>NC_133544.1:80931071-81234285 GCF_048773025.1 Camelus bactrianus
ATGTCCCCATCCTGTATGTCAGCATCTCATTCTTTCTCAACAACAGCCCTGTCCTTGGATTAGGAGACCTAGCTTAGTTAGCTTAACATTTTTTGGAGCCTGGTCACACTGAAGATTTAGTTGGTCTGGTCCTCAGCTTTCTCTGCCCTCCCACTGCAAGTTATGAAAGCCTCTCTACTAAAGAGACTCCCTGGCTTTCACACTTGGCTCTCAGTTGCCTGCTTGTCACTCCCTCAGCTTTTTGTTCTCTTCTCCTAGAGTTGCGTTGGAGTTAAACAAGAAGCATCCAATCCCATTGTCCTTAAGGTTACTATGTTCTCCATATTACTGCACCAGCTAACACATTCTCTTTCACTTGTGTACTATAATAGTTCACCATTGGAGAAGGTTTTAGTACTTAGACGGCTACCTCATGCCAGGGACTATCCGTTCTCCATCCATCACCAGCACAGAGGTCCTCCTACCAGCTGGGTGGTGAACCAGCTCCAAAACCCCATCTTATCATGTTCTTCCTCAGATCTCTCCTGGCTCCAGCTGTGGCAGTTTGGGCTTTCCTAGGAAGCCGACTCTGAGACAGAATTTAGTGTTCAGGGTAATTATGAGGGAGAGCTCTGGGGATCAATGTCTGTGGGCTAGAGGGGAAGGAAACAGGGTTGGGCAGAGGGAGAAGCTGATCTGAGATGCAGGCTGACAAGCTCAACGAGCCGCACTGGGAGCTCTCGAGCAGAAATGGCTCATCGAATTTGCCCTGCTCAGGGCCTGAATTATCAGGCCTCCCTATCCTTCTCTTGATCAGTTGTTGGATTTGAGCCACATGGGAAAGGGGCATCTCCTAAGGCAATGTGGCTCTCTGCAAATAAGCCAAACTCTAAAAGAAATGACAGTCGACATCTGTGTGTTGACCACAGTCCCCACAGGTGGGCAGCAGGTCCTTCCTTGAAGGGTCTCTGGTCAATGCATCTCAATATCCACCACACGTGTCATGCCAGCAACTTACCCTCAAATGGTTCAGGTCAAAAAAAAAGTTCTTTATGTTATGTGTGCAACTTTTCTGTAAGTTTGAAATACTTTCAAAATAAAAAGAACTTCAAAAAAAAAAGAACATGCTTACATAAATTAAATGTGACTGAGGAAACACCTAGAAAAGAGCCTTCTGTTGCTGATCCAAAGAAAGGGGAATGGTGTGCAAAGATGAAAATTCATTTGAATGAGTAAAATATGGATCACCAGAAGAGTTAGTGGGAGGTAAGCCTGAAAAGGCAAGTTGAGGCGTCATCCTTGCTGACACAACATACTTTTGAATAGAGCAATAACAGAAAATGCCTATTTCATCACAGCTGGATCTGCCTTTAATTTCACCTCCCCTCTTCTGAGTAGGTAAAGCCTTTTCCAGATTACCTTTAATAGTTACTGTTTCCTATCTGCCTCTTCCTTTTGTGCCTTTCCTCTCCAAGGCCATAATGGAACTTGGAATGTGAAGATGTGAGTCTTTGCTCAGCTTCCCATTCGGGGATGAAGATTATTTTTAAAATTAATCTCTGAGTCACAGAGGGAGGAGGGAAAGAATCATTTTAATCTCTTCCTTTTCCCTCCTTCATAACCTGCTGTACAGCTAAATCATTTTTCAAAAATTTGTCTTGTTCCCTCTTCCCCAAGAAACATTTGCCTTTTATTTTCCCTTTGAAAACAGTATTTATAAACCTTTGGAAGCCTGTAAAACTGGAAGAAATTTTCCTTTCCTGGATGGACCACCAGCTAAATTAGATTGTCCTAACGCCGCTTTCATGTAAGTAAATCTGTTTCTTATAATATTGACTGTTGGCATCTGAGAGGTTGTATACGGTTCCTCCTTGTCCCCTTGTCCCTGTGCCGTCAGCTGTGTTCTGTCTGACTTCCCTTTGACTTTCCTGGGCTGAGTAGAAGGCACTCCTGCTCTCTGTGGGAGACGCAGGCAGAGACCGTTCCGCCTTCCACCTTTGCAGCTTGCTGCGGCATGCCTCCTGCCTCACTATTCAACCACGTTTCTTTGAGGGATAAATAAGCATGGAAACAGTGAATGCGACATTTACAAAAAAGTTTTTACCAATTTACATAGTAAACGTTGAAGAAAAGCCCTACCTGAAGTCAAAGTTACTCAAAAAGTGGGGAGAATGTTCTATCTTGGGTGAAGTAGGCATTTAAAGCCTATCTGTGGAATGAATTGAATGGAAGGAGAGAGAGCTGGCTTAACTTCAGGAAACCATGGTTTAGACAGGCAAGCTTCTGGCTGGAGATATTAATAGCACCCCTTATTTATGCTGTCATTTAGCATTTTCAGAGTGCTTTCACACACATTATCTCGTGAAATCTTGGAACAGCGCTGCAAGGGAGGTGAGGCATTTTAATGATAAGATTAAATGACTTGCCTGGACTCTGACAACTAATAAGTGGTAGAACGGGGACCAGTACCTGGGTCTGCTGACTGCTGTTGGTGCCAGAATAGCCGATGGATCTTTCTGATTTCAGAGTGGAGTCCGCAAGGATTACTGCTAGGGGACTCGCCTTGTTTCAGACTTTCATAGGCTGTCTGAAAGTGGGCTCATGTAAGAAAAGTGACTGGGCTGAGATGCCCTTAAGCTCTCCAGAGTAGTAACCACCAAGCAGATGGAACTAAATTGAAGAAAAGATAAATTGCACAAAGCTATGTGAATGGACAGAAGTATGGCAGATGAGTTGCATTCTGAACTGATTGTGGATAATGCTTTTAGGATTGTTAGTCTGAAGGACACTTGAAAGAAAATGAGCTTGGAGCTATGATTTATTCCAAGAAACAGAACCACAAGTTATTGTTGACTGTTTTCTCAAGTCACGTAACAATAAAACAGTAGGCCTCCTTGCTAAGAATGTGGAAAACAAAACTGAAAGCACTGTTTTGTCCTATATTCGACAAAATGGTGATGAAGCTATGCCTGGTATCATGCATCTAATTCTACCCCAAAACCTTAAAGAAGAGCCTAGTAAATATACCAGGTCATAGAAAAGGGCAGCTAAAATAGTCAAATAGGTTCCCTAAGAAGAAAGTTGCTTTAAACACAGGATTAAGTAAGTGAGTATTTGGAGAAAATCCTTATTTACCTTTCTGAAGTTTAATGTCATACAGGGTAATTACAATATTCAAAAACACTTTATTTTCAACATTTTATCAGGAGGACACTATATTCAACACTAGAGCTTAGAGTGAATAAAACATGGAAATTCACAATCATTGTCAGAGAATACCAGACTGGATGAATCTTTAGCCCAAGTCAGCAGTTTTTCTTGTGTTCTTAATGGGTTGGCATCTGGTTTACAGTGCAGAGTTTCTTGGGTTTGGTTGGTATGTGTTGGTGGCCAGAGATCAATCAACCCTGGTGTACTTGCAATCAAGTTCTTCAAGCTGAAAATCTGAAGGATCAACTCTTCATGCCACCCAGAGGATAAAGTGAAGTTATTACTATTAATCACCTTCTTATTAATGTTGAGTTGTTTATCTGGGTCTTAGAGATACCATCCATTTCTGTGGTCTCAGGATTTCTTCTGAGCTAGGAAAAATATAGATAGTCCCTGTATGACTGACTTATGTTCCCAAAGTTGAATTCTAACTTAGCTGTTTGAAACTGAAAATGCATATTCCCTAGAGAAATGATGTGCCAAATACTGGTTAGGTTCTCAGGCCAACTCGTGGAAGCCCATTTATCCCAGAAGCAGCTCGACTGTGAGAGGTTGAGAACTGTGACCCACACATTGTTTCTGTGGGAAAATGTGCCCCAGCAGTGGAGCAAGGACTTCCTTCCTCCCCCACTTCCTACCTCCGTGAGTAGAAGCCAGTGTGTTTACTACAGGAAATGCAGCTCCTGCGTGTGGGCGGCTGGGGCCGCAGCAGCTTTGGATGCCTTACCCCTGGCACCTCTCCGGCCCTAGCCCTGTCAGGGAAGAGGGTGGGGCAGGTGTGGAGTCTTTCCCCAACCCACCTTCTCAGAGTAGGGCTGTTGGGACTCTTTCAGGGGTGGGAAGTGGTTCAAAGCTGGCTACATAATTTCTGGGGCCTCTTGATCGAAAAGTAGAAAAAACAATGGATGGAGCTAAAGGTATTGAAATATAAAGACTTTTTCCTCTCTTCTGGTCTCTCTCTTGACTTGTCATGGTGTTTAATTTAGAGAGTCAATAATAATAACTAATATCATTCTAAGTAAGGAAAAATTAAAAATTGGTTGTCAGCATGAATTTTATAGTTAATTTTTATATTGTGCAATGCTAGTTTGAAATACAAATATGAGTAACTCTTATGTGAAAACACGAAAATGATACAATTTCTAAGTTGCAGCTCTTACGTGTATATATATTTTGTTCTCACCAGAGCAGTGGAAAACACTGCAGAAAACTCACTTAACCAGTACTATTTCACTTCTTGATATGCACACACATTCTGCCAACACTTTCTACCTTTGACTTACTGAGGAGAAAGAAAGGGTTGAAAGGAAAAATGTTTTCAGCATAGACGGTTGTCTAATATGGGGAAGTAACACAAGAAAGGGTATGACAGCGTTCCTTGGTCTTCTGTGTTTCTTAGAATGCCACTGCCTTCTTCCTGTGTTTGAAGCAAGTTCTGGTTCCACTGGAAAGCACAACTTCTCCAAGCTATCAGCACCCCAACTTGGTTGTAGACATAACACAACTTGTACCTATTTGCTTTGTTTCACTGAACCCCAAAGCATAGTGGGTCCTCCAGAATTCTGTGCTCATGGGGCACTGAGAAGGCTCTATGTGAATGGGGTGGCAAGGAGCAGTAGACATGCATGCTCCATTGTCCCATCCAACTGCACTACAAAACATGAGTTCAAAGATAAATTAGGAATTTCAAGATGGCAATAGCAGTGTATTAAACCAAACACAGGTTCTTCCTGAGCATGGGGTCCTGCATAATGCCCTGGGTAGGGGATGGAGGGGAGGGCAAAGGGGGAGACCTCTGGTAGCCTGGGGTGGGAATTCACAGGGATAGAGCGACCCAGAATGGGCAGGTGGATCTCAAGCCTCCTGAGGGCCTGGCCATTTTCCTTTCAGAACAGCACAGCTAGAAACAGTGAAGGCTTCAGTCAGGACTCTAGAGGCGGGTACAGCCCTCTGGGGATGACATCTTCAGGCAAGGGTGTTCCAGTGGTGGTAACTACCAGCTGGCAAAATACATCAAATAGAAGGAGATGGGATTGTGGAAGGCAGACCTACTAAACCGCATTGTATACTAGTTGCTAACAAGCACTCAGAATGACGGATTGTAAACAAATCTTCAGCACAAGTTTACTTAGAGTTACAGATAGTGATTACCTTCTTCCCCAAACGACAGACAGCTGGCTATTTTGGAGGGCAAAAAGGAGGGGAATGACCTTGTGTACTGAAAGCTGCTTTGTCCCCACAAGTAAAACATTTATCACTCTGTGCGTGGGCTGAGGGGCACCTTTGCATTGGTCATGGGTGGAGGCCCAGGCTGTTCTCAAAAACTAAGGATGATTATAGAGGACTTTGTGGTCTCAAGAGTTCAAGTTTCAAAAATACAGACTATCTCCAGGATTGAGGAGCATCTAATACCCTCAGTCTAACAGGGCATTCAAGACAGGAGGCGGATGAACAGAGTACAGATAAAACTTTTGGTAGGGTATAGCTCAGTGGTAGAGTGCATGCCTAGCGTGCACAAGGTCCTGGGTTCAATTGCTAGTACCCCCATTAAAAATAAGTAAACCTAATTACGCCTCCCCCACCCCGAAAAGAAAAAAAAACAACTTTGGACCAAATTTCCCTAAAGCCGAGTGTTACCATTTCCCTGCTCCTCTTAAAAAGTGTGTGTTTGTGAAAGAGAGAGAAAAGGGAGCTACAACTATTGTATCAGCAGTTTAATTCTACCATTTCTACAAATTTATCTCACTTCCAGAAAATACTGACTTCCAAGGCAGATAAATTACAGGGAGGAGACTTTACTTATTTTTATAAAATTACACCAGTAGGTATTTCCCAGTACATTTAAGTATTTAGTTACATAACCATTATTTAGAAAGTGTACAGATTTTTCAGAGATTTTTGTTACCAGGTTTTATCTTAAAAATTTTAGTAGCTTATTTCAAGTTTTCTACAGAATCTTATTTATCATAGCCTAAGAGAATGACATAATGTTTATAAAGTATTTACCTGAAACAGGCTACTTGATAAATGCTATTACTATTCTGAGCTGTAAGCTCTTTGTTGCTCCATCAAGTTAAATACACAATCCTTGATTTTCTTTCTTCTTTTTCTTTTATTGAAGTACAGTCAGTTACAACGTGTCAACTTCTGGTGTACAGCACACTGTCCCAGTCATGTGTATACATACATATATATTTGCTTTCATATTCTTTTTCATTAAAGAAGAAATTTCATATACAGAAGAAATTTGTTTTTTTTTAATCTATTTTTATATATAATGGCTAATATTTGCAAATCTCAAACTCTCAAGTTTATCCTTTCCCACCCTCTTCCCCTCGGTAACCATAAGGTTGTTTACTATGTCTGCGAGTCTGTTTCTGTTTTGTAGACGAGTTCATCAGTGCAGGATCCTTGATTTTCATTTACAGGTGTCTCTTACTTCAAAACACATTCATGTGATCTGCCGGTGACTGAACTTCACATCCATCTTTAATGGATTTTGACTGAAAGCATTCTCTTCAAAGCTTTAACTGTAGTCAGTCCTCATTATTCACAGATTGCAAATTTGTTTACTTGCTAAAATTTATATGTAACCCCTAAACCAATACTCACAACATTTCCACAGTCATTTTGGGACATGCAGAGTGGTAAAAAAAAAAATTGTTGCCCTATGTGCATGTCCCCATTGAGGTTGAATGAGGCAACACTCTGCCTTCTTGTTTCAATTCTCATTTTGTAAACAAATGTCCTTCCTGTGGTCTATCTAGCACCATGTTTTTGCATTTTTTGTTTTTTTTGTTTTAGCTGTTTAAAATGGCCCGTAAGCATAGTACTGATGTGTTGGCTAGTGTCCCTATATGTAAGGGAGCTGTGATATGCCTTTTTGAGAAAATACATATGTAAGATAAGCTTCATTCACCATGAATTACAGTGCTGTTGGCCATCATTCAGTATTAATGAGTCAACAACATATATTAAATAAAATGTCTTTAAACAGAAACAGACATAAAACAAGGTTATATATTAACTAATTGGTAAACATGGGACTAGAGGCTTGCAGGAACCTAATCCTGTATTCTCCTTAGAAGCAATGCTAATAATTGCTTGGTAATAAAACAATGGTAATAATCAGCAGGCACTAACTCAGTGTTCCAAGTGGCTTTATAGAACATAACTACTACAAACAACAATAATCAACTGTACTTGGCAATGAATTTCTTCAGTGGAAAGTTGTTTTGTTTACAAAACAAATTATAATGTGTTCTTTTAGAAATCATGTCTACGAAAGCAATCATTTTAAATTGAGTAGACACACTGACACACAGAAGCTTCAAGTTAGAGAATACCTTGGATGTTATCACCTCTCTGAAGGCCGCTCCTACCCCCAGCAATTCCTTTTATAGCATCCCTGACAGGTGGCCACTGTTTTCCGATTGATTGCTTCCAGTGATGTAGAGCTCACTTCACCAGGAGGTCCTGTCCACTGTGGCTCAGTTCCAATACCCAAAACTGTCCTTTCTTATGCTGAGCCAGTATCTTCCTCTCTGAAGTAGCCCTCCTGATGGTCTTAGATCTGAGCTCCAGTGCAACATGGAATAAATCTACTCTCTCCCTCTCTCCTCTGCAACAATGTTCCCTTTAGCAAATTGCTTTTCTGCAGGTTAAGCAGACCCAATCCCCTCATCTTTTCTTCATAGAAAAAATGGTTTCCACAGTCTCCCTGGATGTCTCTTCTTAATGAATTCTGACTTGTTATGCAAGGTAGCTTTTTTTATGTGGTATCTATATTTGAACATGTAAGTCCAGAAGTCCTGAGCTGAATAGCACAGGTCTGGTACCCCTGTGACTTGAACACTGTTTTGCATTAACACAGTCTACATTTTGTTATTTTGGTGGCTGCTCACACTGCATGAGTATCTGTAACTTACTGTCACATTACGAGGTCAAGCTAAGTCTCCCAAATCCTGGCCCTTTTCAAATTTTCTGAACAAAAAATACTACATATTTTTTGCAGCCAAATGTTACCTCTTTTTAAAAAAAATCATGATTTTGAATAGCTATTCTGTCATCTATCACATTCTGATCTGAGTTCTAAAATTCGGTATCTTAGCTCAAACATTGATAAATGTATTACTCAGGTACAGACAAAGGGGGACAAATCTGTAGTTTTTCTTGAGAGCTTGAGGCCTCAAGATTAATGTCACTCCAGTAATCAGGACTCTTTGAATCACCCTTTCTCTGCAATAATCTAAACCCATATTTCTCAATCTTAATCATAAGGTGTCTTGACTTTGTGAAATGACTGACATCTTTGTTTAGTAATGTAATGATCCTATCAAGAAAGGAACTAGTATTTCCTTGTCACGATTTACCTGAAAACAATCCATGACGATTCCTACTAACTGTTACATTTTCCCTAACACCCTGTGTTCAATGATCTACACCAGAAAAATTCCAAAGATTGGCATCAAGCTTAGTGGTCTACAATTCTAAAATCTGCTTTTCCCTCCATCTTGAAAATAAAAAAATATTGACAGTTTATTTTCATAGAAAGATGGTAATCAAATTGGAAAAAGATGAAAACGAGTAGCCTCATGAGGGAATTTAAACTCACATGGGCAGAATGGGAGCAACTGGGTGACTCAACACTTACCCCTCACTCATCTAAGCATTCATCAGGTCCAGTTGATTTGGCCCCAAGAATATCACTTATATTGTCATCCCCTTTCTGTGCCCAATAGAGACACAGTCTCTTTCTCTTATGCTTAAGCCAGAATTTAGATTGGGTTTTCTGCCACTGTAACAGAAGGAACTCTGACTTACACAGGAAAGGGTGGCTTCTTAAAGGACATCAGAGGGTTGTTACCAGAGTAAGGTAGAATGAGTGCAGGGCAGAAAAAAACAATGTGTCCTGCCCTCTCCCTGCCGCCAGCCTCTTGCTCATCTAATCCACCCTTCCGGTTCTTTCTAAAATACTAGTTGAATCATCTCAACGCCTCTCCTTCTGCCTTTAGCATAAATCCAAAAGTCCTGGCATCCAATCAAGGCCTTCTCAGTCTGGTGCTGACTTGCCTTCATTCCCCTGGGCTTGTCGGACTTCTCCCAGTGTGCCCAGCACATTCATGCCTTTGTACATTCTGCCCTCTCATCTCGAAACATCTTTTTCTTCATACTTCCTGATGGAATCAAGCCCGGCTCAAATACTCTGTCTTCTAGTTGAAATTTTCCTGCTGTCCCCAGTCCTTGTCAACTGTTCCTTCCAACAACAGCAGGTAATTTGCATCTCTGCTCAGGAAGCAGCCATCACATGCTGCCTAATGGTGTACTTACCTGTTCCTTTCCCACATTCATCCACTGCAACAGTGGCTTTCAAACTCTTAACAATAGTAGAGCTCATAGCAATAACAAGCAGTAAACAGGGCCATCGTGATCCAACTGGCACATTTATATCTATCATATATTCCCTCAATTTTAAGAAGTATTTCTTCCATTTTAATATCTCTGAAATCAGGATGTGGCAATGGGCTATTATTATTTTGATTCTTTTCGCTGTTTTTAAAAAGACTTTATTCTTTTAGAGCAGTTTCAGGTGCACAACAAAATTGAGCAGAAAATACAGAGAGTTCACACATACCCCCCCCAACTCCCATATATATATATATATATATATATATATATATACTCCTCTACCCTCAACATCCCTCCTCAGTGTGGCATATTTGGTACAATCGATGAACTAACATGGACATATTATTATCAACCAAAGTCCATAGTTTACATTAGGGTTCACTCTTGATGTTGTACATTCTATGGGCTTTGACAAATGCATAATGACATGTAGCTGCCACTATAGTATCATACAGAATAATTGCATTGCCCTAAAAATCCCCTGTGCTCCATCTATTCATTCCTCCCTCCCTCCCTCTCCCCAAGCACACGGAAACCACGATCTTTTTATTGTTTCTGTAGCTGTGCCTTTTCCAGAATGTCATTTGGTTGGAATCATACAGTTTGTAGGCTTTTCAGACTGACTTCTTTCACTTAGTAATATGTCTTTTAAGTTTCCTCCATGTCTTTAATGCCTTGATAGATTTTCTTTTTTACTGCATATATATTTTTTAATTTACATATATGTACTGTTCATTGTTTCTAACAACGTTTAGAGCTGTAGCTTTCTAAACTTACGTAGTTATCAAAGAAGTACAGTTTTCGCTTTTTTTTTTTAAGCCAGTATTTTATTTTACTTGGGTTTCTTCTGTTTTTGGTGTGTAGGGTGAAGGTAATTAGATGTATTTATTTTTAGAGGAGGTAACTGGTGATTGAACCCAGGACCTTGTGCATGCTAAGCATGCACTCTACCGTTTGAGCTATACCCTCCCCCAGTTTTTGCTTAATAGTACGTAAAATAATGGCATGTCATAATTGATGACATTTTAGATTTGCTGGAATATGATACATAACCAAAAGTTTCACAACACAAATTTTACCCTTTGTTACAGGTGATGCCCTCTAATTTTTTTTTTTTTTTGCTCTATTTCAGTAAGCAAAAATAAAGACCATAAATCCACCAAAATGGTTCACTATACAAGGCAGTTTGAAAAACTACTTAACTTAAGAGAATATAAACTATTTATAGCCACACAATAGGATTAAGAACTAAAACTGACTACATTAACATGATTTTACAACTCCAGCATCTGCATAAACATGACTTTAATTCCAAGAAATTCTTGCCTAAATAGATGAAGTTGCACATAACTTGACTGCAGTGTCAAGAACTTCCTTGAAGTCCATTTATCTGAACAAAAGACTACCTAGTGACCTAGCTTTCCTCAGGGAAAATAGCCTCCTCCTTACCAAGATTACTCCACTGGGTTTATCAAACAACTGTTAACTCTAGCTTGATTCAAAACTCGCCCCTCCCTGTGTTTATTAATCCTAAAGGATTATATGACAGATTTAACCCAATCTTAATCATGCTTTCATTGAAAGACCTATCCTAACTCAGAGCCCCTGAAACTATCCCACTCTTGACCTCCTCTTTGAGACGCTACTATAAGACTCTGCCCACACAGTGGTCTCTCTTAACTCCTGTAAGCAATAAATTTGGCTTTGCTTGATCAACAGGTTATTTTGGAGTTCTTTGATGGAAGTCAGGAGCTGACACATTATAAGCTCCTTGAGGGAAGGCACAATGCTTATTGTTTATTCACCACCCCCCTCCACATGGTGATCAAACATTGATGGATGGGGAGGAATGGTGTTGGAATCTCAGGGGAGCCTAGAGCAGGGAGAGTAGGGATATATAGTGGTCATGGGTAAGGAGCTTCTGTTGCAGAGAGGCTGCATCCACAAATAAGAAATCTTGTGGTTGGCACAAGCCTCCCCTTTCTCTTGGTTTTCTCTACTCACCACGTACTCTGCACACCTGGTACTCAGATGGCATTGTTTTAAATACAAAAAATATAAAACATTCAAGCACCATCCCAACACTTAACTTGAAGCCACTGTGTGATCTTTGAAGTGGTCTTTGCCTCATGCTTGAAGCTTGAAGATGTGCATAATAATGGATAAAGGGCTGCCAAACATTTGGCTCTCATATGGAATGATGGTTAAGTCACTGAAAAAATACGTTGACCTGCGTCTCTAATTTCATAAATACCTAGATAAATTTTACATAAACACTGGAAAGGCTCTTTGGATTCAATAAGCCATGATACATAAAATCAGCTTGCTGTTTGTCCAAGTGGGCCCATGAAGGCACCAACCAATCTATGCTTCCCACTTATCTCACAGTATATCCCTGCCCAAATTCTACGCTTCCCTCAAATCGGCCTAGTCCCAGTTCCTGCAACAAGCCAGGTGCTCTCCTTCCTGTCTTTGCTCATTCTGTTCCCTCCCTAGGAACAGGTACCCTCTCATCTCCTCTGATCATGCGGGTTCCTTCCGATCCAGCTGAAAAGCCACCGGTGTTCTTTAGAAACCTTAACACTTGACCTTTAACGTGTTTGTCTTATTCGTCAGCTGTTGCCTTCCAGGTCCCCATGGACGGGGACGAAAGCCTACTCCTCTAGGTTGCCCAGTGGCTTGCAAGTAGTAGGTGCGCAGTAAATGCTTCCAAAGAGTTTGATCACCTTGTGCTCTAGTGTTGGGGCAGGTAATGGAGCAAATAGGGCCCGTCAGTTCACCTCCCCGCCGGCCCCCCGGCCCCGCCCACCGGAGGCAGCAGACGAGCCCGCGTGCCTCTCCCACCGCCCCCGCCGCGCACGGAGCCCAGTCACGGGCGTTGGAAATTCCGGCGCGTGCCGGCGCGCTGGGCCGGGCGGGGGCGGGGGAACCCGTGGAGTGAGCCTGTGACGTGAGGGGGCGTGCCTCCAGGACGCCCCGCCCCCTCTTCCTCGCCCTCTCTCGCGGGTCGGGGTTACATGGCGGCGACTGCGGCAAAGCGAGAGCCTCGGAGACGCCGCTGCCGCCAGCACAGCCGGAGACCTGAGCCGACACTGGGGGCTGTCTGTGGGCCTCGCACTCCCTCGATGAGTCGGAGAAGTCCCGTGAGTATGTGTGTGTACGTGTGCGGGGAGCGCCGCCGGGGCGGCTCGGGAGGGCGCCGCGGCGGGCCCGGCGGCGGCGGAGCCGGCTCCCTCCTCCATTGTGTGTGACCCTCCGGCGGCCGCCGCTCAACAAAGGAGCTTTTGTTCCGTCTCCCGCCCGCCCCCGGCCCTCCCGCCGCCTCGCCCGCTCGGGCCTGGCCGGCGCGTCCCCGCGCGGGCCGGCGGGCGGCGGGCGGCGGGCGGCGGGCCGGGGTCCCCGCGTGGGGCCGGCGGAGCGGCCGGCGCGCCCCTCCCACCCGGCACGCCCCTCGCCGGCCGCCGGGTCGGGCCCCGTCGCGCCGCCGGCCCCGGGGCCCCGCCTGCCGGCTGTGGCACCGCTGCCTGCGCCCGGTTCCGCGGGTTCGGAGCCCGGCGGGGCCGGCGCACGCGGGGCGGTGGCCGGGAGGGCCCGCCGGCCCGCCCGGGGAGCGTGAGGTGGCGCGGAGTCTCGCCTTCCTGGCACGCTGCCTTTCGAAATGCTCCCGCGTCTCCTCCCCCATCCCACTCGGGTGACTCGGCCTCAGCTGACTCCGGCCGGGCAAAGTCTCCGGCGCACTCGGCAAATTGCGTAGGGCGCGCGCGCGCGCGCGCGGCTCACACGGCTCTGCTCAGAGCCCTGAAGTCCTCTGCCCGAGTTGAGTCTAACCATAAATCAGGTACAGAAAACTGGTCCGAATCGGAATTCCTAATTTCCTCCTCGCTTCTACTTCAGCCTTGCTTGAGCTGCGTCCGGGACGTTGAGCGACGGGGGTCTGTGAAAGCCCCCAAATGAAAACTTGTTTTGTCAGTTCACTAAAAAGGGGCCTCCTCGCTTCGCTGTGCATTTTTCTCTGACTTGGTGAGGTGCGTTGAGAAGTAAAGGTGCCTTGGCCGCCTTTTGTTCTTTGGCTTAGTGAGACTCGATTGGTTCAGGTGTTATGTGGGAGCTCTATGAAGCATGATCTTTTTGATTCCTTTCCTGTTTTATTTTTTTCTTTTGCTTGCTCATTGGAAAAAGTCCAGGAAAGGGAAGCTGGTGAGGTGGAATTAGAAGCCTGCTGCATTTGCAGCAAAATTCATGTTCTTTCCTCCAATACAAGAAATGCTAAAATTCATTCTTCGTATTAACTTTTTTTTTTTTTTTTTTTTTTTTTTTTACGGATACAAGATGATTTGTCGAGGGCAAAGAAAAATGAACAGGGGACAGAATGAAGTGAAAACAGCTTCAGTAGTTTTCTGATGGCTTAATTCTTTTTATAGCCTTGTTATTTTTTAAAGTTCTAATTGGACATGCCTTCTCTTTTCAACGTTGGGAGACTGAGATGGAAAGAATAATCTGACTAGAAGAATGTAGGGTCCAAACAGGGCTGGGCCCTGAAAGGGAACTGTCTCTCGAGTTCTTAGAAATGTCAGATTTTAACGTTTGAAATATAATTTCTAGTTGGGTGGGAGAAACTTTACATTTCTTTAAGGCTTAATTGTTCACACATGTTTATGAAGGGGTTGCTAAGTGCCAAGGAGCATAAGGTTCTTTCACATGTATGTCCTACATCACTTAATAAGAATTGCCTTATGAAACTTGTACAATTGCTTGTTGGTGTCCTAAATTCAGTAATTGTAGTCATCTAAGAAATATGCTAGTTTTGAGCAGGACATGTTTTAATCACCTAAGTATTACTATTCAGAAATAAGCTCTGGCAAGTGAAGAACTGCTTATAAAAACCTTTATATTTGAGCATATTTTGCAGTTATTATTTGCAAAATGGGACTAAAAATGTTTGCTACCTTTCTATGATTAAGAACGAATCCAGAGAAGATTGATGTGAAGATGAGTTAATTTTGTAATAGAAAAAGCATATGTTCTGATGACAAGTGTCGGTACTAAAAGTGTTGCAGCATTTTGCGTAAGTTAATTTAAGCATCGTGAGAGTTCATAACTGACAAAATAGTAAGGTTTGCTGACTCAGGGTACATTGCTGAAGGGGATGGGGTCGGGTAGGAGGAAGCTTAGAAGTGCTGCAAGTTTTGAGTTGGGTGATGACTCATCCTGCCCACGGACTGCTACGTGGCCCTTTTTTTTTTTATACGCTGTATTTTTTTAAATGATAGGCTAAAATGCTTCTGTCTACATTATAATTCTCATAGAGAAGCCACAGTTTTTCTAAAAAAAAATGGCTTCTTAAATTGCATTTTAAAAGGATATCATGTATCTCGCAGGTGGAATTTTGTAGTATTTGCTGGGAGGAAAGATAGAATTAATTTATGTCCTGTTTCTGCAATTAAATATTTGATACTAAAAAAATTTTTTAAATTGATACTAACAGCTCCTTAGTTATTATTGAGAGAGGTTTCTTATCAATTATTTACAAAGAATAGTACTTTTGTGGTGTGAATCAAAATTAACATTTTTTCCCATTGGTAATGTAAAAGTTATCTTTATAATGTATAGAAATTAGTTTAAATAAGTTGTAAAAGCACAGAAGTATTTAATCAGGTACAGCTCTGAACCTATGAGCATTTCATTCTGATGGAATTATATGTGGTGCTTTCTCTTGATCTGTAGGAATTTGCTGTTTTTGTAAAGACAGCTTGAAACAGGTATTATTATAGGCAGGATTTTTCATCAATCTTTTTCTAAGATAAGCTGAATGTACAGTTCCAAATTTAGGACTTTCGTTGAAATTTGGTAATAAAATATTTTGACTGATTGTAGAAAGCCATTTTTTATCAGGTTGGCATAAAATAAAATTAAGGAGGGGAAAAAAGATTGAGAACAGCAGTTTGTTTTAAAAGTAAGAAGAAAAAAACTTTCCACTCCCAAGTTTTTATTTGTATACTTATCTTCTCAAAATTATTTGAAGAGTTTTGTGGGCAGTAAAGTGTATTAATGTAAATTAAATCTTTGGAGAGATTTTAGAAGAACATTGCATGACTTATATAAAGGAACTTTAATAACATTTAATTCAAACTTTTAATTTCCTTCTAAAGGAAATAAAAAATATAAAAGGATTGTAGATTTTCAAAAGCATCCTGTCTCTTACAGGTTGAACATGTATTTCCAGTTTTTTTTTTTTAAGTGTAGGTAATTAGCCATCATGCTTACTTCAGAATTTGTAAACAAGGTGGACATCTTAGCCTGTCTTTTCTATGAGATTTTGCCTCATGAAACCATGAGCCTCACCACTGCTATCCAATTCCTTGTTTGCATTGCCCTCTTGAACTGTGTTACTCTAGGGCTGCTGTTAAAAGAAGATGCCTCAAAAGTGAATTCTTTGTAGCATTGTTGGCTCCTTCAGCCTGTTTTGTGAGTTGTTAATGTTACCCTAAGGCCTGCTAGGGGCATGGGGATTTTGGTTGGTTGTATTGCTCAGAGCCCTGACTGAGACTTTACAAAAACGATGTTCCTATAGTCAGTGACTTTTTCCTGGGAGTTGCTTTTCATGTGGAGCTAATGCATTTAAAGTTAATACTGGTGTGGGCTGAGTCTACCATTGGTTTTTTCTTCCATGAACTGCATATTTGGAAAATATAGTATACCCCTTTGTCTTACATACCTGTCAGCCTTTTAAAAAATCCATTTCTGAAAAGTTGTACAGAAGTTGAATGTTTATATAGCAAATTACATTTTCCCATTGATCTGCATTTAAATTTGATATGTCTTTTCATGGGAAAATAAACGGTATCACAGAAAATGTTTGTTAGAATCCTTATGTTTACTTCAGGGGAAGAAACTGCCTCTGCAGACTGAGAAATCTGTGTGCATTTAATTCTGTACAACCATAAAACTATAATATTAGTGTTTACGGAGGGTTCAGGACATTATCTTGCCCTAGGTACATCACTTGACAGCTCAGGAAACTAAGGCCCGGAGAGATCTAAAACCTTGGTACTAACAGTATGATTTCTGGACCAGCAGTATTAGCAGCATCTGAGAATTTGTTAGAAGTGCGGAATCTTAACCCCATCTCAAGACTTACTGAGTTAGAACCTACATTTTAACTAGATTCTTGGGTGATTGAAATGCACATTCATTTCTAGAAGCACTGCTAAGTGATGCATACACAGTTGCTCACCTGGTTAGTGACTGATCTGGAAAACTTAGGTCTTCTGAGTTGCTCTTTCCATTGGCCCTCTTGAAAAAAGTCAAAAGGAAAATTGAGAATCTAATGGCTGTCCAATAGAACTTTCTATGATGATTGAAATGTTCTATTCTGTGCCGTCCAATGAGATCACCACTAGCCACATGTAACTATTGAGCATTTGACAGGTGGCTAATGCACCTGCAGAACTGAATTTTTTAATTTAATTTTAATTTATACTTAAAGAGCTGTATGAAGTTAGTGGCTACTATATTGGACAGCACAGATTTAGATGATCTTTGCCTACACTACGTTTAAAGTCTAAGCTGTAATTTATAACTGATTAGGCATAATTCAATAATTTCCTTTTTCATTTACAAATTGGAAAGATGGTATGTTTGTTAACTACCTACTTTCCTAATATGCCCAGATATTATTTTAGTAATTATTATAAAGCAGTGCCAATTTTCTGGTTGATACTCCTGTGTTCAATAATGTTCAGTAATAATCTAGGTTGTAAGAATATACATTTTCCCATTTGTCTCAATAAAGATATTTTCACTTGGACTTTAAAAAAATAAAAATACCTGTTAAGTAAGTATTTCTTAATTATCTTGTGGATAGCATTGAGAGTTTTCTCCCCTGACCTAGTACCTCTAGGCTTTCTGGCACTTGGTGATAGCTGCCAGATTGAGCTGAAATGGCTTTTAATTGGTCTCTGCTTTCACTTGACCGTCTTCTTCAGTCCATTCTCCTCCCAGTAGCCAGAATCATCTTTTTAAAATGTAAGTGAAACCATGACAGTTGTCTGCTTAAAATCCTTCAGTAGCTTTCCTTTGCTCTTAGTTATAAAATTCAGAATCATACCTCATGTATTTGTTTCTATCTGTCCAGTGTTATCTGCACATCAGCCTCTGCTCCCTTTGCTCAGGATGCTGTCGCTACACTGGCATCTTTTCTTTTCCTCGAAAATACAAGTTCTGTCCTACTCTAGGTTGTATTTGCCTTTTCCTCTATTTGGAACGCTCTTATCCCATCTCTTAACAATGCTGGATTCTTCTGATCATTCAGATTTCAGCTCCTTAGATGGCCGTTTCCAAACCACCCAGTCATAGCACTTGGCCAAACCTGAAGTTATGTTACTAGTTTACTTGTTAGTCTTTTCTTACTAGAATGTAAACTCACTGGAAGCAGAACTTTAACTGTCTTACCTCCCCTGTACTATCAAACAATGCCTGACACATACCAAGTGCTCAATAAATTTTTGTGCACTGTACAAATTGTTTGATTCCCTTAAACTTCTAAAGGGAAAAAGTATGTTAAAGATTGCATTATAGTCATTGTAACATGTGATTCTGGGTTTTTGGCTTGCCAAGTACATTACTGATACCATTGTAAAAACTTAAATAGGATCTGAGCATTAGTGTTAATTTCCTAATTTTGATTACTATAGTTTGGTTATGCAGAAGAATGTCTTGTCTCTGAGAGTATACTGTACTATCAAAGGGTTGGGAGGGAATGTGTAATGTACTTGTCAGTAAGTTAACATTATTATTTGAGAGATGATCATGGGCTTTATTTACAACCTTGAGGTTCAAATCCTGGCTCTCACTGATGTGTGATTTTGAATGCATTATTTAAATTCTCTGAAGATCTTAAGACCCATTTTTCAATGCTGTTAGGATTAAATGTAAGAGTGGTATGCTTCACACATAATGCAGTCTTAATCAAGCTTGCTATTGTTCCTCTGTTCTTTTGAAATTCAAATATTAAAAAAATCCTGTTCTCGTGTTCAGTGCTGTGACTTCCTTTATAATATAAACAATTTTTTTCATTAATTACTTTTATAATAGCTGATAATGTAGGCTAAACGTGTACCAGATATGTTCTGTCTTCAAATTAGAACTTTGAGCCATATTCCATAATATAGTTTTTTAATATCCTAAAACTGTATAGTTTCAAAGTAGAAAGTAGAGCACTTCAAAATGATTTCAATTAAAATGTGTATTTAACTTGATTAACATGGTTAATTTCTGTTTTCTTAGGAAGTGCCAATGAATCTGTGGTATTTAAATATAATGTGTTAGTTTATATTGTTATTGATGTAAAAGCATACAAAAACTGCTTAGCAAAATAAATCATTACTTAAAATTGGTGGTTTATTTAGTTTTCTCTCGTTTTCCTTACCTTTACTCCCCATTGATGGACATGTTATTAGTAAGCATCAAGACCAAAAAAGGAAAAGGTATTTAAAGATAACCCATGAGCCTTTTATTATTTATCAGAGTCTGTTTTGAGTAATATAACTACTTCACTAACACTGCAAACCTTGCAGTTGCATGATTCAGTTTACCTCCTAGCATTTTGTGCCCTTGTATTTTACTTTTGCATGTGCTATAAACCCCACAATACATTAATACTTTTGCTTTAAGCAATCAGTAGTCTCTTAGGGACACTTAAACATGTGCATTGTTTTTTTGGTTGGTTTTTTAGGCTTTTTTATATTTTCCAGTTACTTTTTCTGCAGATCTGGGGTTCCATTTGGTGTCGTTTTCCTTCACCCTAACGAACATCTTTTAGCATTTTTTGTAGTGAAAGTGCTGGAGACAAATTATTTTTGCTTTTGTCTCTTTTATTTAATCAATTTCATCAATACTTTTATTTCATCTTGTATTTCCCTAGATTTAGAATTCTGGGTTGATAGTTTTTCTTTTGGCACTTGAAAGTTTGTGTTGTCTTCTGGCTTTCATTGTTTCCAATGATAAGTTAGCCATCGTTCCTATTATTTTTCCCTAGTATATACTTTTTCTTTTTTCCGTAGTTGCTTTTAAGATTTGGTCTCCCCACCCCACCCTGCCCCTACCTTTTTCAGCAGTTTAACTATGATGTGCCTAGGTATGGGTTTCTTTGTATTTATCCTGCCTGTGACTCATTGAGCTTCTGTGTCAGTGAGTTGATGTCTTTGATCAGTTTTGGAAAGTTTTGTCTATTATGTCATCACATACTTCTGCCCTGTCAGCTTTCTGAACCTTGATGTTCTCTACTTTGCAGCCTAGCTGCCAGCTCTTTGGATTGCTTAGACATTTTCTTTGCTTTCCAGTACCACCTCAGGTTTTCTTCACCTCATGTTATTGCCCATTTTCTTAGAAAGAATATCATCTGCCTTACTCAGAGTGCCTTGGAGAGGTTTATCTCACAATTCCTGTCTTGTCCTCCATCTACAGAGGACAGCTGTCTTGGACACAGTGGAGGCCCATATGGTTCATGAGATTTTCTCTCAGCTTTCTTGCCTTGCCCTCAGACTTGTGCAGTCAGTGAAGACCCATGGGGAAGAGTTGGCAGGTAGGGCTTGTAACTGGACTTCCTCTGAATTCTAATCCATCACCTGAATCCACATGCTGTCATTAAAGTTTGCTTATAAATTTGGCTGATTCTTCTTAATCTTATTAGTGGAAATTTCTTATTCTCTTACCACTTTGCCAGGAATAAGAATAACCATGGTCTCTTGTCTTATGAAGGGCTTTACATTATCTGGAATTTATTTAGAGTTCTTTGCATCATCAGCTTTCTGATGGGTATTTTAAAACCTACAATTTTGTGACTTAACTTAGTTTATCATGGTTTATAGGGTTGAGAGTAATGGTGTCTTGCCACTTTCTGCATTCCAATCAGAAGTGGAAATCTGGAACCTTTCATTAAACTTACAACGTTTTAGAGCTGGAAGAGACCATAGAAATTATGTAGTTTAGCTACATCATTTTCCTGATGAGGAACTGAGACATAGAAATGTGAGATGCTTTGATTGCACAGCTAATTTAGCCACAGATCCTGGACTAGACTTGCGATCTCTTTAGTTCATGCCTGTTTGTTTGTTTGTTTGTTTGTTTTTCTTTTATATGGGTTTAGTGAAACCAGGTAGGAATTTTTCAGCAGTGACAAACTGTAGTGCGAATGTGATAGGAAGCTTAACACTATTTTTTTTTATCTTGCAAGCTTTGTGCAGGACTAGAGAAAATGAGAAGTGAAAAGAGAGGAGAAAGGATATTCCAGATAAGTTATATGCCATTCTGAATTATTATTTTTTAAATTTCTAAATTTTATTGAAATATAGTCAGTTTACAGTGTTGTGTCAATTTCTGGTGTACAACATGTTTCAGTCATACATATATGCACATATATTCCTTTTCATCTTTTTTTTAAAAATTGGAAACTCTAATCAAGCATGTGGTTGTCTCCATTTGATGAGGGTCCAGAAATGTTTTGTGTGGCCTTGCACAATGTGGCCCTCTTCAGACCCTCACCAGGGTTAGTTAGCTCAAAAATGACAGCAGTTCTGTTTGATGTATAGTCTGGAAAGCTGTGGTGTGAGATGCCATAGACTCTACTAGGATGGACAAAGAACTGTAAAATCAGTAATGTCAAGGTCTTGCATATCTTCATGATACATACTTGATATCACATGGGCTAGTAAGCCGTTTTACAGAATCCTGCTCATCTGATTATATAGATACTATTTCAGTGGCACAGCCCCTCTCCACTACCTCAGCAAACAAACCAGGAGCTGTAATAAAGCTGAAGTGTTTTTGTTTCTTCAGTCTGAGTGGGTTGAAATCAATTGCTTTCTTCATGTGTTGGCAGACCTGTGTGTTCATCCTAGGGTGAGGCTCCTGGGGGAATGCCTGGAAAGGAAAGTACCATATCTAGGAGTCATCACTGTTGTTCCCACATGGTAGGTCAGGATGTGATCAGATTCTGAAAAAAAATTGAGGGCAAAGCTTGTCTTCTACAAAATGTGTTACTAGCAAGTAGTATATGTCATTTACATGAATCCATTCAGTAGTTTTTAAGGTGCCTACTAAGTACCAGATACTATGCTCAGAAAATGTCAGTAAAGATACTTAGTCCCAAACTTTTTATTTTTTAAAATAAAGCTACAACAAAGAGGAAGGGAATGGTGCCCAAGAAAATGAAAGTTAGAGGATTTGAAGATCAGATGAGATGAGCTTGGGGATGGATGGCAAAAGACAAGGCGAAGGGGAGAGTGCTATTAGGAAAGAGAAGAGAAAGAAAGCTTAGTGGGATGGGGGCAATCTACTACAGTGTTCTAAGAATATGTGCTTTATTAGACCAGATTTTTATTTATTTATTTATTTATTTATTTATTTATTTATTTATTTATTTATTTATTTAGACCTTTTCTGTACCTTAACATCTAAAGCAGTGCCTGACATCTGGTAAATACTCAGGGTTTTGTTGAATGAAAGTATAATTGGTGGGTGTAAGAACTGAAGCTGTTTTAGTCAAAGCTGTTCAAAACATCTCGGTTCTCCATGCTTCAGGGCCATGTTGGGATTTCATTTCCCTACTGCCTTGAAGTAGATGTGACCAGGTGACCTGCTTTGGTAAATAAAATGTGAATATAAGTGTGAATATAAGCTCATTTTTGGACAGAACCTTAGGCACTAGTGAGATATTCCCACATCTTTCCTTCTGGCAATGAAAGGGTTGGTAGCTACTTAAAGAGTTCAGGTAACAGCTCTGTTGAACTTGTTGCATGAAAAGGATTTAAAAGTGTTTTAGGTCACTGAGATTTGGGGGTTGTTATTGTAACACTGCCTAGACTATCCTGACTATTACAGAAATTTATATTCATTTTTGTTTGGGTGGAATCTTCAGATTTCCAAACACACTCGAAGAAGAAGGCTGCCCACATGTCTCCTGCTTATGTATTTGCTCCAGTGTTTCCTTACCGTTGGTTAGAAGAGGAGTTTTAGAAATGAGGGCTCAGGCAGGAGGAAGATAGGAGAGGGTTATTAAAATTATTTTAAAATTTCCAGCCATAAATTTGAGAAGGGATTGTGTTTAATATTTAGCGTATAGCAATTTCAATCACATTTCCCCCCATTCTGGGCATACGACCATAATAAGTGAGGAAAAAACCACTGAAGTAAAAGACTTGTACTGTGCTATCATGGATCATAGACTCTTAGAATTAGAAGAATCTTTAGAAATTCTTAGACTAGTTTATCTGGTCTGTGAAGTTCCAATATTCCAGTATGGGTACCTAGAGTAAATAGCAACTAGAAATGAACATCAAAATAAACATAATGACATTTATTTTATAATGGCTTTTTAAATGGTTGAAGTCCTTAATGTTAAAATGTATTTAGGCAAAGGTTCAGACAATTTAAGAACAGAAGTTAGGAGTAGAAGAATTTTTAAAAAACTGGATACTGTGTTAGAAGCTATGTCCATCTTTGAAAGTTTGTCTCCGAAGTTAACAGTACTTACTGATAGCAGGCAGAGCCTGTTAGGCTTTGGTGCTTAAGTGTTAAGGTCCTCCCTCCCACCCCAGGTTCCCAAGATCATTCGCTGACACAAGTTTGTACTTCGGGCCTCCCTGAGGTCTAAATCCTGAGAGGAGTCCCTGATAACTCTTAGGGCTACCCTGCATTAGGAGCAAGGGCTTTGCCAAGAATGTATATGAGCAAGCAGTTAAGCTGTAGCCTTTGGCCTTCTTTGCCCTAGAAACTTAGTAGCTTTGATGAGAGCTTGAGAATATGATCTTTGGAAAGGGTGAATTTGTTGTAACAATACCTCTCTGTGCCAGGGTTAGGAGACAGTCATAGGTGAATATAAGTAGAGCTCAACCTTTCCCTTCTCTCCAAAAGCAACTGGGTTTTGGCTGAGGAGATTTCAGGATGGGTGAATGCCAGTTAACTCAAATTACTCACTTGACCCTGGAGAAGAGCAAAATAGGCAAGAGCTGTTGGGGTGGGGGGAGGGGGGAAAGGCTGGGAGTGAGTGTGATCAGGCCAGATGACCCATGTCAGCATTTAACCTGAGAAGCAGCAGAGTGGGAGGTGAAAGAGAAAACCAGATAGGTAACCTTTACGTTTAAGGCCCTTACCTCAAACTTTGCACATCCAGACTCCCTTTCTGACACTGGCTGAGTTGTTCCTAGATAAGAAAGGAAAGAAAATCCAGTTTCTGTAGAATGTGGAGATGGGGCAGAGTGAAGTTATTCTACTGCCTTTTATTTCTCTCTGTTGCATTTTATAACTTTACTTCATATGCTTACACTTGACTCAGAGTACCTGCGTTTCTCTTGGTGTGGGGGTAGGCTGAGTAGCAGAAGGCAGGAGGCAATTTAGGGAAGAATGGAGAGCTTGAGGTGACAGAGGTAGTTAATGCATTTTCAGGGAACTGCCTTATGAATGTTGGAAGCTGGTACCCAGCCTGGGCTACGTAAAGAGCTTTTACTTCCATTTATGGTGGATCACTGAAAGAAGACCAAAGAGCCAATTTCATTCTTATAATTTTCTGCACTTTGTTTTATTTACCAAATTGTTGTTAAAAAGAAAACATTCACCCAGCTAAGTAAAACTTACCTAAGATCTCTCTCAAAGCAACACAGTTATCAGCACTGAGGTTGGTAGGAATGGGTAATTTTTGGTGGCAAAGAAATTGGAAAGATGGTAGAAAGGGTCATTTTTTAGTTACTATCCAGTCTTAGTTTTCCTTTTCTTCTCTTGAGGTATTTGGAAAGTGCAGAAGGAATATAGAACCCCAGATCTTTCCTGAGTCTAAGCCTTGAACTTTGCTTTTATGAAGTTAAACATGAATAATAGTGGAGAAATGGTATAAATGAGACGTTTCTATAGGTCATTGATGTAGATGGAGGATGCACTGACCAGTAATCTGCTAATCCATTTGAGTTGCACGTGTATTCTCTGATCAGGCTAAGGAGCTCCCTCCCTGATTGATGTGAAAGATGGAGGTGATTGGAGAGGTCAGGATTTGGAATATAACTGCCAAAAGGGCCAAGGTGATAAGGAAAAAGCTGTTTTCATGGTCACTAAGGGGGAGTATGGGAGACCTGTGTCTTTTTATGGCTTCCAGAGGCACACATCTTGACCTCTCTCATTAGGTTAAATCCCCCAGTGTCTAGGGTCTCATAGCTTCCTGTACCATCCTGTACCACTTGTCTCCTTGGCACCTGCTTTTTCCTATTGTTAGCTTACTATTTTTTGTCTCCAACCATACTGTAAACAAACTCCATAAGGGCAGTGCTCAAGTTCTTACTTACCGTGTTATCCCCAGTGCTTAGTATATTGACAAGTACGTAATATGTAATTATCAAATATTTGCTGAATGGAGCGGGAAACATTTACTGGATCCAGTTTATCATGCAGAGGTATAATATTACTTACAACTTACTGATTAAGGTGGGCTTACTTTCCAAGCTCCTAGGTGAAAAGGTGCTAAATAGCTTTTGCTGCAGTGGATACTGAAGGACTTTGAAGAGCACTACTCACAGAGCAATGAGGCAGATCACTGGGCAAGCACTGTTGTAAATAATAGGATCTCCCCCCACCCCCACAATTTTTTATTGGTACAATCCTCACTGTCTAGTAGAATTACAGTTTTATTGATACTACCTTTGGTTTGGTCTCATATTTCTTGTAAAATCTGCTCAAGGCTTTCAATATAGTCATCATCTGAATCTGTAATGAGGACTCTGCAGTTCTCAGCCTAGGCACAAGCTCCTACCCTCCCCAAGATGAATTTTTACCCGCTCTTTACCCCAGTAAGTTCTAACCAGTCATTGAGATTTCTGAAAGGGCATTCTTATCCTTACAGTTGTTTCTGGTCTATAGTGCTTCCTTGTCTCACTAACACTGAAAGGTCTTGAGTAGAGACCTCTCTTATAATCTGACTGTAATTCCTACTATCGTGTTATTCTCTCAGATAATAGTGGTGCGTTTTGGATAAAGTGTTATTTATTCTTGACTATGATTACTCTGTTAGTGAACTAGAAGCCTAAGGGAGTACTTAGAAGTTTTACTCTTCTTATGTCAAGTCTGTTAAACTGACATAAAAATGTACATTGATCAAAAACTTACAACTTGACTGAGCTTTAAGGAATTGTTTACATTAGGGCAAGGAAGCAGGTGTGAACAAACATTCTATTTCATGTGGAGACTAGAAATGTAAAATTTCAGAGATACTGGACAGCCTTTGGAAAATACTGATTTTTTTCTAGGATATTTGGTAGAGAACAGGAAATATCAAGATATATCCAAATAGAAAAAATTGGAGTTGGGGGAGGCATACATTATTAATTAAAGCCCTTTAAAAATCTGAAGCATTTTTTAACCCAAAAGTTTATTTGCAAACGTTAATTTAACTTTTAAATGTTTTACTACAAATAGACTAAGCTACAGAATTTTTAGGATTCTGCTTGTTTTTTGTTTTTGTTTTTGTTTTTCTGATTTCTGAGAAGCAGACGAAATAACATGCAGAAGAAACTATCTCTGTCATAGTAAAACAGAGCTATTAAGCTATTAACATTCCTCATGATGTTAAGTAGACACAAGAAATGCTCATATTTATTAAAAGAACTCATGGATTGTAAATATCAACTTTTATTAAATAAACTGTTGCCATAAGGATCATTTATCTATTTAGTCTCTGAGTTATTTGTATCAGTTTCTTGTTCACATTTTTTTTAATGTTCGTGGATTTCTGAGAATTGAAGATTTGCTCAAATTGAGGCAAATGCTGTTATCTTATTCAATTTTTTAGAGTCTTATATTTCTGCATGTGAAGTATGTAGGAATAAGAGTGAAGCAGGTAGGAAATAAAGGCAGATATCTGTGTTGTACAAATGCTTTGCGACTGCAAAAGAGCTGATGTGTTTGAGTCCTAACAGTTCTTAAGCCACACCTGAAGATGACTGAAAGTTCTTGTTTCTTCAGGTTCAGAATGAGCTGTTTTATTTCATAGTCTGATACAGTTTCTTCTTTCCTTAAAAGGATTAGCTCTTTGAACAAAGGACTATTGCAGCTGCCCTGCTTGCAATCCCTTCAGACCCATTCAGCAAATAACACTATATATATACTTATACCAGTTTTCAGTAGCAGGAAGCCTTTCCATTTAAGGGCTAGGCTGTATTACATGCTTATAGGTATATACATTTAAATGAGCTACTACCCTGGCCTAGTTTCCTCAGAAACAGGAGATGAACACTCTCCCTTAGTGGCTTTCAAGATGTAGCCCCTCCATCTACAACAGTTACTCCCACATAGCATCCCTAAGGCCCACCCACCTCCTTACTTCTTAGCTTTACTGCAATACCACCTTATCAGAGAGGCATTTCCTAACCACCCTCCCCATCCCCTGTCTCTGTTTTATTTCTCCACACCACTTACTGCCAGCTAACATCGATATGTTTTGCTTTTTTGTCTGCCTGTATTCCCCGACTATGTGAGCTCTCCGTATACATACCACCTAAATCTACAAGAGTCTAATGATTTGTCATACTTCTTTTTTAAAAGAAATAACACATTAAAGATACAGTGGAAACATACTGTGTAACCCTACCTTGATTCTTATCCCTTCCTTCATTCCTCAAGGTAACTATTATCATGAATTGTTATTTATCAACTTAATATTTTTTATACTTTTGCTACATATGTATGCCCCCTAAAGTAGCATTGTTTTGCATTTTTATCCACCTGATACACCTGGTTTCAGCATCCACATTTCTATCTGCAGTTTGCTTTTGAAATGTAGTGTATATTTGGTGATTTTGACATTTCTGTTCATTTTTACTATTATATAGTAAGTGGTTCACTATATGAATATAACTCATTCTCTTTTTGATGAAGGTTTAAGCTGTTTTTGATATTTTGCCATTATAAAAAAAATGAACATTTGTATGTTCATTTGCAAGCATTTCTTTAGGGAGTTTTCCTTGAAGAAAATGCCAAGTCATAGGTATGATATTTATTCACTTATGCATTTATGTATGCCAAATTGCTCTTTGATGTTCTGTTACTAATTTTAACTCCCACAAATACTGTATGAAAGTTCCTGTTTTTCCACATTCCTCCCCAAACTTGATAGGAACAGTTAAGACTCTTTTAAAATGTTTTTCCAATCTGAAATGTTTTCTTTATGAAGTAATTTGATTTTTCTGATTATCAGTGAGGTCAAACATCTTTTCATAGGTTTCATTCATAGGTTTATTCACTGTTTAAGTTCACTTCTTTG
The DNA here is from genome assembly GCF_048773025.1 of Camelus bactrianus. Taxonomy (NCBI): domain Eukaryota; kingdom Metazoa; phylum Chordata; class Mammalia; order Artiodactyla; family Camelidae; genus Camelus; species Camelus bactrianus. Next base: position 80,958,967 of record NC_133544.1, read on the forward strand.
TAAATTTAAGGACATGTGCTTGGCATATTTCTTACTTGTACAGCTAGATTTTTGTTCATGAGATACTGACAGGCAGAGTTCATCAGTAAGCATGTTCTTTAACGAACTAACACATCGCAGGCTTATAATTTTTTGAGACATGTTACTAATGTTTTACCCCTCAAAAAATTCTAAAGAATTCTGTAAAAATATTATGAACCTTCCTTTGCACCTTGACATTTAAGAAATTATACAACCTAGTGACCTAAATAATATAAAGAATCTAGTGTGGTAGGCTCTGAAATCTGAGCCAATACATGCGAATTGCTTACAACATGGATAGCTATTTTTGATTGAGGGTGGTCTTTCCATTTAGTGACTATAAATAAATAAGTTTAATGTACCCGTAGTAGCCTATAGCTAAATGCCCAGTTTGTGTCATTTTACAAAGTTGTGTAAAAGAGCATTTCCTACAGTGGTGATTCTTTGCCTTCTTTTTTCTCATCCCCCAGGTTGTATCAGAGTAAGATGGACGGTAGCTTTGATTGTGATTGTGGTGAGCTGGAGCCACCTGATCACTAACAAAAGACATCTGTTAACCAACAGCCGCCAGGGCTTCCTGTTGAAATATACAGCAACAAAGGAAAAGAAGCAAAACGGAAATAGTGCTTACCAGCACCTTAGAATGATGCTGCTCAGGACCAGTCCAACACTGAATGTATCTGCACTGTGAGGAGAATGTTCATAGAAGCCTGTTGTGTGCATATTTATTCACATTTTTGTTAAATGTTAAATCCTTCAGCACAGTAAATCTGAGTGCATAGTATGTCATTTCATTCCGTTTGGGTTTCTTGAGTGTTTTCTTTAAATGTCTGCAGAGTTGCTGCCCCTTTCTTGAACTATGAGTACTGCAATCTTTTTAATTCTCAGTATGAGTAGAGCTTTTTGAGCTTTAATTCTAAGGGGAACTCAACGGGCCTGGTTGGCATATGCAATGAACGTCAAGAAACCATCTTGCTGTGGAAGCAAAATTATTTTTCTTCTCCCTTTTTGAAAGATCTTTCCTTTTGATGCCAGTTTTCTTGCTTGTTTACACAAGTTCAACAATTCGAAAGGAAAAGGCAATAGTAAGGGTTTCAAAATGGCAGAGAAATTTGAAAGTCTCATGAACATTCATGGTTTTGATCTAGGCTCTAGGTATATGGACTTAAAACCATTGGGTTGTGGAGGCAATGGCTTGGTTTTTTCTGCTGTAGACAATGACTGTGACAAAAGAGTAGCCATCAAGAAAATTGTCCTTACTGATCCCCAGAGTGTCAAACATGCTCTACGTGAAATCAAAATTATTAGAAGACTCGACCATGATAACATTGTGAAGGTGTTTGAAATTCTTGGTCCTAGTGGAAGCCAGTTAACAGATGATGTGGGCTCTCTTACCGAACTGAACAGTGTTTACATTGTTCAGGAGTACATGGAGACAGACTTGGCTAATGTGCTGGAGCAGGGCCCTTTACTGGAAGAGCATGCCAGGCTTTTCATGTATCAGCTGCTACGTGGGCTCAAATACATTCACTCAGCAAACGTACTGCACAGAGATCTCAAACCAGCTAATCTTTTCATTAATACTGAAGACTTGGTGCTGAAGATAGGTGACTTTGGTCTTGCACGGATCATGGATCCCCATTATTCCCATAAGGTACGTGGAAAGTCAGCTGAGGCAGACCTTTAAACTGATACACATTAGGGGTAGGTATTTATATTTCCTTTATGTGTTGTGGCAGAATTTTTAGTTAATTGTATTAAGTTTTACATAGTACCTTTTTTTCATTCACAATCTCTCTGTGTTTAAAATGAAGGTGGAGTGGGAGCCTGATTAAATACAAATTCCTAAAACTGTATGCTTCTTTATTATGACTGAAATTCTCCCTTATGTAAAAGTAGGGAAAGGGAGGGTATAGCTCAAAGGTAGGGTGTGTGCTTAGCATGCAAAAGGTCCTGGATTCAATTCCTAGCACCTCCATTAGAATGAATGAACGAACAAACAAACAAACCTAACCACCACCCCCCCCAAATAAAATTTTAAAAAAGTAGGTTATATTCTTACTTGTTTAGAGCAGAAAGTGGTACTCTCTGAAGGTAATAGGGGATTCTGTTTATACTTTTATGCCTTTTTTATGTCCATTTGAATTATTGTGTTATGCCTTGTTTAGGCAAACTTAATTTAGTTTGAAGTCTTATTTGCATAAAGATAAAATAGGCAAGAAGGATAGCCAAAAGGATTCATAGTAAGTTTGCCTTACGTAACAGCTTGCCTTTGTATAAGGAGTTACTAGTATTTTCTGAGCCGAACTCTGGTCTTTTCGTTTTCAGATGAAATCATATGTGAGTCCGTGATGTTTAAAATATAAAAATGGAGCTGCTTTGGTTGTAAATCATCTCTAGGAGCTGTGCTTGCTTGGCTTCCCATGGCACATGTCTGAAACAAATCTTTTCATTCACATGTATCATCTCGGATTGAATATAACAATATTTTTAAAAACTACCTTAGAAACTGAGTACCAAAATTAAATAGATGATCACGTCCTTTTTATGGATAGCAGTAAAGTATTGTGGATAGAACACTGAACTAGGAGTTATAGTATCTAAAATTGAGTTCCGTCTCTATATCCAACTAAGCTATCTGACCTTGAGCAGATTCCCTAATCTCAGTGTTAATATCTACTGTCACAATCTCGCAATTTTGAGGATGAAATAAGGCAGTATATGTATAACTGTTTTTGTCAAATACTTCATAAATGTAAAGTAGTAAAACTGATTAGGAATGGAGTATGTAGTAAAGCCAAGTCCCCTGGGTTGTCAGTTAGGAGGCTGGCGCTGCTTTGTGAATAGTACCTCTTACCTTTCTCTTATTGATTTAAAGCATACCTGCTCCTTAATTAATTTGAGACTGGAAGTGAAAAATAAATCCTTTTCTGAAACATGTTTTAAATATGTGGTCTAGAGTTAACACTAAATCCTTACAGTATACTTTGGTCAACAGACTTCATATGAACATCATTTTATACATGGTACATTCTAAGGGGAGTTGAACCTCCATTCGGCCCCAGAAGTACCAAGAGCCTTGAAAATAGGCATAGAAACCAACACTATTAGTGGTTTTAGGATTTCACAATTATGGCTTGTTTTTAGACTAAGGATTCTTTCTTGAATCAAGTTCTATGTAATGTTATTCAGCTAAAGTAAAAAGTATATTTTTGTTTCTTTTTCAGGGTCATCTTTCTGAAGGATTGGTTACTAAATGGTACAGATCTCCACGTCTTTTACTTTCTCCTAATAATTATACTAAAGCCATTGACATGTGGGCTGCAGGCTGCATCTTTGCTGAAATGCTGACTGGTAAAACCCTCTTCGCAGGTAAGAAATTTTAAAATATGTGGGGGAAAAATTATCCCAGAGAGAAGTGATTTTGCATGTTATCTATGGAGCAAGATATATATATAAGATTTAAAACAATTTATTGTAGTCTAGAATATTAAAATGAAAAGATAAAATGGTATTTTTAATATTTAAAAATTGAGAAATCTTATTGACATATTCACTGAATTGCTCTCTCAATGAATGTAGTCAAAATTCTAGTGTTCTTTTGTATTTATCTTATTTCTTAAACATAAGTTTGTATATTGTAGACCCATAATACTTGTTAGTTATCTGTGTTAAGTGATACCCAAGTGGCCTGGTTCTGTCAGAGTTTGTCACTTCCTGGTGAAATTTTTTAGCTGTTGTTGAAAATGTAATAATTCTTTCTTTGTCCCTTGTCAATCCTGTTGCTTGAACTGCCATATCCTGTTGCCTGACTCCTGGGACGTTTTAGAAACAACCAATTTTTTTTGCTGCATTTGGTGCTATGAGGGAGTCTAAAGAAGTATGAGAGAGAGAATTTAGTTAAGATGGATTTAAAAAAAAACCCTCTAAATAACAATTTTTTTTATCTTAAAACCCTTGCAAACTTTAAACATTTAACTAAAGGAAATTGTTTGTGAAATGATTTGAAAAAGTTCCAGTTGTAGTTCCCTTCTGAAGCCTTTTGGGTAGGTTTGTGAGCCATTCAGTAGAAGCAGCATGAGGGAGAGCCAAGTGTTTTATTATTACAGACCTCAAATTAACAGCAATAAAAGGCAAGGGCTAAGCATTCATTGGTAATCTGTGTATTTTTAACCTGTAGTAAATGTTCTGGCCTTAAATTTTGTCTTACTTAGTAACTCCACTTGGATGTCTAATTACATCTGAAATTTAACCTACCCCAAACTGAACTCCTGATATTTCTCCTGCATGCTTTCTCTTTATGCTGTCTTCCTCATCTTAGTAAACCAGATCCACTTAGTTGCTCAGGCCAGAATCTTGGCATCTTCCATTTCTCTGGTATAAATCTTGCAGAGTCTTTCTGCAAAATATATCCTGAATCTAACCGCTTGTTAGTATCTCTGTCCCTGCCTCTCTCCTCTTCTCAGTTCAGTAAACCATTATACCTCTCCTGGTTTCTTGTACGACCTTCTAACTGGCTTTCCTGCTTACCTTTGCTGTCTGTGGTCTAGTTACCACATAGCAGCCATAGTAGTTCTCTGAAAACATTAATCAGATTATGTCATTTCTCTGTTCAAAACTCTAATGGCTTCTTATCAAATTCAGGATAAAGCAAACCCTTTGTGTTCGGGTGCCACTCTGATCTCATCTCCTGTCTCTTCCCCAAGCCACTTTACCTCAGCTACACTTGCCCAATTATTGTTTCTTGGACACACCAAGCCCCTTCTCTCCTCTTGGCCTTTGGGCCTTTTCTCATCTTCCTGGAACTCCCTTCCTCCATGTAAATGTGTGATGTGTTCCCTAACTTCCTTAATTTTCAGCTTCTCAGTGAGGCTTTTCTTGGTGATCCTCTGTAAACTAACAACCCTACCCCCAGCATGCTCTCTCTCCCTCTTAGCTTTTTTTCTTCACAGTATTTGTCACCATTTGACATAAATGTTTGCAGTTACTGTCTTCCTCCACTAGATTGTGAGCTCCATCAATTGGGAACTTGGTCTATTTTGTTTTTTCACAGCTGTATTCTAAAGTGCCTTGCCCATAGTAGGCACTCCAAAAATTTGAATGTTGAATGAATTTCTAGAAATCAGTAGAAAAGTAAACTGAACAGTTTTTTCTAAAGTTTAGTTGCCCATTTAGCTTAAAATTTCCCTTTTATTTCTTTAATAGTGGTCCTGAAATGTTAACTGAGCCTAACACATACCTATAAAACTGTTTCACAAATCAAGTCCAAGCCTCTATTTTATTGATTGTGAAATCAACTCATCACCATGTTGAGTATTCTCAAATTTATAGTGAGTTAATTAGTGGTACAGTTAAGACTAGTATCCAGGTCTTTTGAATCCCAATTAATTGTTTTTTTCACTACTTTTGTGGTACCTTAATATGAGGCCAGACTACAAGTCAGTTTCTTATGGAAACAAAGCAGCTGAAACTAAACATATCAGTGAGCAGAAATTGAAATAGATACGCTTTTTGAGCTGATTGAAGGTATTCAAAGCAATGAAATCTGCTGATTAATGATTCAGTTAAAACTATATTCCCCCCAGCAGTCGTTACAATATTTATCTTCCTTAGCTTTAGAGTGTTTATTGCCAAATAAGTAAGCATTGAGAAATGTGTTTATTTATGTTGTATTTGGTGTTTTTTTAATCTAACTCAGGTGCACATGAACTTGAACAAATGCAGCTGATTTTAGAATCTATTCCTGTTGTACATGAGGAAGATCGTCAGGAGCTTCTCAGCGTAATTCCAGTTTACATTAGAAATGACATGACTGAGCCACACAAACCTTTAACTCAGCTGCTTCCAGGAATTAGTCGAGAAGGTATTGTGACTTAGGAGTAACCATCATGTAATGGTGTGTTTGTGTGTAAGTGGGATCTGTGTAGGGAAGCTTTAGCTTTTTACCCTTTATATGCAGCATTCTCCCAAATAGTCTTCAGACCCTTAAGTCATGCCTAAAGCTTCAGATTTTGCATTCCCTTTTCTGGCCTGGCATTTAGGCTGGGATCTGTGTCTTTGCTCTGAATAATTTTCCAGATTCTAGAAATTATACCTCTCCCTCCTGGTTCTAACTCCATCTACTTTTCCAGCTTACACCTCTGATTGTCTACTATAGGTAAGCGTATTGAATCACTGGCTCTCACTAAGCTAGAATGGGGTTCTGTGGGGGTTATATGGTAAGTGTGGGTATGAATACGAACGTGATTTAGATATGAAAGAGTGAATTGAATGAGGGAAAATCGAAGGTTTCAGGGCAAGGAAGAGGTGGAAGAAAGATCGAAACTCCACATGAGCAAACTTGTTAACATAAAAGTTTGAGGATTGGTATTAGGGATATTAGGTGCTAAATGTGAGAGTTTGTGCAAACTTGAAAGTAGTAGGAACTTGGAGAGGAGAGGGTATAGGTCAAATGGTAGAGTGCATATTTAGCATGCACAAGGTCCTGGGTTCAGTCCCCAGTACTGCCTCTAAAAATAAATACACCTAATTACCTCCACCCCCCAAAAAAACTTAAAAAATGAAAAAAAGAGAGTAAAAACTCAGTTGACCATTAAAGCAGATAATTTCATATCTCAAAATAGACATATCTTTAGGACTTCTTGATACAAATAAGATACAAAAGTAACTCTTGTAGTAGTTATCTGTAATAAGATGACATTTTTTTTTTTTTAGAAGAAGAGCAATAGCCATGAAAAATATCTTTCTTAAAAGTTGATTGTGTCTTATATCTTTAGGAATTCTACTGTATTTAGCTACATCCCTGCCAGGATTGTATGGTTCTTTCATGAATCACAAAGTTAGGGGTATTTAGTTTCCTAAACATTTTAAACCTTTTCTCTTATTTATACATACATTATTTGCATCACCCACTCTTTTCATTGTACATGGTGCAGGTTAGTGTATATCTAAATATTTTAAAGTAGCAAGTGTTTTGAGAAATAGGTACTGAATGGCAAAACCGTGATGACATTATCTTTTTATTCCCCCCTCACATATGCCGGGAACTCATATAGTGAATGCCTAAATGAAAAGGAAGCAACTGTTTAATTTCAACCAGTTTTGCAAGCTTCCTTCTCAGTAGGTCTCCGTTTCTAACCAGTCTTTTGGACTATCTTCACAATCAGTGAATATGCTGATGGCTTTCTTGCTCCTAACCTTGTAGCCACTGTCATGACATCCCTTTTCATAACTGAACAGTAGTCACATAGCACTTGACTATACCTCAGAGCATCTGTGGGAGCTCTTTAAAAATGCAGATTATTAAATCAGAATCTAGAGGTGGGATGGGGAGGACCCTCTACAGGTATGACCCTGCTCAGCCAAGTTGAGAGTGCTCAGGGATAACCTGGTTGGCTTTGGAGTCGATGTCACCGTTGCTGGGTCTTATCAAAAGAGGCAAGCTAGTGATAGAGGACATTGCTGTTGAGGGATTTGTGATCTGGTTACACTGAATTGTCTTTTTCTCTACCCTCATTGGGGTGAGGACCATGACTTAGTCATCTGGGAGCCAATCCAGATATTTGGCTGATGGCTGGGATTTGTTCATAATGTGTTGAATGAATGTCTTTGGTAATAGACTCATTAAATTAACCATTGAGCAAAGATCCTTGGTGTTCACAGGCAGCAGAACTGTGCTCACATGCAAGTGAAATGCAGATGTTTAAAGTTCCTGAGACTAAAGATTTATTACATAGATCTGCTCTACACCAATTTCTTAATCAATTAATGGAGATACTGGGGGATTGAACCCAGAAACTCATGCATGCTAGGCGTGCACTCTACCACTGTGCTATACCACCCTCCCCACCCCCACCCCCCAACACCAATTTCTTCTTGATAAACAGTGTAGTTTTATTTTTGGGCAGAGTACCTTCTGAGGCAAAGAATAATACATGTTGTTTTCTCACATTCTATTCATGATCTTCAGAAGGAGAAAGCAAACAAGATTAAGTACATATGAATTAACACATTAAGACTCCTAGGAACCCTACTCTGGTTAGTGTCTTTAGATGAATACCCTTTTTTTTAAAAAAAAATTCCCTCCGTGCTTTTCATCCTCCCTTTCTCTATAGTTTACCACTTATTTCCGTATCTTAGCATACTTCGGTGCCATTGTAGTAAATAGACCAATTTCCTCTAGAGCAGTGCTGTCCAGTAGAATTTTCAGCAATGATGGAGATGTTCTATATTTGCATATACTTGGGAGCTCAGCCTGACTACTTTCTTTATTACCTTTGCCTTTTTCTACCTGCTGCCTACAGTGTCCAAATGTTAGGGATTTTAGAGGAAATTCCTCTTGTGTAACTAGATATGTATCCTCCGTCCCTCTGAGAATTGTGATTGTGCTGGGTCAGCCATCCATAACTGTGCCTTAGACCAGGGCCCATGTGTCTCAAGGCAAGAGATACTCTAAGACTGACACTTTTGCAGGAGAACCAAGAACAGCTTGATACATAATGAAATGACTTCCTAGATTGGGGTAGTATAATCGGAGTGGGAAAAGGGGGAGCAAAGGAAGGAACCTCAGCCCTGGGACACTGACAGGTATGAATAACAGTGAGCTTTGGGTTTCTTCTCTTTATTACTTTACTGGACTGATTTGAGGATTGAATGAGATAATGTATGTCAAAGCACTTTGTAAAATATAAATGGCTATAAAAATGTCAGCTATTCTTCATGTTAATAAGATATTGGGAATTGAGAATAGGGTCTTTCTAGAGTACAGATTGTTTTAGAGAGAAAGGCTAGCTAGCTTTTCCTTTGAGACAGAAAGTAAGGATAAATAGATGTGTGACAGACCATAGTGAAGAAATAGGGATTGAGATAAACGTGAAGTGGGTTTATCTGTTGAGAATGATACAGAAGGTTGAGAGCACAGATAGATGGTGTGGAACATTGCTGAGCAATAGCAAAGGCCAAATGGAAATTCCACAGTATGAATTTGTAGTGAGCCAGATAGACATGCGATTTTGCATCTAGCTTCATTCATTCATGAATACATTCATCTGTATTCTATGGCTAGGGAACAGAGAAAGTGGAAGGTGGAAATGATTCAGAGTTGAAGATTGGCATACAAGTATGTGGTGGTGTGGTGGTGTAGGGCTGGTGACACTGTGCCAGTGTAGTTCAGGCTGGGTAAGGAGCTTAGCCTGAAAGAATATTTACAAAGTGTGTTGGACACATCGTCTTTTCTTTTTAATCTACAAATCAAGCAAACTAGTTTTATTTCTCTGACACATTTAACTTACTTTTTAATTGTATAATCCCCTTTTTCCCTTTATGGGTTGGTGGACCTCTGGTACAGTTAAGGTGTTTTGTTTCTCTCTTTTGCAGCACTGGATTTCCTGGAACAAATTTTGACATTTAGCCCCATGGATCGGTTGACAGCAGAAGAAGCGCTTTCCCATCCTTACATGAGCATTTATTCTTTTCCAATGGATGAGCCAATTTCAAGTCATCCTTTTCATATTGAAGATGAAGTTGATGATATTTTGCTTATGGATGAAACTCATAGTCACATTTATAACTGGGAAAGGTAACTTGATCCTAAGTTAGAAAAATATTTTATTTTCAATAATCCATAATGTGAGTTTTATTTTTAAATTGTTTGTGGTAAGATAATATAGAAGTCTTAAAAATTTAGTAATGGTTATTTTGAATTTCTGCTAAACTTACTGCTATCTTTGAATAGCCTTTATGTAATTTAACTATTTAATAGTTACTGCTTAGGATATACATAATGGGAAAAGTTAAATGCTACTTTGAAACAAGAAGTAGTTAATGTTGAAATTTGTTTACTTGTTGCATTTTCTACTCCTCAAACATTGAGGTATTTGAGAGTTTGTTTACATACATCTGCCAACCAGTTATTTTTTTTTCTCAGTATGAACATTCCTACCATCTGTGTATAGTTCTTTCTTCACATGCCCAGATGTCTTCCAGTCTCCACATTTTCTATCATACTTAGTTAAGTCATCCAGTCTCTTCTATTTCCTCCTCCCCAACTCCCAGTGTTTTCATGTGTGTCTCAGTCTGCCTCTGCTTTGGGCATGGTGTGGTCACCTTGCTGTAATGTGTCAGTAAGAGGATACCACATTCAGTAGCACATATATATGGAGAGTGGGTTTTTTTGTTTTTGTTTTTGTTTTGTTTTGTTTTTCTCTTCATGCTGAGTTCCAGCAAGCTTTCTTCTAGTTTGCCTTACTACCAGTAAAGTGAAAATCTGTAAGACACCTGATTGAGATTAGAGATCTGCATTTTATGGCCAGTGTTGAAATTGAACTATTAGACATGCCAGCCATTCAGATGTTTACGTGTAGTTTGTGTACTTATATACTACATTGGTAATTACCGAATATTGCTTCGTACTGCTTTCTATAGTAACAGAGCTTACCTATCCATTAAGATTATAAGTTCCTGGAGGAAAGCTCATAACTTACACTCTCATAGACCTAATGAGCACGGTGCTTTGACCTAAAAGGCGCTCAGTGAATTTGAAAGTGAAATCACCTAGACTAATACTAATGTATAATTTTTTTTTTCAGGTACCATGACTGTCAGTTTTCAGAGCATGATTGGCCTATACATAATAACTTTGACATTGATGAAGTTCAGCTTGACCCAAGAGCTCTGTCTGATGTCACTGATGAAGAAGAAGTACAAGTTGATCCTCGAAAATATTTGGATGGAGATCGTGAAAAGTATTTGGAGGATCCTGCTTTTGACACCAATTACTCTACTGAGCCTTGTTGGCAGTACCCAGATCATCATGAAAACAAATATTGTGATCTGGAGTGTAGCCATACTTGTAACTACAAAATGAGGTCGTCATCATATTTAGATAACTTAGTTTGGAGAGAGAGTGAAGTTAATCATTACTATGAACCCAAGCTTATTATAGATCTTTCCAATTGGAAGGAACAAAGCAAAGAAAAATCTGATAAGAGAGGCAAGTCAAAATGTGAAAGGAATGGGTTGGTTAAAGCCCAGATAGCTCTGGAGGAAGCATCACAGCAACTGACTGAAAAAGAAAGGGAAAAGAATCAGGGGTTTGACTTTGATTCCTTTATTGCAGGAACTATTCAGCTTAGCTCACAACATGAGCCTACTGATGTTGTTGACAAATTAAATGACTTGAATAGCTCAGTGTCCCAACTAGAATTGAAAAGTTTGATATCAAAGTCAGTAAGCCGAGAAAAACAGGAAAAAGGAATGGCGAATTTGGCTCAGTTAGGAGCCCTGTACCAGTCTTCTTGGGATAGCCAGTTTGTGGGTGGTAGGGAGGACTGTTTTCTTATAAATCAGTTTTGTTGTGAGGTAAGGAAGGATGAGCAAATTGAAAAAGAAAACACTTACACCAGTTACTTGGACAAGTTCTTTAGCAGGAAAGAAGATACTGAGATGCTAGAAACTGAGCCGGTAGAGGATGGGAAGCTTGGGGAGAGAGGAAATGAGGAAGGATTTCTGAACAACAGTGGGGAGTTCCTCTTTAACAAGCAGCTTGAATCCATAGGCATCCCGCAGTTTCACAGTCCAGTTGGGTCACCACTTAAGTCGATACAGGCCACATTAACACCTTCTGCTATGAAATCTTCCCCTCAGATTCCTCATAAAACATATAGCAGCATTCTGAAACATCTGAACTAAAACACTCAGCAGACATTTCTCTTTGTATTCTTCATGAAATGTGTTTTGTCTTTTTTATTACTAGTGTTTTAAGTCATTTTTTACTTGAATCAGATGGTGTCATTTAGAAAGGATTTTATTCTTGGTTTTTAAAATCCAGACTTTTTTTCCTACATGTGAGATGGTTTTCATTTTAACTGGCATGTCGTTTGCACACAAAAATAAAGATTAGAGCAAAATAATGCAATGCAGGAGAAGACGAAAGAAATGCACTAAGACAAGTAAAAATACATTCTCTCATAGAACAATGATCTGTTTTACAGGAAACAAAAATCTTGCCTTGAAATTTACACAGTGAGACTGTACATAATTGCATGAAAATATCTATTTTTTTCCTAAAACATTTTTCATTCATGAGTATTTTCAAGTTTTTCATACTGTACACATTTCTTAAAAACACATGATACCAGCAGCAACTGAAAATGAATGCCGAATTTGGTACACATGTGTTATCTACCTCAAGGTAACAGAAGTATGTGGCGAAACATATACCACCCATAGTGCTTCACAGTATGCACTTCTATTTAGCCAGCGTTTAATGTAGTAAACTATTCTTAATAAGATTCACTCACCGTTTATAAATGTCCTGGTATGCATTCTTTATAGTGAAGTGTTACTACATCACATCTTATTTATTTTAGCAAATCAGTATATTTTCTGTATTTAATTATAAAATGTTAACTTAGTTTTTGAAATTTATTTGCAAATACACTTTTTCCATTTGGCACTATGGTTTGTTGCCTACTTAGCTGAATATATAATGTCAGCTTATCCTAAGGCTGTCCACGTACTTAATTTACTTAAGTATTCATTTTAAGTAAAGCGCTCACTGTGTATAGGAATTTGTATTTTGGAGGTGCTTGATCTATCTACAAAGAAAAATTAGGAATTACTTTATTATAAAATGCTCCTAGAAGTCTTAATTGTGCTTATTTTTAAAAAAAAAAAAAACAAACCTGTAATGTTAGACTTGTGTGCATGGAAGTAATTAAGGTACATCATTATTGTAGTTTAAAAGTTGTACATGATAAGACATATTTTGTTTTTACTGTATGTTTTTACTGAATGATCTATTCCTCATCCCAAGGCAAGCATGAATAAAATTAGGTTAAATGTAGCATGTGGCATTGCAGTTTCTTAGAATTTGTTTCATCTATTTTATTGAGTACCGTCTGTATCTTTGATTATCCTGTTTGAAGGGAAAAAAAGGACAAATAAAATATGGCCAGCAAATATGGCTCCTGTTTAACTCTTTAGGTAATGAAAACTACCTGCTGGAATGAAGAGCACTAGCAGAATCTTACCTAGTTCCACTTTCCAGCGTCTTTAAATTGTGGCTATAGTTTAAACTACATTAGGCTAAAAGTCTTAAAAGAAGAAAAGTCTCTTTACACAAAAATCTCGTGTTGACTTAACTTCACACATTAAAATGAAATAAACCTTTATAGATTTCAAAACTGTTACGTAAGATTTGTGTGGAAACTTTGAACTTTGCAGTTGGAGGAACCTCCTTTAAATGTATTACGATAGATCATCTTTTCTTTGTTCAAGAACTTACTCATCTATCCAGATATTCTTCCTTAACCTCACTTTTCTGTTTGTCTTCCATTCCTGTTTTGAACATAGTTCTCTTAATATCTGGACTTCTTCTCACTGACCTATTTATTGCTTTCATCTGGATTCACAAATGTGTTTAAAATGCAGATATTTTCTGGATGAATATCATTGTCACATGTGAATTTAAATATATACTCAAGTTACCTTAAAAAGGCAAGCTCTTGTGAAGCTTTCAGTTTTTCACCGTTTGGTATGATGTTAGCTGTGGATTTTCACATGTAGCTTTATTATGTTGAAGTAATTTCCTTCTGTTCCTATTTTGTTGAAAGTTTTTCAAATCATGAATAGGTGTTGAATTTTGTCAAGTGCTTTTTCTCTATCAAATGAGATAATCATGGGTTTTGTCCTCCATCCTGATAATGTACATTACACTGATTGATTTTCATATGTTGAACCATTCTTGTATTCTAGGAATCCCACTTATTCATAATGGGTAATTCTTTTGATGTGCTGTTGGATTCAGTTTGCTAGTATTTTTTTGAGGGTTTTTATATCAATATTCATCAGTTATATTGGTCTGTAGTTTTCTTACATCTTCGTATGATTTTGGTATCAGGACAGTGCTGACTTCATAGAATGAGTTTCGAAGTATTCCCTCTTCAGGTTTTTTGGAAGAGTTTGAGGAGGACTGGTATTGATTCTTCTTTAAATGTTTGGTAGACTGCTTTCATGAAGCCGTCTGGTCCTGGGCTTTTCTTTGTTGGGAGGTTTTTGATGACTGATTCAATCTCCTTACTAGTTGTAGATCTGTTCAGATTTTTATTTTCTTCACAATTCACTCTTCGTAGGTTTGCACATTTAGATTTATCTGTTTCTTCTAGGTTATCCAATTTGTTGGCATACAGTTGTTCATTATAGTCTCATCCCTTTCTGCATCAGCGGTAATATCTCCTTTGATTTCTGATTTATGTTGAATCCTTTTTCTCTTACTGTAGCTAGGCATTTCTTGAATTTGTATCTTTTGTATTCTCTATTCTATTTCTGTTCTAATTTTTATTATTACCTTCCTTCTGATAACTTTGGGTTTAGTTCTTTTTTCCCCTAGTTCCTTGAGGTGTAAAGTTGGATTATTGTTTGAAGCCTTAAAAAAATTTATGTTTTAAAGTGGTTTTAGGTTCACAGGAAAAATGAAGGCAGAAAGTACAAAGATTTCTGGTATACCTACTGTCCCCACACGTGCATAGCCTCCCGCATTAACAGCATCCCCCATCAGAGTGGTGAATCTGTTACAATTGGTGAGTATACATTGACACATCAGTATCACTGTAAGTCCATAGTTCACATTAATTAGTTTTACTCTTGGTATTGTACATACTGTAGGTTTGGACAAGTGTATAATGATACGTATCCACCATTATATCATACAGAGTCGTTTCACTGCCCTAAAAATCCTGTGCTCTGCCTACTCATCTTCCTCCCCTCAACCGAAGTGATGACTGACCTTTTTACTCTCCATTCTCTTGCCTTTTCTAGAATGTTAGATTTTGGAATCATACTGTATGTAGCCTTTTCAGACTGGCTTTTAATATGCATTGGTCCACTTACTTGTCCCATAAGTCCCTTAGGCTTTCTTGTTCATTCTTTTTGTTTGTTTGTTTCTTGTTGAACTGTCTTCCAGTACACTGATTCTTCTGCTTGATCAAGTCTGATGTTGATTCTCTCTAGTGAATTTACAGTTTCTAAATGTTGGATCCTCATTTTACTCATGCATTGTTTTCCTAATTTTGTGTATTGTAGCACACTGATTATTAAGATGATTGTTTATGATTATTACGGTGATTATTTCAGATTGCAAAGTAATTCATAGATCTCCATTTCTATTTGGTCAGTTTAATAGAGATTTGTTTCTTTGGGCCATGCTTCCTGTTTTTTTATGTGACTTGTTACTTTTTGTTCTGATTTTTGTATTTGGAAAAACAGGTACCTCTGCCTGTCTTTACAGACTGCTTGGTACTGGGGAATATCCACCAATCATCCCAGCTAGAGATTCTCAGACCTTTTACGGGGTTGTGTATCACTATACTTGTGCGTGTATCCCTTCTCAACCCTCCACCCCCACACCAGGTTTAGCAGTTTCTTTTCCAGGAGATTGTAGTCTTGCTCTGTTTGGTGTCTGTCTGAGGTACTGCAAGTTCTCTGGCGCTGCAACAGTCCCCTGAGCTCTCTTGTTCTTGGTGGCCCCCAGGCATCCAAAGGTGTGCTTTAAGTCAGGTCAGACTGAAATCAGCCTTTTGAGCAGCCGCCCAAAGCCTAGAACATTGGACAATTGTTCTAGTCCTCTCTTATCCCTTCTTAGGGTGAAGCTACAAGGTGGCTTGAGGGAGCGTTGAGGTGGTTGAAATAAAACAGCTTTTCTTACTCATTTAAATGTACCTGCTCTTGGCTTTGAGATTGTCTAGGGGTACTGTGACTTCCTACCTGGTTTCTGGAGTTCTCATACAGGTTTTTCTGGACCCTATATTGTTAAGTCAGTTTTTCTATGGCATAGTGAGGTCTAAAGGTTCCTACTCTGCTGTCGTAAGTCCAAAAATAATTTACTTTTTAAATGACTAATTCTGACGTAGAGGAATGTTACAGCTGTGGTGCAGCTTTCAGACTTTTGGGATGATCTATGTCATGAGATTAGTCACATCTCTAAACTGATGGCTTGGCATCACAAGTTTTAGAGCTATTTGTTAATCTTAGAAGGCTTAATTTGGAGACAGCAAACCCCCCTCCCCCCTCACTCCGTACTACACACCCACATACATTTTTTTTTTGGTTATTTAAATAAGATTTCAAACAGAAAAATTGTGTCAATTAAAAAGAATGTATATACCACTTGCTTTATCAGTTCATCTGATGTCGATTTGCACCAGATAAACACCTACAGATAGGATTGCAGCCCTCTCTAACCCTCCCACATCTTAACTTCCCTGCCCCTCTCCTCAGGTAGACACTTTTCTGAATTTTAGTTATCATTCTCATGTAGTTTACTTTTACTAATGATTTTGTAAACATGTAATATTTTGTATATTTTAAAGTCTCATATTCATTTTTTTTCAACTTGTGATTTTTCACTCAACATTCTCAAATTTCTGCTGATGCATGTAGCTCTAATTCCATTTTAATCGCTGTGTTGCAATGTATCCATTTTTAAAATACTTGTTTTCAGAATTTTGCTGCTACAAACATGTTTGCAGTGAGAATTCTTACAAACAAGTAGAAGAGTGTCTTCAGGATGTATATCTACAAGTATAATTGTTGGGTCACGGAGAATGCGTATCTTCTAGTCTGTGAGATGTATTTCTGTCCAAAAGCGAGTGTACTGATTTACAGTCTTACCAGCAGTTGAGAGTTCCTGTTCATTCACTTCCTCCCAAATAAGAAACCAAGTCTTTCCCATTCAATTAACCCTACCAGGCTTGCTGGGTTTAGTTTACTTTAACTACAACAGGAATCAGAATTTCTAATTCCAAATAACCGCACGACGAAGTCATGACCACACCTTAGGGATCCGTATGCAGCCACCTCAGTGATGATAGTCTCGCTTATTTCCTACTGCAGTCGCTGCAGCTTGGGAACAGGTGGTTTATATCATAAAGACTGAACCAATTATATAATTTATACTGGGGCTTACATCTAAGGAGTAGGAAGAGCATTATGAATCAAATAGTGTTTTTAAAATAAAATCCAGTATGGTATCACCTTTGCTCCTAGGTTAAAATAGTGTAGGTTTCACACAGTATTGTTCCTTATAAAATTACTTTATTAAAAAGTACTGTTTTTCATCAGATGCTGTGGTGTGTATTAGGTTGCTTATTTAATTAGTGAGCTGGTTGTCATGTTCTTTGAATTGCTCACTTCCTAATACCAGCCTTTTCAATTCCCATTTACTGTTGAATTCAAAACAGAGGCTCTACCCTAAAATGGGTTTATCATATATCTAATATTAGTAATTTTAGTTTTACCCTATGCCTGTTCACATTAGGATTGCTTATTATTCAAGTCTAATATTAAAATCTGGATAGAGAAAAAAAAAAATCTGGATAGGGAAGAAAAAGGACAAACTGGGAATTGGGAGATCCAAATTCTGGACCCTCTTCCATCAACTCACTCTCTGTCACTTGAGTGTCACTTACTCTATGGACCTAGGTTCCTTGTTAACTTAGAAGATGCAAATTACTTGAGCTTAACAATGCAGCCTACCTGGTACAACTCAACAGGACAGCGCCTTGTGGAATCCTAACCTGCTCTAATAGCCACGATGATTAGCCCTTACCAGTATGTATTGCTTATAGGTCTTAGTTCTGAAATAGCTGTGTTGAACTAAGTGCATTAACGTGTCTTAAGCAGAGTGAGAATGAAATTTTCTGTTCAATGCACCCTTGCCATTTGGTGAAGGAAAGGGAAGGTATTGGAAGCCCAAGGTTGTTTACCTTTTTTATTTTTTTTATTTTTAGAGGGGGTAATAAGGTTTATTTATTTTTAATGGCAGTACTGGGGATTGATCTCAGGACCTTGTGCGTGGTAAGCAGGCACTCTACCACTGAGCTATACCCTCCCCCTCCAAGGTTGTTTACCTTTTGAAAGAGTATTGTGAGATCACCAAGCGCTTTCCTCATAGTGCCTAGGGCAGGCTCCTTAAATAAGCCAAGTGAAGAGAAGGATCTTTATTAGCTCTTCCAACGCTTGATATGTAACAAGTATCTTATAGAAAAGGTGACTGATTACCCATGTTGGAGCACTGTCTCCGTTCCAGTGCAGAGGTCTGACAGTCAAATTCCATTGCATTTGCATGTTTATCCTTGATGCTTTGGTACAGTGTGGTGGCAGTGTTACAAACCTAGCTAAGCAGAATACTTACCTTCTATTACAGCTGTCTGCATCTGCTGTGCCTTGCTTATTTATTAGCTTTTGGTGCTGCTGCAGTAGGGTGAATGTGGAACTTTGCCAGAGCCTGGGCTCCTGATCCAAACAGCAGACCAAGCCTGTTTCTTCATGCCCAGCTTAAACCGCAAACTTGGATCCAGATTTGTCTGTATACTTGGACCCTGCTTCCACTTATGCTTACCACTCCCACAGAGTCAGATCCAAACTAAAAACTGCGTTCCACCACTTACCAGCCATGTGTAACTTACTCACCCCCTTGAGCTTCCTCATTTGTAAAATAGGGCTAATGACACCTAATTAGCATTGTAAGAATTAAATGAGATGCTATACTCAAAGTCTTTCAGCAGAATGCCTCTTATTTCATAAATTATCATTGGTCTTGTCCCGTTTGAATGATTGCCTTTGCATCGCAAATTAGACTGAAACTCTGAACTCTGGCCTTGACTTTACTTTCAGTATTTCCCCTTATCTTGGTATCTTAACATCTGGCTTTGACCTACAGATGCCTTCTGTTCCAGTCACATTGTTCATCAGCTCTGCCCAATGCCTTGCTCCAGTTTTTGGTCCGTGTCAGCCCAGACCCTTGCTGAGCTACTTCAGCACAGGCAGCTCTCAGATCCATGAAGACCAGACTGCGTTTGTATCCACTCTCTGTACTTGCTGTAAAAATAGTCCGTATTGCATTGAGAAGGAGCATCTTCATTGGAAGCCAAAAGCCTACAAGTCATTTTGTACTCCTTTCTTGGAAAACCCACATCCAATCCCTCAGTGAGTCTTCGGCACTATCCAGAGTCGGACTGCTTCTCACCATCACCATGGCTGCTGCGTGATCTAATCCACCGCCATGTGTCTGCTGGACTCCGGCCGTAGCTTCCTAACTGTTCTCCCTGGCTCCCCTACAGTTTGTCTCAATGCAGCAGCCAGGTGAGCCTTTTAAATTCTAAGTCAGACCATGTCACTCTTCTAGTGACCCAAAATCTCAGTGACTCCTCCCCTCCTCAGAGTAAATGTGAAAGTCCTTACCGAGGCCTACAAGACACCCTCCACCACCCCTTCCCCAGCTCACATGGCTCCAATCATACAGGCTCCCACTGGCTCCAGCCTTAGGGTGTTTACTAGCCCTTCCCTCCCTCTGGAAAGCTCTTGGCCCAGAGAGCTGCATCACTTTCTCCTGCTCGTCTTAGAAGTCTGTTCAAATATCACCTTATTTCAGAGGCTGTGCCTGACCAGTGTATGTAAAATAACACATATCCACCATTCCTGCACACCTGCCCTGCTTGATTTGTCTTTCCAGCACATACACCCACATGTTATATCCTGATTTTATATCATCTCTCTCCCTCCACTTAGACCATAAGCTCCTTGAGGCAAGAACTTCATCAGTTTTGCTCCAGCTGTATCCCCAGCCCCTAGCACAGTGCTTGGCACATAGTAAGCACTCAGTAGTTGTTGAATGAATGAAGTCATGAAGGAAATGAATGGTGACTGCTATTGTCTACATTCCTTCTAGGCTGATAGGAATCAGGGGCAGTGAGATTCTATTGATATTTCTGAGGTTTGCTTAATAGTTTTGAGGTTAAGTTATAGTGTCAATGATTCTCCAAATTTCTGTAATTTGCAGTGTGGAGTCTGTAACTTTGAGGTTCCTTTGCGGTGACTCTCCAAACAAGCAAGCAGAAATTCTCCGAAAACGCTGTCTGGTCCTGCAGGTTCATTATCTTGAATTGCATTTTCAAATGTGGGTGCAGTTTAACTGGACGACTGTATTGCTCCTGACTCAGCTGCTTACCTATTTTCCCGTTCTCTTTGTTGGAATGACTCTACCTGTCAGCGTTGCACAATATGTTCATGATCTAGTTAAGCCAGTGCAAGGTGGTTTATTTTTTAACTGCCCTGTTCTATGCCTGTTAATCGTAACCCTGCCAAATGAGCCTGGCCTAGATTATATGTTTAGTTAAGGATCTTTGACAACAGAAACTATCTCATGCTAGACTATGAATATTTATCAGGATTCAAGGATGACTCAAGGAGCCCAAGAACTGGGTCTCAAGAAGAACCAGAACCAGGCTGGAGGGTACCAGCAGCCCAAGGAGGTTTGGGCTGTTTCTCAGCTCTGCCTCATTCTTTCTAGATCAACGAGGCTTCCTGGTCCAAAGATGGCTGCTCATAGCTCCAACTTCAAATGTAACTGTTCTGGCTCTACAGAATGCTTCTGTCTAGCTGTCCATCCCTCTGTTTCTCTCTTTTACTTTAAAGTTTCTCTGGGAAAAAACCATATTGGTCCACCCCCAGTTAACTATATGACCTGGTGGCAGAATTGTGTTGGAGAAACACTGCTGCTGGGAGTCAACCCCTCTTAAAGGAGAGTGGAAGGCAGGTAGGAGGGTTGTTTTTAGCTGACTGTCCCCCGGTGTGCCTGCAACATATGGTAATAAACCCTCTCTTTCTTCTTGTATTTTAGTCACCTGTTTACCATTCTGAAGGGCAATGCTTCTCTAACTGGACCTACTGGGGTCCTCCAGGCATTGATTTCACTGGCTTGTCTCTTGTTGGGTTCATCAAAGCAACCTAAAGTTTTATCAATCACAATTCTTGTGTACAGTGTTTGATGATTTCTAGAGCATACTTCTATACTTCATGTGAGTGTCAAAATAACCCTAGGAGAGCAAGTAGACCAGATATTGTCTCCATTTGCAAGTTAAGGATATAGAAATAGAAAAATTAAGTAACTTGTCCAAGTTTGGGCAGTGGTGGAATCAGGACCAGAATTAGGCCACCTAATTCTTAGGTGTTTTTTTCAGTTTTTTTTTTTTTTTATTATTAGAATAAAAATTTCCTTAAATCCTCTGCTAAATGTCACACCATTCAATATATTTCTTTTTTTGTTGGTGGTATTAAATATTGAATTACTGATATAGCAATTTCTTATTTTAGTTTTAAAATATGTGTATATGGTCTTTTGGGAGGTCAGAAATTGTTTATTTATTTATTAAAAAAACTTTTGATAGAGGTACTGGGGATTGAACCCAGGACCTCATACATGCTAAGCACATGTTCTGCCACTGAGCTATATCCTCCCCCTTTATATGTTCTTTTAATTTAATTTTTATACACCTATCACTTAACCATTAATTACAATTCTTAGAATTATATTTCTTCATTGTGAGATAATAGAAATATATATCTTGATCTCTACCCAGGTTTCTGGCAAAGAGTTTTTAAAACCTTGTTATTTCCTAAGTGATAAGACAATGAGGAGCATCTTGTGTTGTTAACATTTGGTCTTTGACCCCAGTTCTGACACAGAGTTCCTAAATCCCTTGGAATTTCCTGGGTGACAGCAGTGTCCTTTGTTTTAATGGAGTGTCTCTTGGTGGGCTCCTGGATGGGGGGCTGGTCACTAGAAAGACCCAGCAGTGATCAGAAGCTCGAAGTTTTCAGCCCCACTCTCCATTCTCCAGAGGTAGGAGAGGAGCTGGAAATGGAGTTAATGATAGATCCTCCATAAAAATCCTAAAATCGCGGAGTTCAGAGAGCTTCTGGGTTGGTAAACATATCTACATACTGGGATGGTGATGCACCCAGCGCCACGGGGAAGAAGCTCCTATGCTCAGGACCCTCCCAGGCTTCACCTGTGTATCTCTTCATCAGGTGGTTTATCTGCGTCCTTGATCATATTCCTTATTATGTAATAAACTGATAAACAAAAGTGTTTCCTTGAGTTTGATGAGCTGTTCCAGCAATAATTAAATCCAAAGGGGAGGAGGTCATGGGAAACCCCCAATTTGTAGCCAAGTCAGACAGAAGGTACAGGTACTCTGGGACCTTGTGATTGGCATCTGGAGTGGGGGCAGTCTTGTGGGACTGAACCCTTAACCTGTGGGATCTGATGCACTCTCCGGGTAGACTGTCAGAATTAAGTTAGATTTTGGGATACCCAGCTGGTGTTGCAGCATTGGAAAATCCATCTGGTGTCAGTGTTGTGTGTGTGGTGGTAGAGTGAGAGGAAAGGAAGGACACACAGGAGAAGTGTAGGTTTTCTACTCATTCACTTGGTATTTTTATTTATGTTATCTCCTTATATGTCACCACAGTTGCATAATTTACGATTTACCAACGTATTATGCCTACAGTTTATTATCTTCTGGACTATAAGCTTCATGAGTGTAGGGATGTCTGTTAGAGTCTTTCACTGATGCACCTCAGCACCCAGATCAGGGCCTGCATATAGCAAATCCTCAAATATTTGTTGAATCTATTTTTGACCTAACACAAATACATAAATGTAATTTCACATATTTTTAGTGCATTTAATTTTCTTTGCTTGGTTCTCCCCTGTTGTCTACTGTTCCTCTCAGAAAGCCCCAACATACATGCCTGGTAATCATCAGTGTCTTTACATTGTATTCCTATTTTATATACAGACAGATACAGATATATACACAATATACACAACATATGGAAATACCCTTTTTAGAGTTTAAAAAATGATTGTTTTTCAAAACTGCCATATTGTTGGAATAAACTTTCTTGTCCATACTGCTTTAAGACTGGGAGCCTACCTGACTCATTGATTTAGCTACCTTCATGCACAGCAGGAGAAAAGACAAAGGAGTTCTAAGACTTCTAACAAATTAAAATGTTACCTTATACACCATCTGGACTCACAGATGTGATTTGAGTTCTGTTGTCTTTAATGATCAATTAGCATAATAGAACTTTAGAAGTTCAAGCCCATGTTTCACAAAGTATACGTTAAAATTTTGAGGTCCTGATGTCTCAAAGAGACACTTTCATGATTACTAAGCATGTGACTTGGGATTTCATTCTTCTATGTGTTTCCATCACCAACTCTCTCATCATTATCTTCTAAATGTCTTCATCGTTTAGAAACTGCCTCCTTTTGCACCCACATCAGCAGGCCTTTCCTTACCCGTCTTAACTGGTGAGCTGAAAGGCATAAAGAGTTCTTTTACTTCTATTTTTTTTTTAACAATTAATAAAAACATTGAAAAATTAGAAAATACAGATAAGCAAATGGGAAAAATCCCCCATGATCCTATCACCTGGGTATAATCACTGTTAATTACTCTTCATACTTTGTACCCTCCCTCTCACCCTCTCTGCTTCCTTCCTTGTATTCTCTGAAGATAATTCCTTTATTTTTCCACATTTATGAGAGTATGAAAATAATTCAAATGTCCACAAGATAATTTCCCTTTTTCTCCCTCTCTGTACACTCTCTCCCCTCCAACTATCCGGTGCTCACAGGATAGTTCATTGTGCATTTATCCTGACATTTTTCTATGCATATACAAACATATATCATTATTTTTTCAAAATTGGGATCACATTACACATACTATTCTGTAACTTACTTTCCTTCTCTAACAATGCACTTCAAGCATCTTTCTATGTCAGCAGGAATCGAGTTATGCTATTATTTTAATGGCTCCACAGTATCTGATGGTGAGGGTGCATCATTTATATAATCAATTTCCTATGAATGGACATTATTTATTTACTATTATAGACACAGCTGTAGTAAACATTCTTTGTGTGCCTTTGCAGCATATCTGAGGATACAATTCTAGAAGTAGAAATGCTGGGACCAAAGCCTGTTTACATGGAACGTTTCAATGGATCCCCCGGGACTGATGCTCAGCCTGCCTGCCTCAGTGTGGTAGGTGGGGTATTCTCAGCTGGTGCTTCTCAGCCATCGGAAATGTTTTGCAGGTCACTCCTGGACACCAAATTGCCCTCCAAACGGCTGCACTAATTCATACTCACTGTTTCTCCACATAAGCGCCCCTTTTCCCACATTCTGGCCAGCACTGCATATTATTGGGGCATTTATCTTTTTCATAATGATTTTTAAAGACTATTCTCTAAATATATTTGCTTCTCATGTTGCAAAAGTAATTTATGAAAAATATGTATTTAAATTTTTATAGTGTCTTTCTATATTGAAGATTGTTTATTTCAATGTACTGGATCTGTTAATATTGTCTTTTATATACTCTGAGTTTAGTATTGTACTTAGAAGGGCCTTCCCCACACCAAAATTATTGATTAGGTCATCTATATTTTCTTTGTAAGGGTTATTTTACATTTATATCTTCAGTCTACCTCATATTTATTTATCAGCTTAATTCTGATATAATTTATATAACATACAATGCGCCCTTTTAAATGTGCACAATAAAATAATTTTTTCTATATTCACAGGGTTATGCAACCATCACCACACTCTAATTTCAGAATATTTTCATCTCTCCTAAAGAAACCCTGTCCCATTAGCAGTCATTCCCCAATCTCCACCCCATCTCCATCCCCCTGCAACCACGAATAATGTTTCAGTGCATAATGTTTTCAAGGTTCATCCCTATTGTAGCATGTATCAGTACTTCATTTCTTTTTTTTGCCAAATAATGTTCCATTATATAGATAGACCACAATGTGGTTATCCATTCACCACTTGGTAGACATTTGGTTTGTTTTCACTATTGTGAATGATGCTGCATATATATTAAGATGTGATCTTCGCATTACCACTGACAATGTTTGAGGGTTCCAATTTTTCCACATCTTTGCCAATGCTTGTTATTGTCTGTTTGGTTTTTTTTCCATTATAGCCATCCTAGTAAGTGTGAAGTGATGTCTTATTGTGATTTTGATTTCCACTTCCCTAATGAGACTAATGAAGTTGAGATATTTTCATGTATATATTGGGTGTTTTTATATCTTCATTGGAGAAACATCTACCCAGATCCTTTGCCCATTTTTAAATTGGGTTGTCTTTTTATTATTGAGTTGTGAGAGTTCTTTACATATTCTAGGTACAGATCCCTTATCAGATATATGATTTGCAAATATTTTCTCCCATTCTGTGGGTTGTCTTTTCATAGAATGAGTTAGAAAATATTCCTTCTTCTATTTTTTGGAAGAGTTTGTGAAAGATTGGTATTACTTCTTCTTTGAAAGTTTGGTAGAATTCATCAGTGAAGTCGTCTGGGCCTGGGCTTTTATTTTTGTGGGAAGTTGTAAAGTTAATTACTAATTATTGGATTTATTTTTGTGTGTGATATTAAGGTGGGACTCTAACTTAATTTTTTTCTAAATAACCAATTGTTCTAACACCATTTACTGAATAATCTACCTGTTCCTACTAACTGTAAATGCCATAAACACGTACTCAGACAATTTTGGATCTTGATTGCAAACTTACTCCTGCTGAGGCACAAAACAAAATTGCTTTATCAGTGGCTACCATGTTGGAGCCTTGAGAAATTCTCTGTCCTATTGGCATGTAAGGTTGAAAAACAGAAGGGACCAGGAATGATTTGTAATTTCCCTGCCTCACCACGAATGTGTCAGTGTGCTCTGGACTGCACACAGGGCCCACCAACACCCACAAGACTTTGTGCCCCAGGATGGCAGCACATCCTTGGATGCCTGCCTGCCCACACTACAGACAAGGTTCAGGCCAGGCCAGAGGCCATCAGCCCGCTGGCCTTGCTCTTGTGGCCTGGGTCCCTGCCATTGGTGACCTCCTGGACTTTGGAATCAGTTGGGCATGCCCATCTTTCCTGCGCCTCCCTGTAATCACACTCTTATCAGACCTTGAACTCGGTCTTTTAATGCACATCATCACAGTGTCTACCACTCCCTCCACACTTGAGAACAGTGAGCTGTATTCTCTGCTATCCAGGACGCTGACTGTGCTAACCAGCAACTGTCCTCCCCCTTCTTTACCTGCTTCTGCTTATCCCTGAACTACTCATTCTGACCCTTTCCAACCTGACTCATCCCACAATTGCTCATAATTCAGTATGAACATGCAGACTCAGCGTGACTCCCAGGAGACAGGACCCTACGCTTGATTCTGGACCCTCCCCTCTCCCCTCATGTTATTATGTACAATAGATGCATGGGAAGCCATGGGAATAAATGAGGTTGTTGAGAGCAAGAGTGAATGGTGAGAGGCAGCCAAGAGAAGGCCCTGTGGGACACCAACATGCAGAGCCAGAGAGGGGAGGAACAGTCAAAGTGGAAGCTGAGAAGAAGCGACTGGAGAGACAGAGAGAAAGCCAGGAAGATGTGGTGCCTGAGAAGTCAAGATGTGAGATAGAGGGAGAGGGCAGCGGTACCAAATGGTACTGCGGGAAGTCACATGAGATGCAGACTGAAAAGTGCCCGATGCGCTTGGCAACACGAGGTCACTGGTGACTTTAGCAAAATTCCATGTCGATGATCAGCTAATTTCACTGTTTAAAACCTTCAAAGTTTCCCACTGCCTTCCAGAGAAAGTGGCCTCCACGCCAGTGTTGCCTCTCACCAAGTCCACGTGCTCACTCCAGGCTCCAGCTAGGCTGAGCTGCTTGCATGAATGGATGCCACATTTCTCTCCTGTGCTGCTCCCTCTGCCTGGAACCCTTTCCTCCTCCCAGACTCCCATATGTCCTTCCCAACTAGCTCAAGTACCATCTCCTCCAGGAAGCCTTCCCTGATCCCAAGGTTGGGTTGGGTGGTCCTCTTCTCTCTTCCCATCACATTGTGCACTGGGATGAGAAAAGTACATTTTCCCCCAGGGGCATGTCTTGTTCACCTTCGTTCCCCAGTCCTCTGGCCAGGACCTGCCCCACTATGTTCCTGAGCACGCAGGGAAGTAAGCCTTGGCGATGGAAGTGGGAGTGCACCCAGCTTCCCTCTCCGACCCAGTAAGTAAACACTTGCAAGCCAGACTGGCTGGCAACAATGCAATGACTGCGTCAGCATCATGAGCCACAGGCATCTCTTTGCTCTTTGGTTTCATGTAGGTCAGGTTTGCTAAGAGACCTGTGGCCAGGAGTGCAACTCCTGGTAACCCCTTCCTCGGGGTCATTAGGTTGCAAAATCCCCAGTGCCAGTTCAGGTCAGAGCCTTTTCATAGTACTACCCGTGCTGCTTGTATGTACTCACTGGACTCTGCCTTTCTCTGCTTCTCCACCCACCCTCGTCCCCGGGAGCCCTTCCCTCCTCTGTGTACCCATCTTTCAAGTATCTGATAACATCCTGCTGATTCACATTGCCTTCTGTATTGATGAATCTCTGACAGCTCCTCCCTTGCCCCACAGGTGTCTTCCTTCTCTCCCAGTCAAAAGGTAACAGTGAGTTTGACCTCTCTGGTTGAGTTATTAACTCCCAACGGCAAGGAACATGCTCTTCCTTCTTGTATTTGCTGAGTCCAAGCCTTGCAAAACTGTACTTGCTAACTGATCTCAGGGAAAAGTGGACTTTTATATTATTACTGACCAGGGAGGCAGGCGTTGGAGTGCCAGAAGCTTTTGAGCCACTCTGAGCACGGTTCTTCGGTGTGGAGGTGGAATTTCACAAGATTTACCCTTTACACATTGCTCCCTTAAAATCTGACTCCTGACTCAGGGCTCAACTGGCTCATTATTTGAAGGCAAGTCTCCCCCTTGAGGAAGAACACAGTCTTCTCAGAAAGGTCAGACACCTCATAACTTTAAAGCACACCTTGCCCCTTTCAGAAAAATCCTTCTTGGGGTTAAAAGGTAGAATCGCTCTGCTTTTTAAAACATGTAATGTTATATATTGTTTTATTCCTGATAATAAAACCAGGCCTATTCATGTTATAAAATGTAGCAAATACAGCAAACTATAAAACATTTTTTTTAAAAAAGTCACCAAAACCCCACTTTCCACAGATAGCCACTGTTGACACTTCGCAGTATTTTATTTTCTATGAAAATATATGAGATGTGTAAAGAAGCTACATAAGGATATACGTGTTGTATGGAAGTTAAAACATGAATTTACCAGAGGGTCATAGATGTGCTTTTGTACATAGAGGTCCTCCTCCTCCTGATGTCAGCATGGCTGAGCCCTGTGTCTTCCAGTCTTTGTGCCCCTTTTAGCCCTGAAACCAGCCCTCGCCCCACCCCTCAGCACTTCTGCCTCCCCGTCCTGCTCCACTTTTGTTTTCTTCGGCAATAATCACCTTTAACTATTAAACGATTTTCTTATTTCTTATATTTATTGGTTATTGCATGTCTCTCCCTCTCCCCCTCAATGTAAGCTCCAAGAAGGCAGGACCTTGTTAGTTCTGTTCAATGATGTATCCCAAATGTCTAGAGCAGTGCCAAGCACGTGGTGGGTGCTAAATGACTCCTTGTGGGAGGATGACTCAGCATTATATTGTCACCACACCAAACCTGGTTCTGCTCGCCCATGGGCAATAAAGCTCATCTACTGACACCTGGTTGTGGTGAAGGGGTGTCAAGCAAGGAGTCCAGGGCAGCTAGTGCCCAAGATACCCGCACTCTCCAATGGGTTTCAGCAAAGCATTTTTAAAGGCCAGGTGGGGGAGGGGGTGTCCCAGGGTACGTGATCAGCTCATGCACGATTCTCTGGTTGGTTGATGGTGAGGTAACACGGTGGTGCCACAGGGGTTAACATTCTTAATCCTTAGGTGTCAGTAGGTCTGGGGGACTACATGCAATTGGTCATACTGTGGTGGGAAGCCCCATGAAAAGACCAGCAGGACCCACAGGCAGGGCCACTACTTTCCCACCAGCGCCATCAGGTTGCCTGGCCCAGCAGCTTTATCTCACTTTTGTGCTGTGTAAAACGGCTTGGTTCTAGGAAAGCGAAACTTACCCCTAAGATTCTATTGGTTCCCAAAGCTCACTCCTGATTGGTCCATTTCTAACACCTCATTTGCATAAAGCCCACTCCTGATTGGTACATTTCTAACACCTCATTTGCATATAGCACAAAATGGAAACCTAAAATTCTATAAAAGCCTGTGTAAACCTACAGATGGGGTCCAGAGCTTGGTGTGGTAACTCCTCTGGGCCCGCCGGCATGATAAACCTGAGTTCTCCAACCCTCTGAGTGTTGGCTTGGCCTGTTGTCGGAATTCAGGTTGCTGTAACACTTTGATGTAACATTTCTGGAGGCCCCAATGAGTTTCCAACTGTGCCGGCCCCTTGAGCCGCCGGGGCAGCGGAGCAACTGCCTGGAGGATGGGAACCCCGAAAGCGAATGAGGCAGCACACCACCCAGTGGTATTCCGGGTCCCCCTTCGCAGGGGTGGTTCAGTCCTCTGGGTGGCTGAACCCCGACTGGACTCGAGGGAGGGACGGACTAACTCACCTGGCAACACGTCCAGACAAGGTAAGAGCCCTGGGAAGCATCCATATTCAGGTTATTCAGGTTGTGTCCCAGTGGACAGAAGGGAGGCTGATCACTACCTTCAGGCTTCCCCATCCAATGGTATTCCAGACGGGGAGATTAGGTCAGGCTTCAAGTCCGACGGTATTCCAGACGGGAAGATCAGGTCAGGGACGCCCTGGAGAATTAGGAGGGAAATGTGCAATTAATCTCTGAGCATTTGTGTGAGTGTGTGTGTGACCTGATTCACTTGGGCTTCAGATTCGAGCCTGTAAGCTCCATGGCGCTCTGCTACGGAGTTGGAGTGAGTCCCAACCTGCGGTTCCTTGGCGACCTCATATGCTCAAGGCAGTATCCGCCCCTCGGGGTATGGATCGGAGTCAGAGGTTTATACTGACCCGCCAAAGCTAAGAGGCATCTTCCTCCCAGTGAGGGGAGGGGCCAGGCAGATGCAACGGAAGCCCCTCCCTTTGTCTCCTTTGTGACACCGGCACAGGGTGGCTACACAGGGAGGGAAAGGGACATAGAACAGCCTATGAGTAAACGACCCCTGTGCCCTTGGGGACTGTGACGGGACTACTCTGAGGAAGTTTCAGATGCGACCTTGTCATCAGACCTCCGAGACAGCCTGTCGGGACTAGTGAACCAGCCTCAGTACTGCCCCTTCTGTCTGATATTGAGACCTCAAGACCTGAGCCAGGGGGAGCCTCCAGGGCTGGCTGCACCCCTCTTTTGAGGTCCCCTTTTTGGTTCATTTGTTCTGCCACCGGCCCGCCATCCCGGCCCTGTGTTTTGTCAGTTCAGACTATAGAGAACTTTGTGTGGGGACCCCCTAGAGCTCGTCCAGGCCTGGGAGAGCCTCAGGGACACCTGCCTGCCGTGGAATCCTCCTGACACATCGGCAGCACTTGCGGCCAAGCAGATGCTAGACCCGGAGAGGCAGCAGTTTTTTGGGAGCTCCACTGTTTCGAGGAGTGGAGGAAATAGAGATACTGGGTCACCATCCGTGCCGCCGGAAGCAGACCCACGCCTATAGGTCGTAGAATCTGTCAAATAATAATGGGGGCCTCAAAGTCAAAGCTGACTGTTCTGGATTGCGTGATTAAAAATTTCAAAAAGGGCTTCTCAGGAGACCATGGGATTAAATTGACACCAAGAAAATTGTGCACGTTGTGCAAGCTAGACTGGCCCACCTTTGGAGTGGGATGGCCCTCAGAAGGCACACCTGACCTGCCAACTATCCGGGCCGTGTACAGAGTAATTACTGGGGCCCCAGGGCATCCCAACCAATTCCTATATTTTGACTCTTGGCTGACGATCACCCAAATTTTGCCCCCGTGGGTCCGGTTCTGCGCAAATGGTCGGGGACAGTGTAGGATCCTCGTGGCCCAGACACTGAAGGTGAAAAAGGAAGGTGCAACAAAGCTGATCTTTCAGGGGGACCCTGAAGAAGAACCTTGTGCATGCTGAGCATGCGCTCTACCACTTGAGCTACACCCTCTGCCCTGTCAATTTTATTATTAGTCCAACCAGAAGAACACAAGAGGGGTGCAGGGGGCACTTTCATCTCCCCAACACTGGAATTCTCTGAACAGACTTTGGTTGTAGATTTGGCTTTGCAACTATGAAAATGTTTGTATAATTATACAACAAATTAAAAAAAATACCTAAACAATTAAAAGCAACATGAATTTTGTATCAAAAGTATAGTTTTGTAGGGGAGGAGAATTTGCCATCCTAAAATGTCTCTTTGGTATATTGCGTTAAGGCGGTTATTTTCTATAAAACAGCAGACGTGGAAAGGGCTCTGGAAACCAAGTAGAAATGGCCCTTTTGTAAGATATTTACATTCGTAAGGAAACTCTCCGTTTGTAAAGATTTCCCTTGCTGTATCCAGAAGAGGAGGATGACCAAATCTCTAGAAGCTCTTAACAAAGGAGAAGGCACTGACTTAAATCTTCATCACAATCACCCTTGTTTACAGTGCTTTTCCTGGTAACTTCCCGCAAGCCCCACTCTCTACATCCTCTTTTGTCTCTGAGGATGGTATTTCAGGTGAGGGCTTCAGCCATTTTGGCGAGTTACTCAGTTTTCCTGTTGTTGTTGTTTTTTTTTTTCTTCCCTTCACGTATATGTATCATTAAACTTTGATTTTCTCCTGTTAATCTGTAACTGAGCGGGATCCTATGGGGCCTTCCCAGGGCAGACCCCTCCCCCACATCCTCTGCTTTAACCCCTCTCTCAAGTACCTAGATAATAGTACCTGATGCACACTTCCTGAGTTGCTTTACAGATGCTAAAACTACCACCAAGTGGAAGAGGTTAACTACTTGATGACCAGGAGCACATAGCCCTCAGGTCTCCTGGAGCCTAAGGAGAGAGAACGTGACTCCGCCCTGCTACCTCACCATCAACCAATCAGAGAGTCATGCACGAGCTGATCACCTTCCCTGGGACGGCCCACCCCCACCTGGCCTTTAAAACTGCTTTGCAGACGGGTTAGGGGTTTTAGAGCTCGAGCCAACTGACCTCCTAGTTTTGGCGCCTTTACAATAAACGCTGCACTTTCTGTCGCCACAGCCTGGTGCCAAAAGATTGGCTTTACTGCGCCCAGGCGAGCAGACCCAAATTTGGTTTGGTAACAAATCTTTCTTGTGTCAATTTAATTCTTAAATGAGCCAGAGGGACCTAGAAAGGTAGAGGAAAATTTCTTCCTCCCTGACCGTTCTTTATAACTATATAAAAAAAGAACTCTTCCCAGTGACTTTGTTACTGGAGAGTAGGCTCACTGTCTTGTTGCAGGAATTCAGAGATGAAACGCAGAGGACAAGAAAGCAAAGCCAGGATTTATTAAGCGGTAGTACGCTCTCAAGGGGAGGACAAGCAAACTCAGGTGAGCAGCCGCCCTGAGCTTCTTTGGCAAGTTGCTTAGACGGGGTGTGAAAATGGGCAGAATGGTCACTGGGGAGGGAATGGTTGGGGGTATTATTTCCTAATTTTCATCCCAGCTCCGCCTTCCTGAGGGGAGGAGGGATTTTTGTCCTTAGTCTGGATTGGAAGTGCCATGGGGTCAGTGCACGATGGGAACTTCTTACCCGTGAGGCTAATTTTTTTGTAATAAGAGCAAATGAGCAAAAGGTTACGTTTGGACACCAGAGATTCTTGCCTTTTCCCACCTTTCTTTGTCTGCCTCCAGGACACTTATCACCTCAAAATGTGTGTTTCCTATCAGTCCAGAGGTTCATGCTTTTCTTTGCCCAAGGACCCCTGTTGTCTACAAGATGTATGGTTTCCTGCCATTTGGCCCTGTGCCCCTTTTCTCTGCTCATATCTAGCGGTCTGCATGCTCTAACAACCTTATAATGGAGTTATTTGATTATACATCCCTCAGGACAAAAAGAACTGTAGAAATATCCTAAGCTGTGTCATTAGTGATAGCATTGATGTTCTTATCTCAAGACTGTTGGATGTGTATTGTGGGAAAATGTAAATGAGTGTTTGTGAGTTGAGAACTGGGATTTTTAGCATGGAGGGAAAGGAGGTGGTGAAGAAGATCAACACATTTAAATAAAAACCTTATAATGCTGCATTGGAATTGGAAGTAACAATATGAACTCATAATGTGATTTATCCATATCTATCAATCTCTATGTCTATGAATCACCTCTATCTACCTGTGATATTGTGACTTATAACAAGAAATATGTATTTGGTCTTCATCTCTGTTTCTAGCTCAGCACTCTTAGAACCTTTGAAATTTCCTAAGTGATGAGAGCAATACACGTGTCTTTTGATGTGTTAACAAGGTAACTTATAGACTGCACCTGAGGATGGTGGCTGGTTGCCAGGGGAACCAACCAAATCCCCTGACCTCAAGGGGAGAGGGGCTAACAGCTGAAGTCGATTGCCAATGACTAGTGATTTAATCAGGTAGGCCTAGGTAAAAAAGCCTCTGTAAAAACTGAAAAGATCAGGGTTCTGAGAGCTTCCAGGGTGGCGAACATGTGGAGAGGTGGGGAGAGTGGTGAGCTCAGGCAGCATGGAAGCTGTGTGCCCATTCCCTGTGTCTCTCTCCCACCTGGCTGTTCCTGAGTTATATCCTTTTATAATAAACTGGTGATCTAGTAGGTGAAATGTTTCTCTGAGTTCTGTGAGCTGCTCTCTAGCAAATTAATTGAACCCAAGGAGGGGGGTCTTTGAAACCTCTGATCTGCAGCTGGTTGGTCATCAGAAGCACAGGTGATAACCTGGACTTGCAGTTGACAGCTGAAGGGTGTGTGTGTTGGGGGGGGGGTGCAGGGAGCAGTCTCGTAGGGCTGAGTTCTCAACATGTGGGGTTGCTGCTGTTGAACTCAAGTTCATGTGTCTGATGCACAGTGAAGCCAAACAAACTGAAAAGGTGGAGTTTGGAGTAGACAAAAGTCTATTGCAAGGGCCGGTTAACTTGTGCTCAGAAGATCCAAGGTCCCCAGTGGTGGTCTTTAGGGAAGAGTTTTTAAAGGCAGATTTTGGGGGGCAGGCTATAAGATGCATGACTCTCTTCCGATTGGATAGTGGTGAGGTAACAGGGTGGAGTTTCAGGAATCTCAGTCAGCAGCCTGGTTCTGACCCATTTAGAGTCTCTGTGCTTGTGTTCAGCCTTAAGTTTCCAACCTCCATTTGGTGGGGGCACTTAGTTCCTGCAGGAGAACCCTGACACATGTGTCAGCTTGTTCTGTGTAGCCTTCGAGGAGAAACTAGGACTATGTTTTATCACTGCACTGTTGTTTCTTTTTTTATTTTGGGTGGGGGGAGGTAATTAGGTTTATTTACTTGTATATTTATTTCTTAATGGAGGTTTTGGGGATTGAACCCAGGACCTTGTGCATGCTAAGCACACACTCTGCCACTGAGCTCTACCCTCCCCTCTGCGCTATTGTGTCTTGACTGCTTTTCCTTTGTTTCTACATTCCCTCACTTCCCTAATAATTGTCTGAATCTGCCCTTTGGAACTCAGGGAAGGTCTAGAAGGCTGAAGACTTTTTCTTGCAAACAAGAAATGGGGGACACGGAAAGGCTTTTGCAACTGAGAGGGCCCCACAGCAATCCTGCTTGGTTCAGTGTCAGAATTAAGCTGAGTTGTAGGGCATCCAATTAGGTGTAGGTGGTGTCATAAAGAACGGCTTCGTGTGGGGGGAAAACATTTACCCATTTGGTGACCAGAAGTGAAGTGTTTCATATGAGTAGTAAAGGAGACACACAAGAAAGACACAGTAGGAAATTACCAGGTTTTTCCCTACTCAGGTGGAAAACTGAGTTTTCCCTTTGTCATCTATCATCTTTCTATTTTGTCCTAGCTCTGACCACTGAAAATGCCTATATACATAAAGGGATTTAAAAATTTTATTTCTCATTCTCTGTAGAGTTTACTTTTTATAGCTCTGTTCTCCGGCAAATCTAATAAAGGTGAAATGTCAGCTGTGTTACTAGGCAACACTGCTTGTGGTAAAAATGACCCAGTGCATCTGGACAGTGAGGACAGCGAATGAACTAGAAAGACCGGGTGGAAAGCTGTGGCTTTGGAGTTTCCTGAGAATCCTGACTCTTGAAACTGGATGTCTCTTGAGGGGACAGGGAAGGCAGCTGGTCCCATTAAAAAATTACTAACATTGGGATATTGGTTTCTAATTGGGACGTGAGGTTTATATTCATTGTTTATCTGAAATTCAAGTCTAACTGGGTATCCTGTAATTTATCTGGCAACTATGAAGGGAGGTGGTGTTGGTTCGCAAACTGGCCCCCATACATGGAGAGCAAGGAGAGACCAAAGAAAGAGGCAGGCTGCTTCAGATTGGTAGGTGGCAGGTTTTAATAAGGCAACTTACATACCAGGCTTGTCTTGGGATGCCGAAAGATGAGTAGATCTCCACACCTGTCTTCCAGAGACTTAAAAGTTTGTACAGCTGTCCCTCGGTATCTGCAGGGAATTGGTTCCAGGACCCCCTCAGATACCAAAATCCATGAATGCTCAAGTCCCTTATCTAAAATGGCATAGTATTTGCACACAGTGTATGTGCTTACCCTCCCTTATGCTTTAAATCATCTTTAGATGACTTATCACACCTAATACAATGTAAACACTATGTAAATAGTTGCTGGTCCACCTGCAAATTCAAGCTTTGCTTTTTGGAACTTTCTGGAATTTTTTTTCCTGAATATTTTCCACCTGAGGTTGGTTAAATACAAGGATGTGGAACCCGTGGATACAGAGGACTAACTGGACTGACTGCCTTGTGTTTCAGTCATGTACAGTTTCAGATGGTCTCAACACCACCACCACCTTACTCTCTCAAGGCTGCATCCTTGGAACCGCTCCTGCTGTGGGAACAGTAGGAAGAGAGTACATCCCAAGGACACAGGAGGGCATGAGGAACCTCTGGTTGCCTGGGTCCTGCTCATGGGTCAATAGGCAGTCATGCCCTTTTGATGACCTCCTCCAAGGGACAGTGGGTGGGGATCCCTAGAGAAATGTCTGCCACCGCCCTGCTGGTGAGCTGTGTTTCCTGTCCTTGTATCCTTATTCTGAGTGAAGTCAATGCCAAGTGTGGCCTGTTGTAGTTATGGGAGCCCAGATGTTTACTAGAGCCTGAAAACAACACCAAAGTGGGCATTATATCCTAGAAGCAGTGATCAGCTCGGCTGCATCAGCACCCGGAGAACCCAGACTGTGTTCTCTAAGTACTATGCCTTATTTAAAGGAAATGGCTGATTCCACTGGGACAGCAAAGGTGTCCCTGGATGAACCTGGCACATTTTGTCACACCAGAAAAGACCACTTGAAGACCACTGTGTGCAGAGCAAAGAACTCAGGAGCTGGCATGGAGTGGCTGGGATTTGCTTGCATGAAGTGCTGGGGTGGAAGGGAGGGTAGAGATGAAAAAAGACTGGTTGTGAGTTAATCATTGTTCAAGCTGGATTTTAGGGTATGAGGATTCATTGTGTCCTTTCCTCCAAATTTGTATTTTTGAAATTCTCCATAATAGAAATACAAAAATAACATAAGAAGTGGCTGTGCCACCTAAAAAGGACACAGTTGTTAAAAAAAAAAAAATGGTGAGGGCCTAATTGTACATAAAGTTAAATGAATAAGTCATTTAAAAAATCTAGCTTCAACAGGTAAAGAGCTAAGTTTGAGAGAGAATTTCAGTTCTCTTCAAAGGAAGACCATCTTGGGGGGAGGATACAGCTCAGTCGTAGAGTGCATGGTTAGACTGCATGAGGTCCTGGGTTCCATCCCAGTCAGTACCTCTGTTGAAAAATAAATAAAAATAAACCTAATTACCTACCCCCCCCCAATTAAAGAACCCCCCGCAAAATAAATAACAAAATAAAAAAGAGAAAGATAAGCTGGAGCGACCACACTGGTAACTGGGGCATGCATGTGCCTCTGTGCTCATTTATTCTCTCCTCTGGGTGCAGAAAGAAGGCAAACCAAGCACCCTGGGTCCCCAGAAGATCAACCCCGGAAGCCTCGGGGCAAAGGTAACATGCCTCCTCGCGTCCAGGGCGCCCATGGCTCCGCCTCGCCGCCAGGGGGAGACAGCAGCATAGGGTGAGTTCCCCCACCTCCAAGGAAGAGAGGATCCTAGGTTACTAAGAATTACTGCTCACTCTTCAGTGCCCATGAGGGAGGTCATGTGGGGAGACAGCAGAGAGCAGGGCTGTATCCGAGTGCCCCTCTCAGGCAGCATAGGTGCCAGCTTGCCCCACACACTGGCTCAGTCAGAGCCAGGTCACCCGGCTGCCCTTAGCCCAGGAGGTGTCCCCTCCTCCCTCACGGCCATGCCACTTGCTATCTTTTGGCCCCTTCTTTTCTCCAGTCCCCTCCCTCCCTTCCCCCTTCCATCGCCTTATGGAGCAGGCCCTGGGCCTCAGCAGAATGGTCTCTGTGGTCACCAGCCTCCTAGGACAATTGCCAACCTCGAGGGCTGCTCGCGGTTACTGGAAAGCTGCTTTAAAAATATAAATAGCTGTAGTAAAGACCGGTCACAGCTGTCAAACCACAGTAAACCCAACAACTCTTTCCTGAAAACTGATTTCTGAGAAATCAGCCTCTGGTTGGATAGCTACTCTGTCTTCAGCTGGAGGAGAAACTCCAGTTCCCAAAGGGATGGATATCCTATGGTGGATGATGGTCCTGGACCCCTGGATCTGACCCTGCCTGACTTTTCAGCAGGAACCTAATTTCATAGCCAAACGGAGCCTTTTCTAGATGTGTAACCTAATATATACCTTTTAAATCAGATTTACTTTTGCTTTAGCTGTTTGATTTTTTCAGATGATGGAAACATTCAATTACCATCATGCCGAAATGCATATGTTTCTAGAAAGCTCCAATGTCTGGTTTTTAGGATGAAATGAGCTTTATTTCTTAAGTCATTCTTTTGCTCCCTATTAAAACACTAATTCCAAGAGGGTATACCTTGGGAGCACAGATTACAGTGTAATTATTTTGGTTCAATATATATAACAGGCAAGAAGGACAAATTATTAATTCAAGGAAATAAAAGAAATGTACATGAAAGGAGAATTAATCATAGTTTGTTATATGGCTCAGCTCTGACTGGCATACAAAATCATAATGTAAAAATGAATATTGATTTAAGCAAAATTGTGATGTAGCTATATTAGGTAGTGGGGCAGAAATCTGTATGTGGCAGGAGATGGAGGAAAGAGAAATCTTCATTATCATGGTGTGAAGACAACCGACCATACTGAAAATCAAGAATTTGGTTAATCCAAGCATTTTATTTTAAGATGCAAATACCAAAAGAATCAGTTAAAAAAGTTGAAAGGAGTTGTCTCTGGGGCTGGGAAATGGCAGGCGGGGGACTAGGAACTGTTTTTCCTCAGATCTTACTGAACTATTAAATTATGACTGTGTATAACTTAAAAAAAAAGTTTAAAAAATGTTGATATTCATCAGATTCAAGTGGACATTCTTAAGTATCTTAAGATTTAATTGACATCTTAACTGGATCAAGTAACCTGATGGAGCTCAAATGGAACCGCGTTATTTTGAAAGGTACTCATTTAATGCAGTGCTTCGCAATCTTGGCTACACAATTGTGGTTGCACGTTGGAATCACCTGGAGAAATTTTAGACCCTGCTCGAGCGGCGCGCCACCTAAGCCAATCAAATGGAGTTCACAGAGTTGGCAGAGGAGTTGCTAGTTTTCAGAGTATTTCAGGTGATTCTGATGTGTATCAAGATTGAGACCCACTGGTCTGATGACAACCTGAG
This sequence comes from Camelus bactrianus, assembly GCF_048773025.1. Lineage (NCBI taxonomy): Eukaryota > Metazoa > Chordata > Mammalia > Artiodactyla > Camelidae > Camelus > Camelus bactrianus. Next base: position 80,997,665 of record NC_133544.1, read on the forward strand.
GAACATATTTTAAAATTTACCCTATTTCCTTTATTATTTATTATTATTATTTTAAGCGGGGGAGGAAGTTAGGTTTACTTATTTTATTTATTTTTAGGGGAAGTACTGGGGATTGAAGGACTTGAGGTAGTTACAAATGAGAGTCAGAATTCAAGGTAGAAGGTTCAGGGTGAGACAGGACTAGGTTAAATAGCCACAGCGTGAAAGGGACTCCAGAAAAGAAGCCAGGAGGGCTGCTGGGAGGTGGCAGAAGGTAGAGGTGATGCTGGTGCCGAGTGCCCCCCTCTCCCCCTTCACGGCTTCCCTTTCCTTTTTCATTGAACCCACCCATCCCCGCTCATCTCTGCTGCTCGCCTCATCCTCTCCTTAGAAAAAACACGGGGGCCAGGTAGGGCCTGCAGTGCCCCAGCTAACGCAGACCTCTGGCCGGATGTGTGTGGCTGTCTCGGTGAGAGGCGGGAGCCACGTGGCTTCCCACCTGGCGCCGAGGTCCCCGGGGCAGCCGACTGGGAAGGGGAGCGCACCCGGGGGCGGGCGGCGGGCGAAGCACCCGCTAAGAGATGTGGTCCCGGCAGCTGCTTTACGAAGCCTTGGGCCTCGATGGGAGCTCAGGCAGGACGCTGAGATGCATTAGCGTTGCAGAGGAAGGCAGTGTCTGGATCTGTGTTCAGACTTGGGATGCCTTATTAAATTGGGGACCAGATTTCAAGAGCTGTAGCCAGTGAGTGGTAAGCTACCCCCACGTGTATGCCTAACCACACGGGGACAGCGGTGCCTTGTCTCAAGGTGGTTTGTTTGTATGAACTGTGGTCATCCACATTTTCAATTCCTTTGCATTTCAAATGATGTTAGAAGAGGTATGGCATATAAACGGACACACTTTGTTAGCAACTTGAGCAGAATTTGTAAGGGCAGCTGAATGGCAGGCAAATCAGGATGGAAGCCTTGGGGCGGAAAGGCCCTAGTGTGGTGAGTTAACAAAAGCCCCTTAGGCTCTGTACTGGGTGTGGGGCACAGAGGGAGGAGTCAGTGGCTGACCTCAGACCTTGTCTGGGTGAGGCACCCTGGCCCTCAGCTGTGGGCTTGGCAGGTCAGAATGGGTGTATGTGTGTCACTGGAAGAGTCAAGGGGCAGGGGACACTGGTAGGTCATTGGTGCTCTCTGTATTTTAAAGGCACAAGGTTTATTTTCCTCAAATTGTCACCAGGCAGCTCTCTCCCTTTCCCCTTTAAAACCCTGAGGTTTAAAAGCTGAAGCTGCAACTCTCATATGTTGCTGATGGGAATGTTAAATAGTACAACTGCTCAGGAAAACGGTCTGGCAGTTCCTGAACATGTTAAACAGAACTACCCTGTGACTCAGTAATTCCACTGTTAGGAATATACCTGGAAAATATATGTCCACACAAACACCTTGCAAAAGAATGGTCATGGCAGCATTATTCAATAATATCCCCAAAGTGCAAACAACCCAAATGTCCATCCACAGATGAATAGATAAAGTGTGGGGTAGCAATGGAGTATTGCTCAGCCATGAAAAGGAATGAAGTACTGATACATGCTACAACATGGATAAACCTTGAAAACATGCTGAATGAAAAAAGTCAGACTCTAAAAGCCACTTGTATAATTCCATTCATATAAATTGTCCAGGCAAATCCATAGAGACAGTAGATTACTGGTTGTCACTGGGGGAGAGGGAATTAGGAGTGACTGCCTAATGGATATGGGTTGGTTTTTTTTTTTTTTTTTTTTTTTTTTGAGGAGATGGAAATGTCTGGAATTTGATAATGGTGATGGTTGCACAACATTGTAAATATACTGAACTGTCTACAATGGGTAAAATGGTGAATTTTATCTAAAAATTGCAAAAAATAATAGAACAAATACCCAGCAAATTTATTTCAGTAGCAGTTTTAATTCCCAACAACTTTATCCCAGAAAGATTGTTAAGTGGCTTCCAAGTCTGAGGCATTAATTTTTACTTCAGTGTTGCGTTCTAGTTTCCTCTTTGCTGCTCCCTTGGGAATATTTCTGCCCTGTTTGTTACTTCTGTTGTGCAGTTGGAGTTTTCTTTCAACGTCTGGCGAGTCTTGGAGGTTAGGTAATCGTTGCCGATGAGGGTCTAGATCAGTACTTCTAACAAGGGCTGCTGGTTAGACCCTCCTGGGTTTGCTGAGGTTGGCATGTAGACCAACTGTAGCAGAACTTCAGGGGTGGTGGGAGAGGCCCTGAGCATCCGTGTAAAGCCCCCTCAGGTGGTTCTATGTGTGCCTGGACTTGAGAGCTACTAATCTAGATTAAATGATATGCTGGCTCTGGCCAAGTCTGAGCCCCTGTTTCCTGGTAGGAACTCTTACCTTTGGTGATAGTGAGGGCCCAGGAACCGCTACCTTAGGCAACTGTGGGGGCCATGAAAACTCTCACTATAGGTGATTGTGGGCCCGGGACTCCCAAATTTAGGTGATTGTTGGGTGATGGGAATCCAGATGATCGTGGGGTCGGGTAACTCTACAAAGGTGACTGTAGGGGCCCAGGAAAGCCTAACGAGTCTAACTTCGGTGATTGGGTGCACAGGAAAACTTAGCTTAGGTGATTGTGGTCCCAGAAAAACTTACCTTAGGTGACTGTGGGGGCCCAGAAATCTCTGCCTTAGGTGATTATGGGGCTCTTGGGAACTGTACCTTAAATAATTGTTGGTGCTTAGGAAGATCTACCCTAGTTCATCGAGGGGGCCAATAATTCTATCTTAGTGATTGTAGGGGTCCAGAAATTTCTGCCTTAGGTCATTGTAGGAGCCCAGCTCTACCTGGATGGATGTGGGAGGCCATGAACTCTATTTTAGGTGACTGCAGGGGTGCAGGAAATTGTAGCTTAGGTGATTATGGGCCCAGGAAACTCTACCTAAGGGAATTGTGGGAGGCCCTGGAATCTCTGCCTTAGGTGGTTGTTGGGGTCTAGGAAATTCTACCTTAGGCAAGTGTAGGGGGACAGGAAACTAGCTTATGTGATTATGGGGTTCAGGAACTCTACCTTAGGTGATCGTGGAACCAGAATACTCAGCCTTAGGAGATTGTCAATGCCCAGCAATCTACCTTAGTTCATTGTGGGGGACAGGATACTAAACCTTAGTGATTTGGGGGCCCCAGGAAGTTGTACTTTAAATAATATTGACAACCCTGGAAACTCTAAGGTAATTTTGGGGCTCCAAAATCTGTACCTTAGGTGATTTGGGGAGCACAGGAAACTCTAACTTAGGGATTGTGGAAACTAACTTAGGGATTGTTGGGGGGGGCAGGAAACTATATCTATGTCCATTGTAGGGGCCAGGAAACTATATGCTAGTGATCTTGGCGCCCCAGGGAACTACCTTAGGTGGTTTTTTGAGGCCAGGGAACTACCTTAGTTGATTTTGAGGGGTATAAGAAATTCTACCCAGGGAACACTACAGTAGGTGATCATGGCCCCAAACTCTACATTATGTGATTGTAGTAGGCCATAAATCTCTACTTTAGATGATTGGGGGGTCTTAACTACTTCAGGTGATTGTGGGCACCCAGGAAACTCTGTCTTAGGTGATTATGTATCCAGGAAAACTCCATCTTAGGTGATTATAGGAGCAGGACGCTCTACTCTAGTTCACTGTGGGGGCCCTGAAACTCTACCAGTGATTTTGGTGCCCCAGGCAACTTTACCTTAGATGATTTAGGAGGCCCAGAAACCTCTAGAACCAGAACTTATGTGCTTACTGGGGGCCCATGATATCCTATGTTAGGTGATTATGGGGGGGTGGCAGGTACTCTACCTTGGGTGATTGTGGGGGGTGGCTAGGAACTCTGAGGTGATTTGGGGGGCCCAAGCAAAACTACCTTAGATGACATAGTTGTAGAAAACTCTGCCATAGGAATTGTGGGGTGCCACGACACTCTAGCTTAGCTGGTCATGGGGGCTCAGAAAACTCTAGCTTCAGTGACTGTGGGACCCTGGAATTCTAGCTTAGATGATTGTGGGAGGTCCGGGAGACTCCAGCTTGGGTGACTGAGTACTCTGCCTGGAAAGTCTACCTTAAGTGATTGTGGGGAAAGGATATCTACCTTAGTTGATTTTCGGCCCAGGAAAATCTACGTAAGGCAATCGTGAGGGGCCAGGAATATCTGCCTTAGGTGGTTTTGGTCTCAGGAAACTATACCTTCAGTGGTTGTGGGGGCAAAGGTAATTGTACCTTATGTGATTGTGACTGTAGACTCTCACAGTCACTTATGGTCACCATAAGTGACTGTGAGAGTCCAGAAATCACTACCTTAGGTAATTGTGGGAACCCAAACCCTATTACTTTAGGTGATGGTGGGGCTCCAGGAGACTGTACCTTAGGTGAGTGCTGTCCAAGCAAACTATGCCATAATTGATTGTGGGGTCCCAGGAAACTCTGTAGTAGGTGATTTCAGGGGACTAGAAAAATCTAACAAGTGATTTGGTGGCCCAGGAACTCACTTGGTTGGGGAGGGGGTGGCAGGAAACTCGAGGTGATTGTGGGTGCTCAGGAAAACCAACCTTAGTTCATTGTAGGGGCCAGAAATTCTAAGTGGTTGTAGGGATCCAGGAAAGTCAGCCTTGGGTTATTGTGGGGACCCAGAAAACTCTAAAGTAGGTGACTGTGAACCTAGGAGTCTCTAACTGAAGTGACTGTAGGGGCAGGAATCTCTGCCTGGGTGATTCTGTGGGCCTAGGAAACTCCACCTCTGGTGATTGTGGGCCTAGGGAGGTCTGCCTTCAGTGACAGTCGTGGCAAAAGAATGGTACTTTAAGTGCCTGTGGGAATTCTGGAAAGTCTACTGTGATTGTGATGGCCCAGGAACTACTACCATAAGTGACGTGGGGGCACAGGAATCTCTACCCTACATGATGTGAGGGCCAAAAACATTTAAGTGATGGTGAGGGGGCCCAGGAGCTGCACCTTTTGGTCTTGATGGGGCCAGGATACTCTTTATTAGGGTGACTGGTGACTGTAGGGCCCAGGAACCTCTAGTGCAGGTGGTGGTGGGGCACAGAGGATTTACCTTAGTTGATTGGGGGGGCCAAGTAAAGTCTAACTTAGGTGATTGTAGGGCAAGAAGACTCTACCTTGGGTGATTGTTGGTGCCCAAGAAACTACCTTATGTGAGTGCAAAGGGTCAGGAAATTCTGTTAAGTGATTGTGGGGGACCAGGAAATTCTCCCTTACACAATTCTGTGGGACCTAAAATTATTACTTTAGGTAATGGTGGCTTCAGGAAAATCTAGCTATGGTGATTTGGGGAGCCCAGAAAAATTCTACCTAGGTGATTTGGGGGCCCAGGAATTCTATATAAGTGATTGTGGGGGCCTAGTAAAATCTACCTTAGGGCATTGTGGGGCCCTGCAAACTCTACCTTAAGTGATTTGGGGGTGGCTGAGGAAATTCTGTGTAAGTGACTGTAAGGGACCAGGAAAATCTAGCTAAGTTGATGGTGGGCCCAGGGCCCTCCAACTTAGGTGTTGTGGGCTCCAGAAACTCTATGGTAGGTGAGTGAGGCCTAAACTCTACCTATGGTGATGGGGAGTTTCAGGAAGCCCTACTGTAGGGGTTTGTGTGGCCCCAAGGAACTCTGTGTTAGGTAATATTGGGCCCCCATGATTAAGGTACAGTTTCTTGGGCACCCACAATCACATAAGTTCTTGTTAGCTGGGCCCCCACAATCACCTAAGATTTATTTCCAGGGCCTTCAAAATTCCTTAAGTTAGAGATCTGAGTCTTGAAAAATCACCTGACAGAGTTTCCTGGCCCCTCACAAACACATACTAGCTTCCTGGGCTCTGACAATAACCTAAGGTATTATTTTCTGGATCCCCACCATCACTTAAGGTAGTGTTTCTGACCCCCAAAATCTCCTGGAACCTAGAAACCTCTACCTTAGGTGAAAGTTGGGGCCCAGGAAACTTCAAGCTCAGGTGATTACGGGGGTCAGGGAATTCTAGCTTAAGTGATTGTACGTGCCCAAGAAACTCTGCCTTAGATGTTTTTAGGGGCCCAGGAAACTACCTTAGGTGATTGTGAGGCCCGGAAACTCTAAGTGATTGTGGAGCCCCAGAAACTCTGCCTTAGGTAAATTGTGAAGGACAAGGAACACTTACCTTAGTTGACTGTGAAATCCCAGGAAACTCTAACTTGGTTGATTGTGGGACAGGGAACCTCTACATTAGGTGATTGCAGGTGTCTAGGAAAACTCGACTGTAGGTGATGGTAAGACCCAAGAAACTTGATCTTACTTGACTATGGGAGCCCAGATTACTTGACCTTAGATAATTTGGGGCCAGAGTATTCTACCTTAGATGACTATAGGGGCCCCGGAAAGTCTACATTAGGTGTTTGTAGGGGCCTATGCGTATTGATCTTAGGTGATTGTGGGAGGCCAGGATGTCTACCTTAGTTAATTCTGAAGGGGCCAGGAAAATCTACCATGAGTGATCATGGGGGCCCAGGAATCTCTCCCTTATTTGATGGTGGGGTATAGGAATTTTGACCTTAGGTAATCACCTCATCTTGAAGTGATGGTGGGAGACAAGATAATCTACCATAGCTGATTGTGGAGGGCCAGGATTGCCTACTTACTTGACTCTGACACCCAGGAAACCCTGCCTTAGGTGATCGGGGGAGCTTAGGGAACTCCACCTTAGTAGATTGTAAGGGCCTATGAATATCAAACTTAGGTGATTGTTGGGGGCCAGCATGCTCTAACTTAATTGATTGGATTGTGGAGGGGCTAGGAAATTGTACCCTAGTGTTTGTGAGGATATAGGAAACACTACTTTAAGTGATTGTGGGGGCCTAGGAACTCTACTTTATGTGGTTGTGGGGGGCCCATGAAATCAACTGGAAAATCTACTTTTTATGATTATGGGGACCCAGGAAACTATATATTAGGTGATTGTAAAGGCTTGGGAAATTCAACCATAGTGATTGTGGGACCCACAAAAACTCAGCCTTAGGTGACGGTGGGGGCTCAGTAAATTCTTCCTTGGTGATTGAAGGGTGCTGGAAATTCAAATTTAGGTGATTGTGGGGATTCAGGAATCTCTACTTAGGAGATTGTTGGTCAGAGAAACTCTACCTTGACTGTGGGGTCCCCAGAAACTGGTACTTAGGTGATTATAAGCCTGGGAAACTCAAACTTAGGAAACCATGGTGGCCCAAGGACCTTGACACTAGGAGATTGTGGAGGCCCAGAAAACTCCTTGGTGATTGAGGGGACCTGGAAATTCAACCTTCAGTGTTCGTACAGGTGCTGGAAACTCCACCTTAGGTGATTGTAGGGGAACCAGGTATCTTAGGTTATTGTGGGAAGACAGGAAACTCAACCTTAGTTGAGGGTGGGGCACCGGAAAATTCTGCCATAGGTGATACTGGGACACATGAATATATATATATTTTTTAATTAAAGTATAGTCAGTTTACACTGTTGGGTCTAGATCTGGTGTACAGATAATTTTTCAGTCATATATAAAAATATATTTGTTTCCATATTCTTTTACATTATAGGTTACATTAGATATTGAATATAGTTCCCTGTGCTACAGAGTATAAACGAATTTAACTATTTTATATATAGTAATTAGTATCTACTAAACTCAAAATTCCCAGTTTAAACCTTTCCATGCCATTCTCCTCCTGGTAACCTGGTATGTTTTCTGTGGCTGAGTTTGCTTCTGTTTTGTAAATAACTTCAACTGTCTTTCCTTTTTTGAGATTCCACCTGTAAGTGGTAACAGATGGTATTCTTCTTTCTCTTTCTGGCTAACTGAACTTAGAATGATGAACTCCAGGCCCATCCATGATGTTGCAAACAGCATTATTTTATTTTTATTATGGCTGAGTAGTATTCCATTGTAAAAATATCCATAATTTCTCAATCCAGACATCTGTTGATAACCATCTAAGTTGACTTAGCTTGGCTATTGTATATAATGTCGCTATGAACATTGGGGTGCATGTATCTTCTCAATTTAAACTGCTCTCTGGATATATACACAGGAGTGTGATTGCTGGAACATATGGTAAGTGCAGTTTTAGTTTTTTGAGGAATCTCCAGTGTTTTCCATAATGGCTGCACCAAACTACATTGTCACCAGCACTGTAGGAGGGTTCCCTTTTCTCCAGAATTTATTGTTTTTGGACTTCTTAATGATGGTCAGTCTGACTGGTGTGAGGTGATACCGGATTGTAGTTTTGATTTGCAGTTCTCTGATTATGAGCGATATGGAACATTTCTTTCTGGGAGTATTGGCCATCTGTGTGTCGTCAGTGGGGAATTGCATGTTTAGGTCTTCTGCCCATTTTTGGACTGGGTTATTTGTTTATCGTTATTAGATGTGTGGGCTGGTTAGATACTGTGGAAATTAAGTCCATGTCAGCCTACTATTTTGCAAATATTTCCTCCCATTTTTGGTTTGCTTATGACTTCCTTTGCTGTGCCAAAGCTTGTAAGTTTAATTAAGTCCCAGTGTTTAATTTCTACAGCCTGAGGAGACTGGCCTAGGAGAAGTTTGCTAGGATTTATATCAGCTAATGTTCTACCTATGTGTTCTTCTAAGACGTTTATAGTGTCTGGTCTTCTGTCTTTAATCCATTTGCAGTAAACTTTTATGTATGGTGTGAGGGAGTATTCTAAGAGCACTGAGTTACCTGCAGCTGTCCAGAGTTCTCAACAGCATTTGTTGAGGAGACCGTCTTTGCTCCCTTGTGTGTGTGTATGTGTGTGTATATATATATATTGGGATATGCACTTATTTTTAATAAAAAAATTATTTTTCTCCAACAATTGATTTGCACATGGAGGTCCATGACTCATGGTCAATTCTCAAATACAGGCAACTGTTTGGACATGCGGAGAATCGTTCACAACCCCCCAGGACATATCCAGGGCCTCCTCCCTCCAAGAATGACATGAGCAACCAAAGTCTGCATATTTCTTTCAGCTTCCAGGGTTAAAGCCCAAGAAAGCGCCTCCTTCTTACTGAAGGAGGGTCTTCACATCCTCGGGAGGGGCGTCTCCACTTGGCCCTACAGGGCAGCAGGTGTGGCTACTCCAGGTCACCACACCTGGCACGTCTGGATCACCTGCAAGGCCCTCACCTCCTCCATGCTCTTGTCCTTCTCCACCATGGCTAGGAGGGACTGCTCTGTTTCCAGCTGCTTGAGACACGAACGCCACCAGGTTCTTGGCAAAGACGTGGATGAGAGGCTCATCTGGCCCGAGGAGGACTTCAGTGGTGAGCACGGGCTTGCTGATGTCACCGGTCACGTTGCTGGGTTCCAGGGAGACCAGGGTCCCCATTTTCCCGAACTGGATCACCACCACCAGGATGTGGCTGCTGAAGGCTGTGCAGACCACCTGGGTTGGGACACCACTTGAGTCTTCTGTTTTGATAACACCAAGGGTTTGCCTTTCATGGCTGGGTCTGTTCAATGGTAACTTTAGTTTATGTTTAAAAGGAAGGGGGGCGGGGAGGAGTAAATCAGTCAATTTCAGATAGGACTTGGCCCTCCAGAATATGTACCACTTGGGATTAAAACAGAGTAAGAGGTGGGGGGCGTACAGCTCAGTGGTGTAGAGCGGATGCTTAGCATGCATGAGGTCCTGGGTTCAATCACCAGCACTTACACTTTAAAAAAATATATAGGCGCATTCAAAAGCCTGTCTCTGGTTATCCACACAGGTTTCACTCGCCTGGCTTCGCTGACTAGACACACACGTATACCCAGGCCATGCAAAGGCGGGATGTCAAACACGCTTTTGTCTCTAGAGGTAGGTTGGGGCCCTCGCTGTTTGCACCGCGGGGCCCCCACACCGTCCTGCGGGCTCCCAGTTGAGTCACGGGCGGGGAAGGAAGCGCCGCAGGTGCAGAAGCAGGACCCGGGCCAGTGGCCGCTGCGCCCCCGCCGCCCCTCCGGTCCGCCCGCTGAGGTTTCATTTTCCCTGTCTGGGGACAACACCGGTCCCGCAGGAGCAGCAGCACCCCCACCACGGCGCGGGGCAGAGGGCGGCCGGCGCTGCACGGGGCCCGCGGGGACGCCCGCCCCCCCCTCCACGGCACCGACCACGCCGCCCGCCTCTCGCGTTCACCGCCCCGCGCCGCGCCCGGGAGTCGCTCCGTTGTATATTCTTGCCTCCTCTGGGAAAGATCAATTGACTCAAAGTCTGTGGGTTTATTTGTGGGCCCATTTGTGGGCCCTGGGTTCGGTTCTGTTAATCTATATGTCTGTTTTTGTACCAATCCCATGCCGTTTTTTATTCTGTGTATTTCTTCTGAGGAAGTATAATCAGTGACGATGTGCCAATTTCTGGTGTAGAGCGTGGTGGCCCAGTCATACATATATTCATTTTCATATTTTTGTTCTTCAAAGGTTATTATAAGTTCTTGATTATAGTTGACTGTGCTTTACAGGAGAAATTGGTGCTTTCTGTTTTTCTACACCGTGGTTAATCTGCTCAACTTAAACCCTCAAATGTATCCCTTTTCACCCCCTTCCCCCTGGTAACCACAATATTGTTTACTGTCTCTGCGTGTTGGTCTTGTAGACGAGTTCATGAGCGCCCTCTTTTTCTTGCTGACTGTTTTCTTTTCTCTTGTTTGGATTCCAGATGTGTGTGCTATCGTTTGGTAGTCTCCTTTCTGTCTCTGGCTTACTTCACTCAGAATGTCGTTCTCCAGCTGAATGCATGGTGCTGCAAATGGCTTTATTTCTAGTTTTTGGCTGAGTGGTATTCCAGTGTGAGAATACGGCACAACTGCTTTAGTGAGTCATCGATCTGTTGATGGACATTTAGGTTGCTTGTATGTCTTGGCTATTGTCTGTAGTGCTGCTCTGAAGATTGGGGTGCATGTATCTATTCGATGTGGATCTATACCTAGGATGAGGAGTGCCAGATCACGTGGTAAGTGTATTTTGAGTTTTTGTGAGGAATGTCCAGGGTGTCTTCCATAACGGCTGCACCGAACTGCATTGTCACCAGCACTCTAGGAGGAATTGATCGTTTTTGGACTTTTGAAGGATGGCCGTTGTGACTGGTGAGTGGTGATACCTCATTGTGACTTTGATTTGCAGTTCTCTGATTACTAGTGATACTGAGCATTTCTTTCTGGGAGTATTTGCCATTTGTGTGTCTTCAGTGAGGAATTGTGTGTTTAGGTCTTTTGCCCATTTGTAGATTGGGTTGTATGTTTATTGTTCTTCCATGTGTGAGCTGGTTTTATATATATATAAATGAGATTGACAAAGGAGTAATTGCCAGAATGTAGTACAAGCTCATACAACTTAAGAATAAAAAAGCAACCCCATGCAAAAATGGGCAGAACACCTAAAAAAGCAGTACTCCAATGCACACATACAAATGGCCAACAGGACATGAAAAAATGCTGAATATCATGACTTAACAGGGAAATTCACATCAAAGCTACAGCTGACTGGATAAAGAAGTTGTGCTACTCTTATACATTGGAATACTAGTCAGCCATAAAAAGGAATAAAATAATGCCATTTGCAGCTACATGGATGGACCTGGAGATCGTCATTCTAAGTGAAGTAAGCTAGAAAGAGAAAGAAAAATACCATTTGGTATCACTCATATGTGGAATCTTAAAAAAAAAAAAAAAAAAAGACACAGAAACAAAAAGAGGACCGTAATGAACACATCTACAAAACAGAAACAGACTCCCAAAAAGTAAACAATTTTATGGTTGCTGGGGGAAAGGGGGCAAGAGGGAAAAATTTCAGAGGTGGAGATTAGCAAAGGTTAACCACTGTATCTAAAAATAAATAAAAAACAAATTTCTCCTGTATAGTACAGTGAACTATATTCAATATCTTACAATGACCTTTAATCAAAAAGAAAATGAAAAGGAATATTTCTGTATTTATGCATCACTGTTACTTTATGCTCTACAGGAGTAATTTACACACTGTAATTGACTAAACTTTAAAAAAAAAAAATACAGTGAAATAAAGCCCCATATTGTTACCAAAGCAGACATATGGATCAATGGAACAGAATAGAGACCCCCATAAATAAACCCACAGACTTCTGGTAAATTAATCTTTAACAAAGGAGGCAAGAATATGCAATTGAGCAGAGTGTCTCCTCAACAAACTGCTGAGAAAACTGTACAGCTCAATGTAGTTAGAATACTCCCTCAAAGCATACATAAAAATTAACTCAAAATGGATTAAAGATTTAAGACCAGACAATATAAATCTCTTTAAAGAAACATAGGGAAAACATTTGACATCAATCTTTGCAATATTCTCCTAGGGTAGTCTACCCAGGTAAAGAAATAAAAGCAAAAATAAACAAAGGGACCTATTTAAACTTATAATCTTTTGCATAGCAAAGGCAACCAAAAGGAAAACAAAAATCTACCTACAGAATGGGAGAAACTGTTTCCAAAAGAGGAGACTGACAAAGGCTTAATTTCCAGTATCTGTAAGAAGATCTAAAGAAGCAATTCTTTAATGATAATAAATGACCAATAGGCACATGAAAATATGATCAATATCGCTAATTCTCAGAAATGCAAATCAGAACTACAATGATTTCTTACCTAATACCAGTCAGAATCGTGATCATTAAAAAGTCCACAAATGTTAAATGCTGGAGAGGGTGTCGAGAAAAGGGAACTCTTGCAGACTGCTGGTTGCAATGCAGTATGGTGCAGCCATTATGGAGAACAGTATGGACATTCCTTAAAAAACTAAAAATATACTTACCATATGATCCAGCAATCCCACTCCTGGGCATATATCCAGAGGGAACCTTAATTCAAAAAGATACCTGCACCCCAGTGTTCATAGCAGCACTATTTACAATAGCCAAGACATAGAAACAACCTAAATGTCCATCGAAAGATGACTGGATCAAGATGTGGTGGTATATATATACACACATACAGAATACTACTCAGCCATAAAAAAGAATGTAATAATTTGGTGCAACATAGATGGACCTAGGTATGGTCATTCTAAGTGAAGTAAGTCAGAAAGAGAAAGAAAATTACCATATGATAGCACTTATCTATGGAATCCCTCTCCCTCAAAAAAGACAAATGAGCTTATTTATACAACAGAAACAGTCTCGCAGACAGAAAAAAACAAACTTATGGTTACGAGGGGTTAAAGGGGTTGGAAAGGAATAAATTGAGAGTTTGAGATTTGGAGACACTACTGTATATAAAATGGAGATATTTCTACTGTATAGCACAGGGAACTATACTCAATGTCTTATAGTAATGTATGATGAAAAACAAGATGAAATGGTATATACATATGTATGTATGACTGAAACATCAAGCTGTATACCAGAAATTAACAACACTGTAAACTATACGTCCCTTAAAAAAAAAGGTGGGGGGCAGATGTACATGTACAATGGATTACTAAATTTGCCATTTGCAACATGGATGGACTTTGAGGGTATTATGCTAAGTGAAATAAGATAGCAAAAGATAAATATTGTATATTATCACTTATATGTGGAGTCTAAAAAATACAACAAAGTATTGAATACAACAAAAAAGAAACAGAGTCACAGATATAGAGAAAAAACTAGTAGTTAACAGTGAGGAAAGCGAGGGTGGGTTGGAAAGATCGGGGTAGTGTATTATGAGGTACACACTATGTAGATAATAAATAAGCTACAAGGATACATTGTTTTTAAAATAATAATTATAAATGTAATATAACCTTTAAAATGGTGAATATGTTGTATACCTGAAACTTACACTATATTGTGCATCACCTATACATCAAAAAGAACATGGAAATAAAATGTCCAGCAATGTAGGGACAGTTAAGTAAAATATGATAAAGACACACAGAAAAGAAATGATTCAGGTGAAAGAGGAGGGAGAACTAAGGCATTTTAGAAGTGTAAATTGTGAGATTTATCAGATTCCAACAGAATTTATCAGAAAAACCAACATATAATTAATGGGTATATATTAAAAAGAGAGGGAGAAGAGGGCAGAAAGTTTATTTAAAGAAATAGCTGAGGAAAGCAGTATGGAATTTCATAAAAAAATAAAAATAGAGCTACCCTATGATCCAGCAATTCCACTCCTTGTTACTTATCTGAAGAAAACAAAAACATTAATTAGAAAAGATATTTGCACTCCTATGTTCATTGTAGCATTATTTACAATAGCCAAGATATTTAAGCAACCCAAGTGTCCATCAATAGATGAATAAAGAGGAATATATACACACACATTTCCACACAATGGAATATTACACCTTAAAAAAGAATGAAACCTTGCCATTTTCAACAACATGTATGGACCTAGCAGGTCTTGTGCTAAGTGAAATAAGCCAGACAGAGAAAGACAAATATTGTATGATTTCACTTATATGTGCAATTTTAAAAATCAAATGAATAAACAGTTATAGATACTGAGAACAAACAAGTGGTTGCAGGGTAGGGGGAGGAAAGAAATAGGTGAGGGAGATTGAAGGGTACAAACTCCAGTTACAAAATAAATGAGTCACAGGTATGAAATGTACAGGGTAGGGAATATAGTCAGTAATTATGTGCTGTCTGTGTATAGTGCCATATTGTGACTAGACTTACTGTGGTGATTTTGAAATGTATAGAAATACCAAATAATTGTTTTTTTTTTTTTTCCTTAAACAGGAACTAACAGTATTGTAGGTCAATTATACTTCAAAACCAAACTCATAAAAAGAGGTCAAATTTGTGTTTACCAATTGCAGGGGACGGGGAGAGGGGAAACTGGATAAAGGTAGTCAAAAGGCATAAAATTCCTGTTATAAGATACGTAGGTACCAGGGATGGAATGTAAAACATGACTAATATAATGAACACTGCCATGTGTTATATATGAAAATTGTTAAGAGAGTAAATCTGAGAATAAATCCTAAGAGTTCTCAGCACAAGAAAATTCTTTTTCTATTTAAGTTTGTATCTGTGTGAGATGATGGATGTTATCGAAAGTTTCTGTGATAATCATAATATATGAGTCAAATAAATATGCTATATACCTTAAACTTACATAGTACCTTATGTAAATTATATCTCAATAAAACTAGAAGAGAAAAAATTTAGAAATAATAGCTAAGAACTTCCTAAACCTGGAGAAGAAACTGGATATACATAAATAACTACAATGCTAGTACAACACTTTATCTCAATACAAAAAGCCTGTAAGATATATTATAATGAAACTGTCAAAAGTTAATGATAAAGAATTTTAAAAGCAACCTGGGTAAAAAAGACAGTAATCTACAAAAAACAATAGTCACCACCAACACCCATTAGGCTATCAGCAGATTTTCCAAAAGGAACTCTACAGAGTACAATGACATATTAAAATATTTAAAGATAAATTGCCAGTGAGGAATACTGTATCTGGCAAAGTTATCCTTCAGATAGGAGGATAAAATCAAGCCTTTCCCAGACCAAAGCTGAAGGAGTTTCACAACTAGACCTGCCTTCCAATAAACGTTGAAAGGGGATATTCAAGCTGAAATTAAAAGATGAAAGTACACAAAACTCTGGTTAAGCTGATAAATAGAATTAGAAAACAGTAACTTTGGAATTTGGAATTATTGGAATTAAATTAAATTTGGAAACAATTTCATAGTATAAAAAGAATGAAACCTTGCCATTTTCAACATGTATGGACCTAGTGGGTCTTATGTGAAGTAAGCCAGACAGAGAAAGACAAATATTATATGATTTCACTCGTATGTGAAATTTTAAAAACCAAATGAACAAACATAGTAAAATAAAGTTATAAATACTGAGAACAAACAAGTGGTTGTGGGGTAGAGGGAGGAAAGAAATTGGTGAGGGAGATTGAGGGGTACAAACTCCAGTTGCAAAATAGATGAGTCACAGGTATGAAATGTACAGGATAGGGTTTAATTGTTTAAACTGTAGTAGCTATCGCTATTTCCCATGCTCATTTCCTCTAACATCTGTAATTGTTTAATTACATATGTACCCAACATAGGAGCACCTAAATAAAGGAAATATTAACAGACATAAAGGGAGAAATTGACAGTAACACAGTACTAGTGGGGGACTTTAACATCCCACTTACATCAATGCACAGATCATCCATACAGAAAATCAATAAGGAAACACTCACCTTAAAGGACACATTAGACCAGGTGAACTTAATATATAGAACATTCCATCCAACAGCAGCAGGATACACATTCTTCTCAAATGCACAAGGAACATTCTCCAGCGTAGATCATATGATAGGACACAAAGCAAATCTTAGCAAATCTAAAGAGAATGCAATCATATCAGATATTGTTTCTAACCACAGTGGCATAAAACTAGAAATATAGGTCAAGAGGAAAGTGAAAAGATCTACAAACATGTGAAAACTAAACAACACAGTTCTAAACAACCAACAGGTCAAGGAAGAAATTGCAATTAAATAACAAGTTATTGAAACAACAACAAAAAAATGTAAATACAACCTATCAGATCTTGTGGGATTTAGCCAAGGAAGTTCTGAGAGGGAAGTTTATAGCAATAAACACATATATAGTCTAGTTGTCTTTTCAAAGAACTAGTTCTTAGTTTTGTTGTTCCTTCCTATTTTTATCTGGTTTCTATTTCTTTCACTATGATCTTTATTTCCTTCCTTCAAGACTAATTATGGGCTTAATTTGTTCTTTTTCTAGTTCTTTGAGGTGACCATTAGTAAGACAGTTCATTAGCAAGGGCCAGCTAGTAATATGTCAGCATGATAAATAAGAAAGGATGCCCCATGATTATCTGAACAGGAATCCACAACAGCCTCAAACAGAGCTATTTGCTTAGGAGATGGAATTAGAGTACCTGATTCCCATCAGTATTTAGATGAGTTCCATAGGTTTCTTCCTCTATGTCATTCCAGGCACCGTGCAAGGTGCTGGGAACACCAATGGTGTAAGTAGGACTCAGTCCTTGCCCTCAAAGAAGTTACGGTTCAGATGGCACAAGACAAGCCAAGAGCCACAGTCTGAGCAATAAATGTGCACACAAAATACGATGTTGTGCAAGAGAGGGTCCTGCAAAGAGGCCTGTTGACAAGGAGATACTAGAGCTGAGTCTTGAATAGCAAGTAAGATTCAGCTGCATAAAGGATACGGACAGGAGAGGAGATGGAAGCCCAAAGGATAAAACCTGAAGTTGGCGAGTTATAATCATTTCCATAAAGAAGGAACACAGAGGAGAAGCGGCAGGAAAAGCCAGAGGGTGGGGTGGGGTGGCTTATACATAGCAGGATACAAGGCCAGAGAGTTGAACAAGATGCCAACGGCTTAGACCCTCACGGGTTAATTCAGATAGTCTAAGCTGTATCTGATAGCTGGGAAGTTTGACACCCATAGGCTTGCTTTTTAAGGAGGAGCTTTCTGGCTGCCACATGGAAGACTGTTAGGAGAGAAGGGCTGTTTGGGTCCCACTTAAAGGGGTAAGGAATCCACAGTTGTTATGGACTAGATTGGCTCCCATAAAATTTGTATGTTGAAATCCTAACCACCAATGTGGCTGTATTTGTAGACAGGGACTTTAAAGAGGTAAGTTAGTGGTAAATGAGGTCATAGGGTGGGGCTTTCATCCAGTAAGACTGGTGTCATCATAAGGGCGATACCAGGGATGCCTGTATAGAGAAGAGTCCATGCGAGGACATGAGAAGGTGGCCATCTGTGAGCTGAGAGGGGCCTCAGGAGACACCGGTGCTGTCAACACCCTGATCTTGGACTTACAGCCCCCAGAACTGTGATTAATCGATTTCTGTTGTTTAAGCTTCCCGGTCTGTATTTCGTTACTGTAGCCCACGCAGACTAACCCAAGTGTTCGCTCTGAGTTTTATAAACAGTGATCATGGACATAGACCATAATCCACGAAGGCGGAGCATACTGATCAGGTGAGTGTTAGATAACTGACACGTTGCAAAATACGTACTATCAAGCACATGTTGAGGGGTCAATCACGATGGTGGAGAAAGAGGACGTGGAGCTCACCTCCCCCCACGAATACATCAAAAATACACCTACACGTGGAACAATTTTCACTGAAAACCAACTTGAAACTGGCAGAAGGACTCGTGTAAAACCACAGATGTAAGAAAGATACACACATATTCAGGTAGGAAGGGAAGAAAAGCAGTTGGGTTGGGACTTGTGCTCCTGGGAGGGGACTCAGAAGAAAAGGAAGGTTACACAGCTGGACACCCACCCTGGGGAGTGAGCAGTGAGAACCCCTGACTGGGCGTCCCACTCCTGGGGGCCTCCCTGAGGGAGAAAAGCCCCCTCTGGCTGACTGGGGGAATCACTGGGACTAAGAGAAAAGCTGTGGAGGCCTGGACTCCATTTGTGAGGAGCACACACGTGCTGGCTTACCCCTGAGGCAGAGCAGAGACAGGTCTGCCCTAGCCGCTGTCGGGTTTCCCACGACCGTGTTGCCGTGCACCCCAGCCTGAGCCAAGTGAATGGCCAGACCCCGCTCGCTCCACACCACAGCGCAGCACTGGATGTGGGGTGGCCGTCGCCAGGGAGAAGGCCTGACGGCGGGATGCAGAGATGACCCAGTCCTGGGGGGGGAGCATGGGCAGGGTGGTGGCAGCCCTTGTTGGTGCTTAGTCAAGCAGCACACCAGAAGCAGCCCAGATTTCTGATGGCGCTGCTCCTCCACAGCTCACCCCCGATACACAATGAGAGTTCAAGTGGCCCCAAGGTGTGGCTCCACAACTCGTACTGGGTGACAGAGGCTCTGGGCAGCAATTGGCTGTAAGGGACAAAGGACACTTGCACTGGAGGCTGTGTCTGAATGGAGCAAGGGAAAAAACTGGGTGCCTGCACTGTCAGTGCATCAGAGACAGCTTAGACCTCTGCTTATGTCTGACATGAGCCAAGAGCCCACGTGGGCCCCACCTGCTTCAGCACTCCCTTGCACTAGGGCAAGGGTCTCAGTGTAGGGAGAAAGAAAAACACATGCTTAAAGGAAACAGAGCCAGCTGGGCTCAACCCTCAAGGCTTCTGCTCCAGCAACAACCTGGGATCAGATCCTGCCCCTGATACGGTGGTGACGGCCTTGGAGCAGAGGGGAAGACCCGCCTGACACCCAGCTCCACCCCCTACTAAGGTGATAGC
Organism: Camelus bactrianus; assembly: GCF_048773025.1. Classification (NCBI taxonomy): domain Eukaryota; kingdom Metazoa; phylum Chordata; class Mammalia; order Artiodactyla; family Camelidae; genus Camelus; species Camelus bactrianus. Next base: position 81,016,848 of record NC_133544.1, read on the forward strand.
TGCCAGCACACCCCGAGGAAAGACCTGAGTGTGTCCATGTCAAATCCAGCTCTCCCACCAAAGGCACTGGGCACACGCAGTCTGTATGGGGGCATTCCCACATAATAATGCCCCTGCGAGATCACAATAGGCAACTGTTTCACCTAAATCCATAGAGGCAGAGAAAGTTGAGCAAAATGAAAAGGCAGAGAAACTGCTCTCAATTGAAAGAGCAAGAGGAAACACTGAAAAAAAATGACGCAGAAACAAACAATTTATCAGATAAAGAATTCAAAGCGTTGGTAATAAAAATGTTCACTGAATTATGGAAAATAGATACACACAGCAAAACTTTAACAAGGAACTAGAAAATATAAAAAAGATCCAACCAGAAATAAAAAATTCAATAGCTGAAATAAACACGTGAGAAGGAATGAATAGCAGACTAAGTGATGCAGAAGTGATCTGGAAGATAGAATAATGGAAATCACCCAAACAAACAACAAACAGAAAAACAAATTAAAAAATGCAAACAATTTAAGAGACTGCCAGGATAACATTAAACACACCAACATTCACATTATAGGAGTCCCAGAAGAAGAGAGAGAAGGGGATTGAAAATGTATTTTAAGAAATTATGGCTGAAAACTTCCCAAACCTAATAGAAGGAAAAAGATTTCTGTATACTAATCTTATATCCTGCAATTTTGCTGAATTCATTTATTATCTAACACTTTTGGGGTGGAGACTTCAGGGTTTTCTGCGCACGCACGCACACACAATGAAATATTATTCAGCCATAAACAATGAAGAAATCCTGTCATTTGTAACAACAAGGATGGACCTTGAAGACATTATATGAAGAAAAATAAATCAGAGAAAAGCGTACTGTATGATCTCACATATATGAAGAATCTAAAAACAAAAAACTCATTGAAAAAATCAGATTTGTGGTTACCAAAGGTGGACTCGGGGGGAGGGAGAATAGGATGAAGGTGGTCAAAAGGTACAAACTCCCAGTTATAAGATAAATGAGTACTAGGGATGTTAACGCACAACATGACGACTACAGTGAACAGTGCTGTAGGATATACAGGGAAGCTGTTAAGAGAGGAGATCCTGAGTTCTCATTATAGGAAAAAAATTTTTTTTCTTTTTATTGTAGTAATCATTTCATAGTATATGTTAAACCCTTACACTATCTATATACCTTAAACTTATACAATGGTATATGTCAATTATATATCAATATAGCTGAAAAAAAAATACTGAGGCCTTCTCCCCAACCCCCAAAAACAAATCCAGAGGGAGGAGAACGAGGACCTCCACTCCAGCAGGAGCCACGTGGGTCAGCTGGAAAGCAATTCAGCTCTAAGTGACAGCTGCAGGTTATGTCATGTGAGGTTAAAGAGTTCTGACTTCTTCAAGCACTGCCTCCTCTTGGTTTCCATCATGCCCCTAGTTTCCTTTGCTCTCTTCTCTTCCCCTCGCTCTGAGCTCTCCAATTCTGCTGAGTCAAACATCACCTCCACAGGGAAGCCTTCCTGGAACCCTCATTCTGAGTTAGCGCTGACCCTCCCACTCTGACTGCACAGCGCTTCCACAGTTGTAAGTGCATGCAGAAGGAAAAGTTTGGGAGAGACCACAGAGCTAGATATGCTTCAGTCAAGATCCTAGCTTTTATAAAACAGGTAAACAAGTTTATACTGTATAGCACAGGGAAATATCTTGTAGTAGCATACAGTGAAAAAGAATATGAAAAAGAATATATGTATGTTCATGTATGACTGAAGCATTGTGCTGTACACCAGAAATAGACACAACATTGTAAACTGACTATACTTAAAAAAAAAAAAAAGAAGAAAGATCCTAGCTTTTATATTGTGTGGTACACTTGTGGTTCTTATTAAAAACAAGCAGTCCATGCAGGCATGGATCAATGATGTGTGTGTCATAACTAATGATTATGACTGAAAGGGATTCTGTCACTGAGAAGCTAATGAAGGGCCATCATTAAGTATTCTGAACACCTTACAGGCTTGCACTCCTGCTGATAATGAGTTGAGGGTAGCAGAAGTCAGGAATTTGTCCTTTTAATAATTTGCAGCCCATCTGATGAAAGCGAGAGAAGGGAGGGGAGTGGTAAGTAAGCCAAGCACTAACATACAAAGCGGCGGTCTGAGCCAAAGAGGACTCAGCGGTAAGAGGGAGATGTTTTCTTGAAACTTTACTGAAGAGACAAAATTTAATATGGGTACTGAAGAATTTCAGTGAGTGATGGATGGGAGAGAGTGCTGCTGTAGAGGAAATAGCATGAACACAAGTTGGCTCAGAGTCAGGACAGACAACAGGAATCCAGGGACAGTGGGACACACTGGCAGGAATGTGAGGCAGGAACGAGGGAAAGCTGGTCTCAGGGATCTGGACTGTTTCCACTGCAGCCCACGAGGAACCGATAAAGACCTTTGAATGAGGATGCATCCCTGAGAAGTATTTCACTAGTTTTTCCAGGTAGCAGAGCTGCAGATGGATTTGGCATATATAAGGATGAGAAGTCAAAGAGAGCTCGGAAGGTTTCAAATCATAAAGGAATACGGAGCAGGGAAGGGCTTCTGGAGGAAGATTGGAGAATATTTTGATCAACACAAGGAAAGAGTACATCCTGGAAACGACAGTGGTGTGAGTCAGAAGCAGCAGTAGGGAGATGAAAGGGACTGGGGTCCAAAAGGACTCCAAGGTTACAGGGAAAGGACAACTGGAAAAAATAGCTGAGTTTGAAGCAAACAGCATTTATCTAGAGGTGCCCAGCTAGAAATGCATGAAAAACTCGAGAGAAGATAGTAACAAATATACTACCCTTCCAAGTAGACAAGGGATAGGGTATCAGACAAAATTTTGAGGGATTCAATGCCTACAGGTGGATGGGTAAGAGGTGCACTCCAACCCAGCACCGCAAGAGCTCCTTGAACTGTCACGTTAATCAGTGCTCCATCACGCTAATCATCTTCCTCTTATGAGCCCAGAATACTTAGCTTGTGGAACAAGCACCCATATGCTAAGAGCAATGACAACATTACCACATGGGAAAAAGATTTCTTCACCTTGTGGCTAGATATTCCAGTCAAAAACACTGGGATGGGTCATCACTCAGCACTGTCAGGATTTTTTTCTTTTAAACCACAGAGAATTAACATAGGTCTGTCTAATCCTTAATTTACTCAAAGAACGTGAGAGATCCTAGGTTAAATTATGGTCTAAGCAATAACTCCACAGTTCCTCCCTCCTAAAATGCTAAAATGAAAAAGAAAAAGTGCTGGAAGAAAAGAAAGCCATTAACAGACCAGAAATCAAAGGAATTTCTTGTAGGTAGGAAACAACTGTCAGCATCATTCCCTAGTTTATACAATTATCCAAGAAAGAGAAAGTGAGGTAGAGATTTAGTTAGAACTAGTGAGATTTCAAAGTAGCCAGATTTAGAACCATCATTATGTTTCTTTTTATGACAGCCATAACCAACAAATGTAACGGGAAAAATTGATCCTGTGGCTCAATAATGAGTTGAGTTTCACTCGCAACAAAAATCAGTTTAAGCAAAAAAGGAAATTACTATTGAGTCCCATTACAGCTTCAGGCACAAATTGTGAGATTTCAGCTGTCAGTGGGACTGTTTCTCCCGTCTCCATCCCACCCCACATCTCTGACCTCTGTCCTTCTGTGAGCTCTTCTCTTTCCAGGCAGGCTCCCTCTGGGAAGGCAAACATTCTCTCCAGATTCTATTCCCAACAGCAACAGAACCCATGAGTTGGAAGATATCTGGCAAGAACATGGGACCTGTAGGAAGAAAACCATGAGAGCCCTAAATAAATGCAAGAGGAGTTCATGTTCTTAGAAGACACAGTATTGCAAAGATTGTAAAATGGATTCTTTATAAACTGATTTTTAGAATTCATCTTAAACAAGTCACAAATATAGCCAAGGATTTCTTTTGTATTTTTTTTTGAAAAAGAATGGTGGGGGAGGAGATAAGACTACAGCACCAGATATTTAAACATGCCATAAACATACAGTAATTGAGACAGAGTGCTATTAGTAGAGGAAAAATAAGTCAAAAAAAAAATAGAAAATACATTCAAATCAGTTGGGGAAAAAATGGAACATCTATAAACAATTCTGAAAGACCTACCCCAACTCTTCTTTTTGAAGAAGTGAGTCCTACTGTATACTACACTAAGAATTCCAGGATGGATCAGTGACCAAGGACATAGAATACTTTCTTTATAATCCTGGGACAAGGATGACCTTCCTAGAGAAGAATGAAACGCCAAAAGCCATAAAGGCAAAAGCTTAGGATGACTTAACACTGGTGAGAGTATGACGAGCTAAGCATTCCCTACGTAGGTGTACGTTTGGATTGGCAGGCCTGTTTTGAATAGTACTTTGGTAGTAGCCAAGTTTTAACACATATAAACCATGACTGAGAGCCTCTGTATCACCTCACACCAGTCAGAATGGTCATCATTAAAAAGTCTACAAATAATTAAATGCTGGAGAGGGTGTGGAGAAAAAGGAACTCTCCTACACTGGCGGTGGGAATGTAAATTGGTGCAGCCACTCTGGAGGACGGTATGGAGGTTCCTTAAAAAACTAAAAACAGACTCACCATATGATCCAGCAATCTGAGTCCTGGGCATATATCTGGAGAAAACTCTAATTTGAAAAGACACGTGCACCCCAGTGTTCACAGCAGCACTATTTACAATAGCCAAGACATGGAAACAACCTAAATGTCCATCAACAGATGAATGGATAAAGAAGATGTGGTATGTGTGTGTCTGTGTGTGTATAATAGACTATTACTCAGCCATAGAAAAGAATGAAATAATGCCATTTCCAGCAACATGGGTGGACCTAGAGATTATCATATTGAGTGAAGCAAGTCAGATAAAGGCAAATATCACATGATATCACTTATATGTGGAATCTAAAAAAGAAAATGATACAAATTCTATTTACAAACCAAAACCAGACTCACGGACATAGAAAACAAACTATGGTTACAAAAGGGGAAAGGGCAGGGAGGGATAAATTAGGGGTTGGAAATCAACAGACACATTACTATATATAAAAGAAATAAACAACAAGGACCTACCATATAACACAGGGAACTATATTTGATTTCTTGTAATAACAAAATAGCAAAGAATCTGAAAAGGAAAAAATATATGTATATTTGTATGTGTATGTATAACTTATCACTTGGCTGTATACCTGAAACTAACATTGTAAATCAAAACAGTCTCTCTCTGGGATTCTCTCCTCCAATCATAATCATGCACTGCTAGGCACAAAAAAATTTCATGCAACAGTGTTTCTAACAGCTCCTACAAGGAGAAACACCCTAAAACACATGGCAGAACACAAGCAGAGATGCATGTTCTGAAGCAGGAAAGGCTCGTAAGGTATAGGCCACAGAGCAGGTCCAGTCATTTATAAAATGCAAGTATAATAATGGCCAAGAAGGCCTGGAGGGATGCTGCATTTTTAATTTTGAAACCAAACATTTAATATTTTCATTGTGTGAATATAATCCCTAGCAAATGCCAAATGGAAGACCAAGCCTAGGCATTTAAAGAGGAAACACTCTTACAAACAACAAGGGACACCAAGGCTGTTTTCCACTCCAGGCACACTGTCAGTGGCCATGACGGTGCCAGCCAGCCAGTGTCATGCAGATTACCAAGCATTTACCACATCATCAATTTCCAGAATGCTCCAGGCAGTTTCAGTTGCTAGAGTCAGTGCACTGACTAAAACCAACAAAGGCTGAACAACCAGCTCCTCCAAAACGTGGGAAATACCACCTTTTGGACACTAACGCCTACAGTTCCGCTCCTTGGGCCTGCTGGTTTCTTAGTTCTGTTACTATAGAAATGGGATTTAGGCCAGCAGCTGCAGCTAGCGTAGATGGAATGACCTTCATCACACTGGCAAAGGCACAATGGCAGCAGGATTTCATACCTCTCAATGTGGGTGAATATGCAGCTAACCAGAGGGCCCACTCTATGCTGGGGGCACTACCGCCTGCAGGAAGAGCGCTCTGCTTCACTAAACAACGTATAACACATAGGGCATCACAAACAAAGCACTCAGCTTCTTCCATCACCAACATGTTAGAAGCAGGAACAATTATAACTGTTCTTCCTGGGCTTACACAACTTAGAATCTTGAGCAGTTTGCCAGAACCATGTAAATCGGGCCCCTCAGCTCACTCAGCCAAACACAGCATCTCAGCAGGGAACTGGTCAATATGCACAACTGACATGGTTCCAATATCTCCTCTTTCAATATCCTTAACCACGACAATCTTTCATTCAGGAAACGTAACACAAGATCACTAACAGCATCTCTTAAGAGGAGACTTTTGTATGAGGAGGACGTTATATCCATTCGTTAAATTTGCTTCACTAAATTTAGAATATAGGCTGTCCTCTCAGGGTTCGGTCCATCTGGGCTTATCAGAAGCCACTGCTTGATTATTCTGATCTGTTTTGGAACCAGATCTTAGGCTTTCCAACTCTGGCCATGTCAGAATTTGCCACTTCTTGGGTGAGAACCAGCTCTTCCAACAACTCACAATCATCAACTGCCCAAAGTTTCCTCTTTTAAAAAAAAAAAAAAGGCTTATTTAAGCTAAAAACAAACAAAAAACCAGAAACAAATGTACCCATTCCTCCCACCCACCACTCCCCACCTCTGACAACCACAAATTTGTTCTAAGACCTTAGTTCTTTTAATTTTTTTTTTTAGATTCCATCTATAACAGAGATCACACAGTATTTGTCTTTTCTGTCTCACTGATTTCACTTAGCATTATACGCTCAAGGGCATTAGCAAGTTTCTTCACTCTTTTGACATCTCTAAGATCTACACCAGTAGCCGTGGCTGGGTCTCTTTCCTCGCTCCGAGTACACTCATGGAAGAGAAAGCAGACTTGAATACTGACAGACAACTGCTGAGTCCAATGAACCGGCTGCACTGTTTAACAAAGTTTCTCTGTCACTCAGCTCCCCAGGTCAAGACATGTCAAGATTTCAGTACCCTTTTCCAAAGCCTTCTAGAGTGACTTGGAAATTATGAATCCCTTTCTGACCAACACTTAGTACAGGTATCTAAGAGAGAGCCAGCAATGATGGTCACTGATGTGCCACTTCCTGCTTCTCTGTCTTAAGCCTCAGCTCCACCAGCATTCTGGCTGTTGGATGTAACACTTGCATTTATTTCGGAATGGGAGCACCATTTGTAATGGTCACATCATCTCTTCCATCTTGAATCATCTTATCCATTCCTTTTGGTCCAAGGCTTGTTCTAATAGCTTCAGCAACAGCTTTGGCCACAAAGATGTTGCTGAAGCAGACCTCGGCCGACATGTTGTCCTTATAGGTATCTGTCCCATGGCTGCTGGCAAGCTCGGCCTGGTCTGTGTGGGCTCCAAAAGGACATGAGGACACAGATTCCAGTGGGCAGCAGAATAATGGTGCTGTTAGCCACTGAGGGGGATCAGAATGTGTTACCCCACATATGCTGCTTTGCTGTATTATTTCAAGCTGAAGGCAACTGAGAAACAGCATTTGAGGAAGGGCTCTCTGGCCTCCTCCCTTCTGCCTAAAAGCAGGGAAGGCATAAATTTCCTGTGAGAGGTACCTGCTTGTACCAGGAAGGGGAGAACAGTCTTATCATTGGCGACGGGAGTTAACGGCAGGATGAATCGGCATGCATTTTACTAAAATAATCCTCATCTTCCGTTAGCTCCCTCCATGTAATTCCTAGTCACTGTCCCGCAACGTAACACCCTGAGGAGCCCAAATCCCTTTCCTTTGTCTAGTCATTTATCCACAGTATAGCCCTTTTTCAAAATGGTATACAAACCCCAAATCTAACTGCTTCTTTGGGGTTTTCACTTGTTTTCTATGAAGTCCCCTGAGAAAACATTACCATCAAATAAGATTTTTATGTTTTTCTCCTGTTAATCTGTCTTTTGTCTCAAATTCTGTACCTGAGGCCTGCAAATTTAAAGGGTAAAGTTTTCCCTCTCCATCAACTTGCAAGTGATGGATTGACTGCAGAATGGAAGGGGAGAAAGAAGGACTTTTTATCTGCTTGTGTACTGATTAGTTTAAAATAAAGAATTGTATGTGTTGTAAAGAGACAATAAAAAGGAAATTGACATCAAGTTACTTCTAAGAATAAAGGCTTATTAAGTCCCAAGGAAAACCAACTATTTTTTTTTAAAGATGCATATTTATTAAAACTTTTAAGATATTTAATAATTTATTAAAGTCAGAAAAATAAAATTTTAATATATTAACTCTAGAAACATACAAGTCCCAGAAATTAGATTTCAAAGGACTAAGAAAGAATTCCTCATAAAAAGATTTAATATTACATTCTTTGTTAAACTGTGACTTGGAGGACTTTTGGTATCATTTTACACCCCTGACCCGCCACCTTGATCAATTAGTCAGGAGCAGCATGTGAAATCATAGATAGATGAGAGAGACTCATAGCCACTCTTATCCAAATGTAGCAAATAGCACCTTATTTCCTATTTAATGGAAAGCAGTTTCTTCTGTTTTTCTTTGGAGAAATAAGCCTTTAGATCCCTGCGTCCCCCCTTTAAAGAAGAGCCATTTGCGCCTTTGTCCTAATACCTCTGAGTACTTGTCAGGAGTTAAAATGCCGGCTGAATCACGGTAGGACTCCTTATATGAACGTAGGTAAAAACGTCTCTGAAGCTGATTTACTCTGGTTCTGTTCTTTCACATCTCAGATTCGCTTGGCTGGTCACAGTTAGGCAGGTAGAAATGAGTTAAGAAATTTTAGAATTCATGATAATTTTTTTCCAGAAGTAGATTAAGACTATTGCGTACAGCATGACAGAAAAACCCAGACCAGCTGTCTTTCCCAAGATGGCTGCAGTGCAGGCTGGAAGAAGAGACAAAATCCATCCTATATGGGGCAGGGAGAAGAGAATTAAATTGCTTAATACTCAAAACCTGAACTCAATAAAACACATAGGAAGTTCTCGATTAAACAGTAAGATAACTCCAGATTTAAAAAGTAAAGACAGGAAATCCTGACCAATAGGCAACTTATCATTAGGAATCTCTGAGTTAGAGTTTGTAAGAAATAGTCCAACACAGGCAGTAGAAGGGCACAGGGGTCACTTCACTTTGTCATTTAGAGCAGGAATACTCATCTTTTCACCCACTTCTTTCAAAAGCCCAGGGGAAGGTAGACTACTATATCATGTTCATTCCTGAGCAAAGAACAGATACCATTTGGGAAAATGTCAAATCACTACCTTGAAAGGTACCACCTGAGACAATAAAGCAAGCAGTTCCAAACAAACAGTGGAAGAAGGGACTTGAAATCTAGGCTGTGGCATTTTAACTGCAGCTCAGAGAGGTGTGGGCATGTCCCGTTTACTCTACTGGAGAGTTTCTGTTTCTTGATGTTGAAAAGTTAGTCCTAAGTCAGTGATGATTAGCCAAAAAGTAAGAACAAAAACAATGCATCGATTTCCTTAGTGCGGAGGGCCCTGAGGGGCCAAATGCCTTGTCAAGACAAATGGCTCAAGGTGGGTTTCTTAAGAGTTCACAGGCCTGGATAGTTGAAGGCCCACATATACACATCCCACAAGAACGAAGTTAATGCTAACACCTCAAAATGTTAATAAAAGATCAAGACTTTGATTTGGATACTACCTCTCCTCCACAAATGGAACCCAATTCATCACTACAGGTCTATCAGGAAACTGCAAAACAGGAGGCTAAATTTCCTGCAGTGTCTTCCATTAAGCCTTAGATTTTTTTTTTAAATTGCTGGTTTTAATAGTTTGGCTGTATTTCTTCTATAACCTGCGTCACCACAGTCATTGCCTCAACTCCAGTAAGGAAGAGAAGAAAGCAGCAGGGGTCTAGCTCAGAACCCAGTAGGCAACTTGAGCTGGGTTTAGGATCTGCAGTGAAAGGGCCTGCTTCCCTAGCCTAGACCACAGGCATCAATGATTTACAGCTGAGAGCCAGTACGCCTGGCTACCTCGCAATTAAGGGCTAGGTGCAGTGAAATTAGAAATTAAGGAAACTCGAGTCAGCACCACCACTGGGTGCCGGCGCACAATCCCCACCACCTCTGCAGAGGCACTTCCTGAGAGTCGTGGGGGCTGGACAAGGGGCTGCGTTTTCACTGTTAACATTTGAAGCCGGTGTGCTCCTACTTGCAGGGCCGGGCGGTCCATGGAGAGGCCAAGTCTCTCCAAAGGTGCATCTAATTAGGCGTTGGAGAAAGAATCCACCTGGCTCAGGCCACCCCATTGCCGACTTCACCACTTTGGGAATCTCTATCTGAGCAAAGTATCCGAGCAAAGCATCCAGACCTAACATGGGCTCATTCTAAAACCCCGAGGGCGGTCAAGAGCAAGGCCAAAGTGCGCAAACCCAAGTCTTGCACTGCTGGTTCAGAACGGGTTGGTATGAGAGCCGTCTAGCGAGGCCGGTTTCTGTGACTGACTCAGCCAGGAGAGGAGAAAGCCAGACTTCACACCCAACGCCCCCACAGGACTGGCGCAGCGGGGTCCCTCCCGATGCAGGCCTCACAGGCGCGCCCCAGGCTGCCCGCCCGGCCCGGGTCCCCGCGCCCGCCGCGCTCACCCAGCCGCCGTGCGCCACCAGCCAGGTGCGGTGCAATCCCGAGAACTGGACACACAGCGAAGCCACCAGAAGTCGGCAGTTACGGCTAATGCCTTCCTTCTCCCTCGGACCCCAGGTGCCCGGCGGCGGCCTCTCCAGCAGCGTCCCCGCGAAGGTCAGCAGCGATGCCACGCGGCCCCAGCTGGGGCCCTGGTCGTCAGCGAGTAGCTCCTGCGCCATCCTGGCCACCAGCTCGACGCGGTCCCCGCGGAAGCCGCGGTAGTAGGAGAAGTGCGAGTTGTCCTCCTGTATCTGGGCGGCCACGCAGCGCAGCACGGCGGCCTCGGGCGTGGACGGCGCCCTCGCGGGCGTGCGGGGCTCCCGGGCGCAGTACTCCAGGTAGTCGGTCAGCAGGAGGGCCGTGCGCTCCCTTCGCCCATCCGCCATGGCTCGCCCTCTGGCCCGGCCCGACCCAGCCTATTTTATAGGCCTGCTCCATGCCCCGCCCCGCCCCGCCCCGCCCCGCCCCGGGCAGTTGCTTTTTCAGACCTGGAGAAGAGACTTTGATGGGAATCTCACCTACACCTGTTCTGGTCCCAATTAGCGAGGCCTAGCGGTGTGCATTGTGTTCATGTAGCAAACAATGGCAGAGTGAGACTCTTATGAGGGTTATTGTTTAGCTCTCAATTTAGGAACTGAGAACTCAGAGGGGACAGTCTGGGAAGCTGGGCTAGACTTTTGCCTCCTCTTAAGGAGGGGCTGACAAAGGCTACACAAAACCTTACACTGGCGGCTCCCTTAATAGGATTATCAGCATCTTCTCGATTGGATGGAAGCGTCCAATGTGTGTTGATGATACCTTTCTTTGGGTCTGGCACACGTGGCAGGAAGGATAATTCTCCTACAGGCTGCTAGAGTGCCCATATTTGCTGCATTCATTCATTCATCCACTCATTTACTCTAAGTCTTGGGGGGCTGTCTCCCCTTTAGCACTGGAGATACAATGGAGTACAAGACATGTGGCCCCTGCTCTTAAGGACACTGCAATCTAGTGATGGGACAAAAAAACAGGCAATCAGTTTAACAGTAGAGTTAAATTATCGGTCTAATACAAGTTGAGGGAGTACCCACCTCTACGATAGTGGCTGCTTCTTAAAGGTACCATCCCTATATTGCTTAGAATTTTCCACTTTCTATTGGCCATTTCCCTCATTAATCCAATTCCCTATTATAGTTAATACTTCTTACACTAATCTTTCTCTGTTCATGTTACTTTATGGCTTCTTTCTCCTGATTGGACCCAGACTGACACAGAATTGGCACCAACAGTGAAATTTGTGAGGATTCATTGGTCTGGAGCATTTTGAGGTATCCTCCTCCCCACCCCCAGGGAAAGGTGAATTGCTGCATCTTTATCATCTGCAAGAAGAGGTCTTGGTAGGCCACTTTGGAGGCAACATACACACATGGGCATGCACCCTCAACCACCTGCAGGCTGGCTGATTGGGGAGCAGAACAAGAGAAGGCTCTGCAGCCCGCATAGGCAGTACCAACTGCTCTACGCTGGGTCTTATGATCCAACAGACCCAATGGCGGAGCTGTACGGAGCCTCTGACAAGCACCAACAGAATGACAGTGCAGACCTCTAGGAGCCGGAGGCAAATCTGTCTTCTTCTGCAGATAACTGTTTTCCTTTTGAGAAGCAGGTTCTGGCTTGCTACTGGGTCTCAGTAGAGGCTGAATGAGGTGACCATGCAGCTTAAGCTCTCGTCATACTATGGACGTTGTCTCACCTACCATGTTATAAGGCTGGGTGTGCACAGTAGCAATCTGTCATCAAGTGAAAATGGCATTTAAGAGGCTGGACTCAGGCAAGTCCACTGGGTACAAGTAACTGCATGAGCAGGTGGGTCCAGCTCCTATTGCTTTGCCTCCTCCCTCATCCCATGCCTGTGGCCTCCAGGGGCCTGCTTATGACCAGCTGACTGAGGGAGAAAAACTCAAGCCTGGATTACAGATGGGTCTGTATGATATGCTGGTACACACGGAAGTGGACAGCTGGCACATTACAGCTCAACTTGGTGGGGGGAGTTGTGAAGACAGTGGTGAAGGAAAAGCCTCCCAGTGGGCAGAAATTCAAGCAGGATATCTCATTGTACACTGTGTCTGGGCTGAGAGATGGCCAGAGTACAGATCGACATTGATTCATGGGCAGTTGCTGATGGTTTGGCTGGATAGTCAGGGCCTTGAAAGGAAAGACTGGAAGATTGGTGACATGGAAATCTTGGGAAGAGGTACGTGCCTGGACCCCTCTGAATAGGTACAGGCTGAAGATATTCATGTCCCATGTCAATGCCTCCAAAGGGCAGCCACCACCAGAAGACTCTTAGTCATCAGGTAGACAAAATTCTGTGCTCTGTGATTTCAGAGAGCTTCTTTACACAGCTTGATGGGCCAGTGAATGAAGAGGCCGTGCACCAGGAAGAGAGGATGTGGCAACAGCAGAATCCCTCCTGCGAAGGCTGAGCTGGCTAACGCTACTGCTGGGTGCCTGACTGGGCACCGCCAGAGATTCCTCTATGGAGAGCCAAATGAATTTCGTCAGAGGGAATACAAATCTCTGTACATCAAACTGAATTGGTTGTGACATCTTACGAGTTCCCTCATTAACTGATAAGTTCAATAAACATTTTGATATATGTTCATGTTTTTTTTTTTGCAAGGGAGTCATGCATTTATTTTTTTGATTTTTTAATCTTTTTTTCAGCAGCAAGCATAGTTTTAGATTTGGAGTAGCTGGGGGATTAGTGGTAACTCCTCTGGCCCTGCCATTGGTTAACTCTAATAATTATCAGTTGAATTAAACAAGAAATGAATACATTAACCTCCACACAGAATTTCCGGTCCAGTTTGCAGTCAGATTTGGTTGCAGTCCCGGCTCTGCCGCTTAGAAGCTGGGCGACCATAAGCAAGTTGTGCAGTTCTCCTTGCCTCAACTTCCCCATCTAAGAAATAGAGGCAGAAGTGGGGGCATATAGCTCAGTGGTAGAGTGCATGCTTAGCATGCATGAGGTCCTGGGTTCAATCCCCAGTAATCATGCTAGAAAAATGAAATTAAACAAATAAACCTCACTGTCCCTCCCCCCCAAAAGAGATGGAGGTTGTAAACTGTCTGCATCATAGGCTGTTACAAGGACTACCTGAGTTAGTATGTGCAAAGGCCTTAGCATAGTGCCTGGCACATAGCAGACGCTCTTTACAATGCAGCTTTTATTATTAGTATGAACTGACCGGGGTTACCAGGCTCACTTGTCCCACTTTTAACCAAAAAACCAAGATGTGACATTTTGGTGAGCCTTACCTGTATGGTTTCTGGTTTTGTTTTTTAAATACTAAAAATAGCTAGAAACCACCTACAATTTCTCCCCATACATTTTTAACAGCTTTCTTGTGATACAATTCATATACCATAAAATTCACTCTTTTAAAGTATGTATTTCAGTGGGTTTCAGTATATTGAGAGTAGTGCAACCATCACCACTGTCTAATTTCATTACCGCAAAGGAAACAGTCCCCTAGCCCTAAGTAACCGGTAATTGATGTCCCGTCTCTATGGGTTGGCCTGTTATGGACAAATCCATATAAATGGAATCAGACGCAATGTGGTCCTTTGTGACTGTCTTCTTTCACTTGGTATAATGTTTTCATCCATGTTGTAGTATGAATCAGTACTTCATCCCTTTTTATTGGCTGCATAATATTGGATGGATATACCACATTTTGGTCAACCATCCATTCATCAGTTGTTGAACATTTGAGTTAGTGCACTTTGAGCTGCGATGAACATCTATGTTCAAGTTTCTATGTGGGCATGTTTTCATTTCTCTTGGATACAGACCTAGGAGTGGGAGGCCACCTATTACTTGGGAGCACAGATAGGCTGGAAACAGTGACTCCTGGTTCAGGACAAAGTTAAGCCTGTACCAGTGATGTGTTGGTTAGGTAACCTTGGGTTCAAAGATAGTCATTTCCTGTTGTCACAGTCTTTGCGTAAATGTTCATCCCACATTTACATTAAATTTTCTGTATTTATGTGGTTAAATTAACCAGTGCATTGTTTCTGATCCCACCCCGGCACGAGAGGGTCTACATCCTTTTTTACAATGACAGAAACATATTCATTTCATTTCTTTCACCAGAATTAGCCGTGAGTCAGCCTGCTGTAGAGACTCACCAGTCCTGAAGGCCAGCCTAGCTCCAGCCAAGTCCTGGCTAGAGAAAGAGGGGGTCCGTGAATGCCTGGAAGAGTGACCTGATTCTCCTGTATCACCAGTGGGAGGTTTAGCTGCACACACCCCCAAAGGATCCACAGAGACAGGAAGATTCACCAGAGCTTTCCCCAACTTGCCTCCTCCTCAGAACTCCTGGCCCACCTCAGGCCTGCCTGGTCCCAACTCCAGGAGAGGGGGGCCTTAATTTAAGGTCTGTATTTTTAACCTGCTGTTGGGCCAGAGGGCAAGTTTGGGAAATGCAGATCTCCAAATCCCAGCTCAGTCAGCTCCTCAGTCTTGGAGGGAAGCTAGCTGACAAAGATGTGGCTCCAACCCCAACACCAGTCAATCTTCTAATTTATCAGCTGGGCTTAGCCCAGAATCTCAAGGTTTCTCCTTCAAAAAGATTTTCAGTGACTCACAGGCCTCCATCAGTCTCTTGCCTTTCCCACTCACTCTCCGTGCCCGCAAGGACCCTCCTATGGTACCCATGGTCGTGGCTGCCCCAGAGCCTCCCTGTGAGTCCGCCTCTCTCAGTTACCTTCCTCTTTCTCCCCTTTTTCCGGGGCTCCTACACACCAGGGCCTGAATGGCCCCAGGGCGGTCTCAAATAGAGGGACTGGAAAAGGGCTCATTAGCCCAGATAAGTAGCTCTGGCCCTGGGAGTCCTTCCAGGGGTCCTCCAGGGGCAAAACTATTTTCATAATAATACTGACTCTTTTGTGGTATGTGTAGCTTTGAAAACTTCCACTTTCTCTGGAGTTTTCCAAAGGCCACTGATGTGTGGTGAAAGGATCACCAGTAGAAGGTGTGCTTCTGTGTTCCTGTGTTTTATTTTTCTCAGTTTTAATTTCTAATATGATAAATATTGATAGATATAATGCCCATAAACCCCTTTTTGGGGTCCTCAGTAATTTTTTTAAGAGTGTAGAGGGATCCTAAGATGGAAACCTTTGAGAACCACTGGCCCAAGTGAACCTCTAATTGATGGTAATTACTAATCTGATGCATGCGTGGGGAAGCCTTACGTGGAGGGGACAGGAAAGAATGAACAAGGGGAAAAGGGAGGAGGGAGAGGAGGAGGGGAAGGAGAGGAAGGGAACAGGAAAGGGAGGAGGGGAAGGGAGGAAGCAGGGCACTAACCCTTGTTGAAGATGCACCAATGGCTGAGGTCCATGCTTTACACACTTTAGAGCTGTCCCATTTCCTAGATGAGGAAACTGAGGCTGAAAGAAACTTAGATATTATGTCTCCTGTGAAGGTGGTGGAGCTGCCTCTGAACGGAGGTGCACACACTTTGTCCTCATGCCCTCTTACCGATGAATCCCAGTCTCAGCAGGACCACTTTCAAGCCAGATGGCCAAGAAACTACGAGATCCCGGGATGCAAAGGCCTTTACAAACTGTGCTGTTTTTAAGCCACTTATAATCCAGGGAAGGGTGTGGAGGAGGTCAAGGGTGGGAAGAGGGAAGTGGATATGGAGGGCCTGCTCTCGCCTCTGGCTCATTCCAGAAGAGGACTGGCAGTCGGGCCCCACTTCTGGGAGGCCGGCAGCCACTCCCTCCAAAGCAGCTGCTTGGGTTTCAGTTTGCAGGAATTTCCCACAAGCACCCATCAGCACACACCTCCTGTCTGACCCCTCTACCTGTCTAACCCTTCTCTCTGGATGCGGAGGGGGGCGTCCAAGGATATGCACACCCAGGGGCACATCTGTTTGGCCCCTTCACCACAACTGGTTTGGTAGTTTTGCTTCCAAGTCCTCTAAAAAAAAAAAAAAAAAAAAAGAAAACCTGGTTAAAAAACTCCACTCAGCACTATTTTCAATATGCAAAATACAATTTATTACCTGGAGTTTACCCTTGAGACTCCACGTGGTGTAGTATATTCCCAGCCAAGGACTGCCTCAATAAATACTCAGCACCACCCACCATGACATTAAATGCTTTCAAGGGACTGGGTTACTGCCCATGGGGGTGAGTGAGGGAACACTCTCACAGGGCCCCGAAAGTCACTTTTTTGACTGAAAAGTTAGGGGCTACTTTGCAGACATAGTGAAGACGACCTCCATCTCTGAACATATAACCTTGAATTTGCTTCCCCTGAGTCTGGGTGACTTTTCCTTCACCCTGACTTCCTTCACTTCTGGGAGGCCCACGTCAGGGTGCAGAGACACGAAAGGGTCTGTGGGAGAGAGAGAAGGGGATGCCATAACTAGGAGCCCAGGAACAAACTCTGGAACATTCTGGGAGCCAAGATGGGGAATTTCACAGGGGGCCTGACCCCTGCAGCAGCTGGCAGGAGCTGGGTAGCCCCTGTGCTCATTTCCCGGAGCCACTGCCCAGACTGGAAGCCACTAGGGGGAGAAAGGGGCTGAAAAGTGGTCCCTTTGGACCACACTCCCTCCCCCTGCCCTCTGGGCTCTCAGGGTGGGGGTGGGGTGGTAGGCAGGGGCCTTGCATTTTTTTCTCCCCTCACCAGGGCCTGCTGTGTCAGTAGATGTTTTCTTGGCAAATGATTAAATATAACGATTATGTTTACTTAAAAAGAGTTGATGGGCAAGCTGGCCTGGGTGATTTCTGACTGGCCCATCTTGATACTTGAACAGTAGTTTTGCGGGTGGGCCGGGCCCACCCTCTGAGATTTATAGGAGCACCGGGTCCAGGCCTGCCTGAGGCTCCAGCTCTGGAAGGGTCTCTTCAAGCAGCAGAGCCAGGGCTGGGCCTGTAAAGCCAGAACTACCATTCGGAGGAGGGCCAGGCTGGCGCAGGGCCAGAAGCGGCCGGAAGATGGGGGGACTCAGCACATCCAGCCCTCGGGCGCCACAAGGGCCTGGTCGGGGGACCCCAGACCACCTGCAGGGCAGGCCTCACCCGGGAACGATTTTTGGTCTGAGGTGACCTTTTATTTCCCTAAGTGACGCATGTCATCTTTACGAATGAGGTGTTTTCTAAAACAAAGAATAAGCCTCTACACCTTAAAACAAAACAAAACAGAAAAGAAACAATCCTGTAACTAAAGCACTTAGTATCTCCCAGACGGAATTACTGAGTTTCAAATAAAGACAAGATATTTTTATGGTATTTTTCTCTCAATATAAGTGAAGCAAAGACATTATCATTCGAGACCTATCAAATAATTTGTATATGTAATTACACCTGCAATGCAATAAATATGAGTGTAATTGATAAGGATGACATTCACTTTATCCTGAGAGGATGCTACCAATCCTAATACGTCTAACACTACAAATAGGTTAAGTTTACTGTCCTGGGTTCCCACACAGAAAGGTTTCGGTTGCTCTGAGAAGCATTTGTGTCACAAGCAGCACTCAGCTTTCCCCTCAAATGAAAGAAAATGTCCTGTCCATGTGATACAGTGATACATCGCACCATTGCATGATTCATAAATCAAACCTTCTGTCCATTTTATGCAAATCTGCTTCATTTATAACTGTTCACATATATGGAAATGTCTCAGCTCAAAAAAGACAATAGGATGCAAAGCTGAAAAAAGATACTGTCACAAAAACACATTTAAAAAAATTGATTTTGTCTAATTACATTTGGAATTGGAACTTTTCTTCTGTCAAAGACCATGAACACAGTCCTTCTCATCCAGACCATTGGAATCAGCATGTCCAGTGGAAAGTTCCCAAAGTCACAGTGTACACTGAGAAAAATCAGATTTTAAAGTGCCCTGGAAAGTAAATGTGATTCAAGGAAACAACATGAAATATATTAAATGCTGAATTCGACTGGTAATAGAATGAGTTGAGACTAGTATAATTTAAAATAACCTTAAAAATAGATACATTTTAAAAAGTGTTCAAAATAAAAAACACTGTACTTGAAGGTGTTCCCATAGTGCTGACGGCTCAAGCTGCTATCTTTCCGGGGTGGTGGTTTAAATAGTAATATCAGAGATGCCTGGTGAACGTTGTCATGGAGCTGCTCCCTTAAGCTAAGTTGCAATACAATCTCAGATCCTCTAGAAGCAAGATCTATTTACAGGTGACGATTTCAACTTCTATCCTCAGGTACCTGTGCGCATCGTGATTAAGCCCAGACCTGCAGACACAAACAGATAATTTTTAGTCTGTTTTCAATTAACCACTTGCAAAACCCAAGTTTAAAGAGATAAAATCAAAGTCTGCTGTACACAAACACACACACCTCATCCAAAATAGAACAGTCACATGTCTTGAAAGAATAACATTACTCTTAGCAACTCAAAAGTGCTTCTTTGGCTCTGCCTCCCCGCCTCCCTTAGTTAATTGTCTGAAGGGCATCAGTGGCCTCCTTACCAGGGATGGTTAACTCCTGCATTGACAACCAGAACCCTCTGGACCCACTCAGCTCACTGGTACATTGATGTGCTTTACTAATTTAGGAAATCTCACCCAGAACGATGAAGTCACAAACAACTTGACTATTTGTTTCAGGAACTTGGCAAAAATCCTTTTATCTATTTACCCTAAGGCTAGACGATTTCAGTTACCCTCTTTAGAAGAGACAGTCACTTCTCAGGACGATACAGAGCATCAAATGACTGGCTAGTTTTCAAGACCTTCTCTGAAATTCTCTCCCTCCTCCAACCCCATGTTCAACACTCTTAAGCTATGCCACAAATCTGTCCAATCCTAGCCTTAAACCAGACTCCTAAAACCTCATGAATATCTGCTTTTGCTCTCCCCTTCGGCAATGCTAATAAGACTGTCAAGTCTGTGACCTCCCACAGTGAGGTAGGCTTTGTTTGATGAACACGTTATTTTGGTGGTATTTCTAGGGAGCTAACATCTGACAAAGTCATGGAGTTCTTTAAGAATCTATTATCTAATAAAAGCAATGAGGACCCTTTTCCTGGAAAAATGCACACAATTTGGCATATAATTGTAGGGGCTTTATAGGTCTCCTAAAGCCCCCGTGTGCACTTCACAGGGGTCTGTGACCACAGACAAAGAACCCTGCACCACTGGGAGGTGAGACTGGCAATCTGGTCTGTTAAAGGCTAGACCAGACTAGCCTTTAACAGGGTGTTAAAGACTTTCAGAGTGTCTAAGCTTGAATACCTGCATTGATGGGGAACCCACTACCTCCGCAGGCAAATCACCCCCTGTGGCTATCAGAATTGAAACTGGAGCTCTACTTGGCTGCCCAGGCCCATTGTAGCTTACCCTGACCCCTCTGCTTTCAGGAAGGCTAATCACTTCTGCTCTCACACACAGAGGAAAGTAGAAAAACTTTTCTTACTCTGAGGGTGTGATCCCACGATCCTGAGCAAAAAGCAGTCCCATCAGGGGATACTCGTAGAGTACTAACACGGTTTTCATGTCCAAACAGGATGGAGACTCGGGACCCCTTGAGGACATCCCAGACGTTGATGGTATAATCGTTGTACCCAGCAAACAGCAGGCGACCTTAAAGTGGGAGACAGGATGGGTTTTAAACCAGTTCCTTCCTTCTTGTTTTTCTTTTCATGACTCTCACTCATGGGCTCGCTTGCTCATTCATTCATTTATTCATTCAGTAAACAGGGATTTGGTGCCCACTACGTGCCAGGCACCTTGCTTTGCTCTGGGGATTCAAAGAGGAGAAAGCACAGTTGCCCCCCGTGGAGGGTGGTATCGGGCAGGCTGTGTGGTTAGGGCTGTAACAGAAGTGCTCAGCTATGTGCAAAGCGCTGTGTGATCACAGAGGAAGGGGGATCCAGGAGGGCACTGCAGGTGAAGCGACATCTGAGTTGGCCTTTGAGGGATGAATAGGAGTCTGCCATGCAGGGGAGGGAGGGAAAAGATGTACCGGGCAGCAGCAGCAGCACACCTACACAAAGGCACTGCTGCAGAACAGGGGAGTGTCTGGGGGAACTGAACAGCCCCATCCTGTCAGTGCTGCCTGACCTTTCACTGGCGGCTTCCCCAGCTGGGAGGGCAGAGGTGCCACGAGCCCCAGAGCATTAACAAAGGGACTCTTGCTTCACTGCTTCCACCTCTGAAAAAAGTCCCTTTTCAGGTGTGAAGGAGAAAATGGAAGGCTGGGGAGGACATGCCTAGAGGCTCTGCAGATGGAGTTTTGATCCGTGATTGTCTTGAAGATGAGCGTTAGGTGGGCCCAGCCTTCACTTCCCCCTAAGTGAGCGGGGCTGGGGAAGCCGCTTCGGGCAGGGCAAGCGACGGGTCACAAACGCAGTGGAGGGAAACCAGCAAAAAGAGACTCTAGCACCGGGGCCCAGGGGAAGCCTGACGGAGAGCCGCGTTTTGCTCAGGTCCTGGCGTACAGTCCCGGGAAAGCTTCTGAAATGAAAGCTTACCGCTGAGGGAGAAGTCCACGCTGGAAGCTCCGAAGATGATACTCTCTTTGGAATAGATGGCGACCTCCCTGTCTGCCCGGAGGTCGTAGAGGCGACACTGGGTGACAAAGGAGACAAAGAAGCACTTGTTTCTGGATCCTGTTTGGTGCCTGAATGACGACAGAGCTACGGCCCGGTGCCGGCGGCTTGTGTCGTTTGAGGGGAGAGGGGCAACCTCTTTCGTTCTCTCTCCTAGTGTTTTCTCCCTCAATCCCGATTCTTAGTAATCTCCACGGATCACTGGAGATTCAAATAAACAGCCAGTACAGAATTCTTTGGGTACAAAAACAGAAATGAAAGCCCTGTTTTCTAATTTTTGATAAAGAATATGTGTTCATTGTAGAAAATTCAGAAAAACCCAGAGAGGCATAGAGAAGGAAGTAAAAGTTACCCCCTATCCTAGAGGCCTTTACTAACACCTGGGCTATTTCCTTTAGTCTTATTCTATTTTATGTGTGTATTTAAATGGGGTGGATGTTTCATTTCTGTTCCTACTAGCATTATGTTATGAGTATTTTCTCATGTCATTAAATAATCTTGATGAACATGGTTGTTATAGTCCTCTTGTGGATACATCAGAATCTACTTAGCCATAGCCTGCTAAGTGTTTCATTGTGTCTAATTTGTCCCTTTTACAAATAAAGTTATGGGGAAGCCATGATCATTCTTCTATACAAATTGCTATCTGCATCTCTGACATTTTCCATAGAATAGCTAAGCAATAGAACCCTTAGAATAGAATTGTTTCCAAGACATAGCATGGCCAGATCAAAGGGTAGGGAAGTTCTGAAAGCTCTTGATTCATATCACAAAACTGCCCTCCAGACGGAGGTCCGAAAGGGCCTGACCCAGGCTCGCCCAAGGTTCCTTTACTGCACTGTCTCCAACAGTGGGCGTTTCTTGGCAAATCCAAGAGGCAAGTGAGGATCTGATCACTGAAACTTGCACTTCTGGGATTACAGATGACTTGCAAAACACTTTGGTGGTTGGGAGGGTAGAGCTCAGTGGTAGAGTGCATGCTTAGCCTACATGGGGTCCTGGGTTCAATCCCCAGTGCCTCCACTGAAAAATAAAAATAAATAAATAAACAAGCCTAATTACCTCCCCACCAAAAACAACAACAACAAAAGTAATAAAAATTAAAAAAAACCATTTTCAGTGTACTGTACAGGAATTATATCACAGTAAAGGTGAATAAAATAAAATGGGATCAGAGATTTGCTTTAAAAAAAAAACCATTTTCAGGTGTTTGCCATTTTAGATTTACTGCTCTGTAGATGGTCTGTATTTTATCCTCTTTTTAAATGAGGGTGCTTATCTTGGTTATGCAACTCCATTCATACCTACAGGAGATGAACTCAATCTGTCACACATATGGCATGAATTTTCCCAAAATGTACGCCCTTATATTTTGTTACGTATGTTTTGACAAAGAAGTTTTACATTTTCATTATTATCAAAACTCTCAATCTATTCCTTTGTAATTTCTTCCACAACAGCAAATTAGGATGGAATCCATTATTTAATAAGATATTTGATATTTTGAGGGCACAAGAAGGTATTTTTTTCTTGAAAAATAGGTCAACAAAATCTGACAATTCATATCAAAAGCCTTAACATTAGGCTGATTTTTGCTCAGCAAGGTCATGTCTAAGAATTAATTCTAAGGAAATAATAAGAGAGGTACCAAAAATATTTGCTTATTTTTTAATGTTTTAAACAGGGAAAAAAAAAACCTTGAAAAAAAAATGTCCAAATGTGGAAGACTGGTTAAGTAAATGATGGCATGTCCATAACATGGAAAACTATTCAATCACTAAGAAAATATAATGTAGAAAAATATTCACCGGTGTGGGAAAATGTTCACAACTACTGCTAAGTGAAAAAAGCAAATTATAAAGCATTTTGTTTAAAAAAGTAAAAAGACAGAAAGGAATTCACTCAACTTGAATTTTCTGGGTTAGAAAGATTAAAGGTAATCTAGTTTTCCCCCCAAGTTTTCCTTACTGAATTCACATTACTTCTGTAATCAGGAAAAAGGTATTTTTGAAAAATAAAAATAAGTCAGCATAACTCTCTTTCGAAGAGGAAAAGCTTGCAGTAACTTAGAAACATACTGTAGCGTCATCTGACCCCGAAGCAAAGGCGTCTCCACTCGGGTAGTACCTGCAGAGAGAGAGTGTGGGGAGAAAGCACTTTACTCAGAGTGGTGATTCCTCATTGTGGATGCCCATCCAAACCATCGAGGAGGGCTGTCCTGTGCTCGGCCCTCTGAGTCCCAATCTCCTCTTCTAGGGACACAAGGACCCCTCATTATGGAGGCCAGAAAGGGAGGCTCATGAGGAAGGCCCATTGGCCTCTAGTTTTCTTCTCTGTAAGCAGAGGACAGTGCCGCTGGCCTGGCAGAGTGCTGGTGAGGAGTAAATGAGGTAATACGTACATCTGCACCAGGCACTGACCACAGAGCAGGCCCCCAGTATCCCTGGTGTCCCTTGATCACAATTCCATTCCCAAGACTTGGCTCAGAGCTCAGGCTTAGAAAGTGGTCATAAACACAGGCACTGCAACACAGAGCCACACGCAGCGCTCTGCACTGCACACTCACTGCATGCGACACTTCGGGCAGGTGGCTTTACCTGGCCCAGGCTTAGTTTCATCTGAAAAGTGAGGAGGACAAGCGCACTCCCTGCTGTGAAGTCTGAGTGAGACGGCATATGCAAGAACGTGGCCAAACAAAGGGCTGGCAATACATGATGCTTATGACTGTTACCCTCATCCTCGGCTCCACAGTCAGGCTTCCTGGAGAGACGGAAGCCTAAACTGAGACTTGACGGACATTAGAGCAAGAGGGGTCTGGGTAGAGGGCACAGCACAGGAGGGAGAATGTGCACTTCTCAGCTGTTACTTCATGAATATACAAGGGTTTAATTTATTTATGTCTCTTTCTAGTCTGTCCTTAATAACTTAATCTTAATAACTTCAGTTGCTATCTGTAATAATTTCTTGATTGATTTCCTTTGATTGTCTAGGTGATCACTGCACTTTTGCAAGAAGCGATATTTTCCCCCTTTTTTCCTTTCCTACATTTGAGATAAGAGAACTAGAAAATTCTCATGAACATTTCTACTACTAAGGTAATTATATATTCTTAGCTGTGTTCTGGCTTTTAAGGGGAATAAGTTTAGTGCTTGCCTCTAAGCATAATGACAATTCTTGATTGATTATACTTTAATTCCTGTCCCGACAGTGCCAGCTTCCAAATTTACATGTCAGGTCCTGAGCTCTCTCATGAGATACAGTTCACAGATCCTGCTACCTCCCCGACATCACCATTTGGTTGTATAACAGGCATCTCATATTTCCCTGACCCAAAACAGAGCTCCAGGATCCATGTGCAACAATTGTTTCTTCCCTGCCCTGCCTCCAGTCCTCCTGGTCTTAGCAAATGGATCAGTGCTTACTTCCCCTTATAAAAGATGTGGGTTCCCTGAGCTCAGGGTTCTTCTGCTATAATGCAACCCTCTGCATGTGCAGGGGTCATCTGGCCCTTTTACTATGGTAACCAGCACAAAAATGCTGATACCCTTGCTACCGCCATCACTAGGAGTAATAAACTGTCCTTTATCTCTAACCCAGGAGTCTTGTGCCTCTTAGAGCATCCATGAAACCGTGGCAGCCTTACTTGATAGCTTGCAGCTAGAGTAAAATCTCATATCCTTCCCAATTCTAGGCGTTTCTGTCCTCACTGTGTCTTCTTTACTGTCAGCCACCATCATTTCCTTCCTGAGCTCACACAGCAACCTTCCAACTGGCCGTTAGGCTTCCATTCCCGCTCCCCTACAATCTGTTCTTCATACAGCAGCCAGTGATCTTTTACAGGCAAAGCATGGATCGTGTTAGCTGCCTCCTCAGCTCAGAACCCTCTAGTGGTCACCTAGCCTTTTGTTAGGTCCCTGAACATCTTATCTCCATGTTTTTCCCACCAGCTCTTTGCAAGCCTGGCTCCTTCATTATCCTGGCCTCAGTTTAAACATCAATTTCTCAGAGAGGCCTTTCTGATCATTCTAAGAAATAACCTATCTCATCACATTTCCCTGCTTTACATTTTTAACAGCACTTAATCAGCAGCTTAAATTGTCCATTTATTTGTGCTTTGTCTTTGTCTCCTGCAGGAGAGCAGGGATCTTGTTTACCTTGTTGGGAACTGCATTCCCAGTTCCTGGAATAACGTCTAGCATAGAAGTCCTTAGTAAATATTTGTTGAATGAGAAATACTGACTTGATTTAGGCAGGGTAATACCCATTCCCCCTACTACAGTTAAATTAAAATTCTCCAAGAATTCTGGAGTACCACTCGGTCCCACCACAAATCAGCCATTGTTGCTGGAAAGCTTCTCTCGACCAAGTAAGCTGAGCCTGGAGGTTAATAAGCATTACCCTCAGGTTGGGGAACACCGGAGGACAGAAAAGCAACGTGGACATTCTACTCACTGACCGGACACTGTTGATGTCAGATTCGTGTGTTTCAAAGGCCTGCACACACTGGCCGGAGCGCATGTCCCACACCATGGCTTTCTTGTCACATCCCTACAAATGCAAAGTTACCCAGAGTTACGGCCACGGCAAGGACTGGCTACTGACAAGCATGAGTTCTGGTTATGTCACAGAAACTGCTTAGGTCCCATTAGTAAATGGCTGAAGATGTGCTTTTCCGAGAGCAGCTTTACCTAGGGCCACTTTCCTCAACTGGTAAGCCCTCAGAGGGGGTGGGGGGAGTAAGAGAAGGCACCCAGACACCCTTCTTAGCATGTTTTCTATTTTTGCACCTTTCTGAGTGGGTGCAAACTCTCCAGGCCTCCTTCTCACCTTCCCCCTGGGCACTTCTCTTCACTTTTCTCTTTCCTTCCCTCCTCCCCTTTATCTCTGCCTCTATCAGCCAGAGGGGAGGATGTGGTGAGACCTGCCAGCTTTGTCTCAGGTGTACGGGGCAGCCTGAGCACAGGTGGGGAGCCAGGTGCCCCTGGGCCAGCTGTACCCCAGCAGCCTGCCAGGCCGGGCACTGGCAAACCAGAAGCCTAGTCAGGGCGCCGCCAGCAGTCAGCTGGGTGGCTCAGGCAGGTTACCTCCCTAGGTTTCTACCTCAACATCTGTAAGGTGAACCCTCTCTGGGTTGCTAACCTGACCCAGAGAATCATAAACACAAGACTTTCACATTATACTACCCTGATTCTAGGAGCATTTTGATAAGTTCCTGCAGAGCAGTCCCGTGAGCAAGCGTGGGTAGTATAATTAAAAGTCAAACAGAAGGAGTAACAGGATAACGTTTGTGTCCAAGTTGTTGGTTTGAACCCAGAGGAAAGCGTGGGTAGGAAACCATAACTGATATCTCAGAAAGACCTGCTGTGGGGTT
This sequence comes from Camelus bactrianus, assembly GCF_048773025.1. Classification (NCBI taxonomy): domain Eukaryota; kingdom Metazoa; phylum Chordata; class Mammalia; order Artiodactyla; family Camelidae; genus Camelus; species Camelus bactrianus. Next base: position 81,043,541 of record NC_133544.1, read on the forward strand.
CAGCACGCCGAGCATCTTTACTGAGAATAAGGACAAAGGACTCAGGAGTGTCTTCCTCTTCAGATCTTTAGAGGACCTGAGTTAGATGGAGTTTAATATTCTGAAAGAGATAATATAATCTACAACGGTATCAACAATGTGAAAAGATGGTGTAGTTGAGTAGAGATAAACACAGTTATACAGACATAGGAATGAAACATACAAATGGGGCCGAATACCCAAGAAGAAAATCAGGGTCCCTGCTGATTCGAGGCCCAGGACTACGATGTGGGCAGCTCGGAGCAAAGGGCCTTTATGTCTTCCGGCTGCAAACGTCATTGGATGGTGTTTGCATCACTGTCCTCTCTTACCACTGCCTCCTGACGGAGGTCCTGAGGAGACAGGACCCAGGGGGCAGGTTGGCCAGATCACTCCTCCACTCTTATTCCCAGGTGTCTACAGAAATACTTGCCTCTCCTACTTGCACACGTTGTAAACTCTTTACTGCTCATAATATCCTGGGGAAGGTGAGGGGCAAATGCTATTGTGCCCTATGCCCAATTTACACAGGATGGAATGCAGAGTCAGGTAGCAAAGGTGGGACCCAGGTGTCCTGACTCCCAGTCTGCTGCTCCTTTGCCTCGGTGGCCTGTTTGCCTGACTCCGAGCCTTCAAATACGCTGTTCCCTGTACCCAGGAGTGGGAGGGTCTGGTGATCGGCAGGGGTGGGGCGGGAGAGTGTCCCACCAGCACCAAAGCCCTGATCACACCTGCCACCTGCGCTGCCTGGTGCCCTTGGAGCAGTTTCTTATGCTCTCAGATGCTAACTCTCTGCTATCCACTTGAGAAATGACAGTTTTAAATGTGGCAGCATTCCCACCTGGAGAACATTCCAGATCTCTCTGCAGACTGCTGACTATCAGTGGCAGCAGGGGAGCCCCACACAGCCCAGTGCTGGGATGCCCACCAAGCACAGCCACTGCAGCAGGAGCAGAGGACAGCTCCCCAGCCCCTTCTAGGGAAGTGTCCAGTCTGGTCCCATGAACTGACAGGAACTGCGACCACGGGCCTCCCTTGTGGACAAATGACCCCCAGAGGTCTCCCTTAGGTCTTTACCCCGGACACGAAGGTGTTTCCGGTCTCCGAGGGGGCCAGGTCCAGGCAGAGCACGTCGGCCCCATGCCCGTGGAAACTCTGCAGCAGCTGCCCGCTCTCCACGTCCCACAGGGCGCACGTGCCATCGCCACTCGCCGTCAGGATCTGTGGAGGGGGGGAGGGACAGGATGGGGGTGGCTGTCAGGATTACTTCTGTCAGGGGTGCCAATCAGCTGCTTAAAGTTCCATAGGGAAGAGGAGGCTCCTTACACACGTGCACGATGCACACCCACTAAATCTAGACTCAAGCACAGAACTCCTTCTCCCGGACTGAGACGGGATCAGCTCATTTTTGACACCCTCGCTGTCCTTGAGCTGTGTGTTTATGTGCCTGCCCGAGAGTACGAAACCCACAGGCCTCCCTGCGGTCTCTGCGGGCTCGACACCTGCCTGGCACGTAGAAGTGCTGTGAGCGTTTGCCAAACACAGCCTCGAGCAGCTCCCACAAGCAGCCAAGCCCACTGTTGTGCTTCCCAGATGTTAATGTGCGCCCTACCCGCTTCGCCCTGCTGCTTGCTCATCTAGAGCTGGGGTGGGGCCTGAGACTCTGCATTTCTCACAAACTTGCAGGTGATGTCGACACTGCTCGGCAGGCCCCATCTGGAGCATTTTGCTAGACACATGCTCCTGTTGCTCCGTCTGCCAGAGGCTCTGAGAGGTGCCGACACTCACACACACACAGGGCCAACCAGCATCTGCGATGTGCTAATGACGCCCAGGTGCTCTGCTAGGCATTAGGGTTTGCAGAAAGATTGTGTCTTTTTTTTTTTTTTTTTTAAATATGCATCTAAATTTTATTGGTTGTTATTCCGATTTTTTAAAATTGAAGTATAGTCAGTTTACAACGTGTCAATTTCTGGTGTACAGCATAATGTTTCAGTCATACATATGCATACTTTTCATGTTCTTTTTCATTATAGGTTACTATAAGATATTGAATATAGTTCGCTGTGTTATACAGAAGGAATTTGTTGCTTATCTATTTTATATATACTAGTTAATATCTGCAAATCTCAAACTCCCAATTTATCCCTTCCCACCCCCCTTCCCTGCAGTAACCATGAGATTGTCTACTATGTCTGTAAGTCTGTTTCCATTTGTAGATAAGTTCATTAGGGTCTTCTTTCTTTTTTTAGATTCTATATGAGTGATATCACATGGTATTTTTCTTTCTCTCACAAAGATTGTATCTTGGTCTCTGCTCTCTGGGAGCTCAGTTAACAAAATTGGCAGTAAGAACTGAAACCCACCTAACCCCCTGTCCCCACATTAATCAATTCCAGGACCAGGCACACGTTCCCGGTGCTGTTAGACAATACCGAGACCAAGTAAAAATAAGCCAGTGGCCTGCTCCAGGAAATACCTGCCCCTGCAAGATAAGGCTGCGAACCAACCAAACAACTTATCAAGACTAATAGCTTCGTAAAAAATTACTGAAACAGAAACCTCAATTAAATAGTTGGAGACCAGAAGGGGGCGCTCTCACATGCTGTGATGACAGCAGAGCCCAACACAAAGAAAGACTCCTCCTCTTCCCTGGCAAAGACTCAGCCAGTGAAAAGTCATGGATTCTGTTTACTGCAGCCCTTCCAATGTCCTTTTCTCCTCTATAAAACAGTTCTCCTTCCCTTGCTGTGTGGGGACCTGCACGTGCCTCACCATGGTTGTAGACCCTGACCTGCAATTCTCTGCTGATAGTGAATAAACCAATACCTGCTGGAGAAACAGCTGGCAGTCTATTTGCTTCAGGTCAACATCTTACCCACCAAGACTTGCTTTAAGACTCTTCCTGTGCTGGGCTCACCAATCCAAAGCTATTATGTCATAACCAGTTTCCCACCTTGAAAGACCCGCCTTAAAATCATTCTCCCTGGACCCTGAGACCCTCTAAGTATGCTTCCCTAATTTCTTTATTTTGAGGAACTACAGCGATTCCGTCAAGTTGGGGATCTCTGCTGCGGCAGGTATAATCAACGTAGTGTTGCTCGTGTTTCTGACGGTCTCGGCAGACAAGACAGCAATCACTTGTGATGGAGTGAGAAGTGCTGAGACACTGGTAGGCCCACGGGAGGGGCGCCAGACCAGCTCTGGCAACATCTAAGCTGATCTTAGAGAATGCGTGAGAGCTGGCCAGGGGGAGGGGAAGGCGCTGCAGGTGAAGGCCTACCTCTGCGCTGGATGAGAAGTGTGCCTGCGTCTAGAGCAAGGATTCTTTCTTTCTTTCTTTTTTTTTTTTTTTTGCAGGGGGGGAGGTAATTAGGTTTACTTATTTATTTGATTTTTCAGTGGAGGTCCTGGGGACTGAACCCAGGACTCAGGCACGCTAGGCATGTGCTCTACCACTCGAGCTATACCCTCCCCGCTTGTGCATTTATATTTAAAACTAGGGTTCTAAATTTTGTTGCTGCCAGCATGTGTGAGGCTTGGGCTCTGGTGCAGCTGGGAGAAAGGCAGAGGGATCCAGGGCTCATGGTCTCACAGACCCAGCTGATGGCACCCAGAGCCTTGGAGCCAGCTTGGTTCTGAGCAGCCATGGGAGCAGGACCCACAAGGGTTAAGCCCTGGATGGTAGAGCCTCCCTACACCCCCTTTCTTGCTGCTCTCAGGGGCTGGACGAGCTGATAAGGCAGTGCAGGAAGTGGCTCTTACAAGTGCCCACAACAGAGAACCCTCTGTGGGTGGACATACTGACGGCTGAGGAAAAGAAACAGGAAGTAGGCCTTAGAGGACCACTAGCATTCAGTGCACCCACTGACCACAATGCATGTCAGTTTCCACGGGCTGGTGGTCTTCTCTCATCCTCTCCCTCCTTCCCCTTCTCCTCCCTTCTCTCTTGCATGCCAGGCTTAGCATTTATAAAAGAAGCTCCCTTTTTCTGCAAAGGAGGGAATCTACTCCCACCATGGCCTTGCGCCCGCTGGCCGCACCATCTTGGAGTGGGTCTCCTGCCAGCTGTCTGGGGGCCTAGCATCTCCTTGCAGCCAGGAGAGGCCACCTCCGTGGAGAAAGCTGGGTGAATTCCGGAGCTCTCAGGCTTCTTGGGCAAGGCCATCAAGGGCCTCTTCAAAGCCCCAATCTCAAATGTGGAGAATCTCCAAGGCTGGGAAACCCCTGCAGCTGTCCACAGGCCTCCCTCCAGCATCGACTTCCCTTAAGAGGCCCGTGTACATCCAACAAGATGACCCAGGCAGGGAAAAGGAACTTATGAACACACAAGACTTGGGTGATGTCTTAATTTGGGTGCTTGCATTTTGTCATGTGCTACAGTCCCCTCCAATCTCTGCTGGCCCACACTCCAGTGGAAGCTCCACCTCATTCCTGTCCTAACATGTGCAAAGGGGCCAGTGATCTCCAGTCTCTTTTGGGACATCAGGTCCAAACAAATGGTTGCTTAAATGAGTTCCCCTGTCTAGCTCTTTGATGGGAATTTTCCACACCATACTTTTCAATCAAATAATAGTTTTTAAAAGTTAAAAGTAAATTCTTCATATTTAAAAAACATTTTAAAATATTTTAAGCATTTTTGTGATCTTCATTACAACGTAAGTAAAACTAAATTTCAAAAACCAAACGTTCAATTATGATAAATGCACGAAACAGACCCTCTAACTCACTGCCCCTCGTTTATTCTGGAATGTAGAGAATTTTCAGGTCTTACACCAGCCTCTTGAGGTTTTCATTTTTCATCTAACCCGAAGCTGGAAGGAAGCTTAAGGTGCATCAGTTCCCCACCAAGTCAATGAGAGGAGGCTGTTCAATACAGCATGGAGTTCACTCAGCTCTACCAACAGTTAACAGCCCTGACTTCCCCCATTTCTGATTTTATTAAAAATAATAATATAACCAACGAGAAACAAGAGCTTCCTCTTAGAGCCAAAACCAGGCCATGCCTCTGAATCATCCATGAAGCTTTGTGTTAATATTAATAATAAAATAATAAGAGCTAATATTTATTAATATTCACCAGGGACTGCACTAAGTATTTTACACGAATCATCTCACTCAAACTTCAGAAAACCTGAGGGAGGAATTTACTACCATCCTCACTTGCAGGTGAGAAAAATGAAAACACAGAATAAAACCTTGTTTAGGACAGACCAGCTGGAACGCTAGACTGAATGTCCTCTGTTGCTCTGGTTGCTCCTCAGGCCCAAAGATATCTGGTCCGGCCACTGCAGCCAGCCAGGGTCACAGTGCCCCCTACTGTACAGGCCTGCAAGACTCCTGGTTGCAAACAACAGGTGTAAATACTGCTCTCCAAGTTCCAACAGCCCTCAGGTCAGCAGTGAAGCAATGACCCAGGCCCCTGGTGTCCCTGACACTACCCTCCCCTCCCCTCCTGACATCAGTCAGCTGAAGCCAGAGGGGTTTTGATCTGACTCAGACCCTCTCCCAGTCAGCCCCAGCCCCTGCAATGGCTCCCTGCAGTCTGTAGGGTGAGCGTAGCCGTTCCAGGCACCCTGTGATCTGGGCCTGCCCACGTCTCCAGCCGCCTGCCTCCCACACTGCTCCCCTCATGCTTCACTGACAACACCCTCACCCTCCAAGGCAGCACCGGACAGCAAGTCTGCGATCCTGCACTCCTGTCCTGAGCTCCCAGCCTCCCCTGCTGTCCAGTCACCACTGGTATCTGGCAACGTGGTGATGGTACCTACGAAGGTTTGCTGGATGCACGGGACAAAGAAACTACAGGATGTTTGGTGACTTATGAAAGAAAATGTAGCCAAAGTGTCGAATGTATTGTTTCCACTCTGTGGTTTATTCAAAGTAGGGCACAGATGTACTATCCCAAGCCTTTTCTTTCCTCATCTGTTAAAACGGGAGTGTAAAGTAGGTATGATGAGGCTGTCAACGGCAGAGCTCTGAAACTCGGCACCAGGGAAGTTTCACACATGGAAGTCCCTTGGAACCACCTCTCAGACCCAGGCAGGAGCTTCCACCACACCAGAAGGTTGCCTGACCCACTCCCGCCCCCACCAAGTCAATGAGAGGAGGCTGTTCAATACGGCATGGAGCTCACTCAGCTCTACCAACAGTCAACAGCCCTGACTTCCCCCATTTCTGATTTCATTAAAAATAATAATATAACCAACGAGAAATAAGAGCTTCCTCTTAGAGCCAAAGGTGGGCGTGCACTTGCCCTGCTGTGAAGAGGGAGACGGAACCGCTTCCTCTCCTGCAACCCGCCCCCAGCTCCCCACGACAGACCAGCTCCAGCAGGCTGGCCCTCATCACGCCGGCCCCCACTGACCTGCATGTCAGAGTTGGTGAAGCTGCAGGCCGACAGGTAGTTGGTGTGCATAGCGACAGACTTCTTTTTGGCAGCCATGTTTTCATTTTTGTCAAATGTCAGTGGATACACAGAACACTTATTATCCAAACCACTGGTATGGAAAGACAGAAGGGTCAAATGTTAATACAGGGCAATAGAATATGTGCAGACTTTCTCACTCCCACAAACTTTTCAAAATATTTTCCTCTAGCAGTATCATATGTTGTAATTTTCCCCTCAACTTTGACTTCGAAGATTTTCAAATGTACAATAAAATTGAAAAAAATTAGTACAATGAAGCCCCAGACCCTTTCGCACAGGTTCACTAACTTAACATTTTGGTGTATTTGCCATGGGAGAAAATTTGGGACCATTTGAACGCAAGTTGCAGACATGACATATTACATCTAAATACATCAATTTGCAAATTCACATCACCTAAAAATAAGAATGTTCTTCTATAATCACAAACTCATGATTACATCTGAGAAAACTAACAAAGATTCTATAACACCATGTAACACCGCATTCAGTCTTTCCCAACTGTCTCCAGGATCCAGGGCCCAATTAGGTACACACATTACATTCTGTTTTTATATATTTTTAAGATCTTTTAATGAAGAACAGACACATTTTGTTGTTGCTCATGACTAGAGATCTTAGGTCAGTTAATTGTCTTACAAATGTCACACACTCTGGATTTGTCACACTGTTTCTTAATGGTTATATGCAAGTGTAACACTTTTAGTAATAATATAAGTGTGATATATAAAGGTGAGATTGTGCACTTCTTTTCCACTGCTTTACTTTAGGGGGCTTGCAATGCTTTTAACCCCAAGACTGATGATGACAACTTTGATTACTTGGTTAAAGTGGGAACCACCAGATCTCTCCTTGGTAAAGACGATCTGTTTGTAATTACAGGCCTACCTTGTTTTGCTGTGCTTCACTTTATTGCCTTTTTTTTTTTTAATTGAAGATTTGTGGTAATCCTGTGTCAAGCAAGTCTATCAAGTGCCATTTTTCCAATAGCATTTGCTCAGTTCGTGTCTCTCTGTCACACTTTGGTAATTCTCACAATATTTCAAATTTTTTCATTACCGTTTTATTTGTTATGGTGATCTGGGATTAGTGATCTTTAATGTTACTATCATAACGGTTTTGGGGTGTCACAAACCAGGCCCGTATAAGATGGGGAACTTAATAAATGTTGTGTGTGTTCTGCCTGCTCCACCACCCGGCCGTTTCTCTATCTGTCTCCTCCCCTCAGGGCTCCCTATTTCCTGAGACACAACAATTTTGAAATTAGACCAATTAATAACCCTACAATGGCCTCCCAGTGTTCAAATGAAAGGAAGAGTCACATCTCTCACTTGAAATCAAAAGCTAGAAGTGATTAAGCTTAGGGAGGAAGGCATATTAAAAGCTGAGAAAAGCCAAAACTAGGCCTCTTACACCAGTTAGCCGAGTTGTGAAGGCAAAGGAAAAGTTTTTGAAAGAAATTAAAAGTGCTATTCCAAGGAACACACGGATGATCAGCAAGCAGAGCAGCCTTACTGCCGACAAGGAGCAAGTCTGAGTGGTCTGGATAGAAGATCAAGCCAGCCACAGCATTCCCTTCAGCCAAAGCCTCATCCAGAGCAAGGCCCTAACCCTCTTCAATTCTATGAAGGCCGAGAGAGGTGAGGAAGCTGCAGAAGAAAAGACTGAAGTCAGTCAGTAGAGGTTGGTTCATGAGGCTTAAGGAAAGAGGGCATCTCCATAACATAAAAGCGCAAACACAAGCAGCAAGTGCAGATGCAGAAGCTGCAGCAAGCTAACCAGAGGATCCAGCTCAGATCATTCATGAAGATGGTGACACTAAACAACAGATTTTCAATGCAGACAAAACAGCCTGTGTTGGAGGAAAATGCCTTCTAGGACCCTCATAGTTAGAGAGGAAAAGTCAATGCCTGGCTTCAAGGCTTCAAAGGACAGGCGGACCCTCCTGTTAGGGGCCAGTGCAGCTGGTGACTCGAAGTTGAAGCCAGTGCTCACTTACCATTCCCCAAATCCTAGGGCCCTTAAGAATTAGGCTAAGTCCACTCTGCCTGTGCTCTGTAAATGGAACAGCAAAGCTTGGATGACAACACATCTGTTGACAACATGGTTTACTAAATAGTTTAAGCTCACTGTTAAGACCTACTACTCAGAGAAAAAGATTCCTTTCGAAATATTACTGCTCGTTGACAAAGCACATGGTCGCCCAATGGCTCTGATGCAGACGCACAACGAGATTAATGTTATTTTTATGCCTGTTGACACAGCATCCATTCTGCAGCCCGTGGGTCAAGAAGAAATTCCAACTTTCATGTCTTCTTTAAGAAATACATTTTGTAAGGCTATAGCTGCCATAGAAAGTGATTCCTCTGATGGAACTGGGCAGAATAAATTGAAAACTTTCGGAAAGGATTCACCACTCTCAATGCCATTAAGAACACTTGTGATTCTTGGGAAGAGGTCAAAATATCAACATTAATAGGAGTTTGGAAGAAGTCGATTCCATGCCTCACGGATGACTTGGGGGTGAGGGGTTTAAGACTTCAGTGGGGGAAGTAACTGTAGATGTGCTGAAAACAGAAAGAGATTTGGTATTAGAAGCTGAGCCTCAAGATGGGGCTGAACTGCTGAAATCTCAGGATGATACTTTAATGCATGAGGAGTTGCCTCTTACGGGTGAGCAAAGAAAGTGGTTTCCTAAGATGGAATCTATTCCTGGTGAAGATGCTGTGAAGGTGACTGACTGAAATGACAACAAAGGATTTAGAATATTATACAGACTTAGCTGACATACAGTGGTGAGTTTTGAGAGGATGGACTCCAATTCTGAAAGACGTTCTACTGTGACTGCAATCCCATCAGACAGCACTGCACGTGACCGAGAAACTGCTTGTGAAAGGAAGAGTCGACGGATACGACAAACTCCACTGATGTTTTATCTTAAGAAATACTGACAGCCACCCCAAGCTTCAGGAGCCACCATCTTGCTCAGTCAGCAGCCATCCCCACTGAGGCAAGACCCTCCACCAGCAAAAAGATTATGACTTGCTGAAGGTTCAGTTGATGGTTAGCATTTTTTAGCAGTAAAGTATTTTTTGATTAAGATATGTACATTACTTTTTTTGGACACAATGCTATTGCACACTTAACAGACTCCAGCACAGTGTAAACACAACTTTTACATGCCCTGGAAAACCAAGAAATTTGTGTGACTCACTTTCTTGTGATATTCGCTTTATGGCAGTGGTCTGGAATCCAACCCACAGTGTTTCCAAGGTACGCTTGTGATAACACTCTGGTGTGACACTTTTAGGGCACGTGACTATCCTGTTCCCAGAAACCATTATACAAATGGCGTTAGCATGATTATCCTTGTTTGAGTAAAATATTACTTTATGGGTACAAAACAGTGATCTTCTAATCTGGTAATTCCATCTGCATTTATTAGCTGATACTTTTCTGCTCACTTGGATTCTTTTTTCTCTTCAACTGTGCTTTGATCCAATACTATCATCATCCCATGTAATGCTGAAATTGTCACAACTCTGGACAGTGAGGGCCTCTTCAAGGGGCTCCTTATTCACTGATAAGACTTGAATATCCCCTTGTTTTCTGAAACAAGAAAATATCCTGGGCTCACTTCATTCTCTTCCTGTCCTAGACCTACAAGCAGTCTTACTCCAAGGAGCCCTGCCTCCATTTAGCAGGAACGATGTTGAGGAGGGGCACTCTCTCCAGAGGCCTGGGGAAGCTCGGGGACCCCTTTGCCTTTCCAATTGCTTGGAGGTGCAGGTGTAGATGTGGGTAGTCTATTACCAGCAGTTAGCTTTGGCAAGCTTGTTTATAGATTGTGTGGGTGGGAGTGCTTTGCACTTGGCTGTGACAATGAACCAGCGCGCACCAGACCATGCGCTTCCCTGATCCTCCAGGCGAAAACAGTTCTCTGAAGTTTCGGAGTAATTCCTGTCGCTTGGTTGGGATACTCACACTGTGGGTTATTTGCATTGCTATGAGAAGCAGAAAAGCCCTGCGGTGCGATGCACTAGGTACTGAATCTCTGCTTTAGTACCCAACTCATTTTGTGGTCTTGATTACGTTTTTTAGGTTCTCTGAGCTGTCAGTGTCCTTAACTATAAAACGGAGTAGACCCCACCCACCCATCACAAGGGGCTGTTGTGAAGATTACACAGAGTTCAGTATGGGCCCCTGATGCATGACAGCGGCTCAGTAAGTGGTCATTAGTGTTATTTTAATACTCTTGCTTGGAGGCAGGTACTATGTTTCATGCATCTTTGAATCCCCCTAGGACACCCAGAATAGTGCTTTGCACACAGGTGCTCATATCAGTGCACAATACCTGAATAAAGGCTTCCTGGGGATATGGCTTCAAATAAAAAAAATACATACATATGTATATAAAATCAATTGGCACATTTTTTTGAGAAGTGGATTGTGTAAATACTAGTGTAGTTTTAGCTTTCAAGTTTGGAGCCAACTAAGAGATAGACCCAGTAGTCAGGCAGATGAAGATAAACCTACCCCTGTCGTCACCTGTAAAGACATTCAGAGAACGTGGCATAGGTGTGGGCCTGTGTGGTAAGGGAGTTACAGGGATGTCACAAAGCCATGGCTGGGAAACACTATGTGAGATTATCACTAGAAACTCAAATGAATCACAGTTGCTCTTAACGGTTCTAGGAAAGGTCTGAGCAGGGCAGAGGGTGCGGTCTTTCTCAGTTTAGTTTTTGAAGCTCTCTCCTCATCCACTGGACTCTCCATATTTTAAAAAATGCTTTCATAAATATTCCCAACTTGAACGTCTTCTGCTTTGGTTTTTATATCAACCTGCGAGGCAGCCAGCGGAGGTCCTGACCTTCTACCACCTGCCAGGGTCCAGATGACTGAGATTAAAGAACCAGCCATCCCTCTGCTCTGAACTCTCTGCATCAGGGTGTCACCAGGAAGCTGTCTACCTGGGCTTTGTAAAATTCTTCCACTGGGTTTCATTTAGTGAGGATTAAAATAAGAAATAGCCTACAGAATCATTTTCTAAACTACTGTTGAAGACACTGTACACTATGGTTATCATATTCATTGCACATCGCAGGAGCTACCCAATATATTCTTTTTCTAATTTGAAATGAGATCTCTGATATCTCAATCTCAAATGTTGATAAATTTATATAACCCACCCAACTCTATGCATTTGCTAGAATTAATGCCCAATTAGAAACACATTACCCTAGGGTTTTTTTATTTTAATGTAGAGTATTTATTATTCCTACTGAGTAGTGAAGAATTGACCTTACTTAATAAGAGGTCTGGCTTTGCCCTCAGCTACTGGAAGGTGATCCCTAAGCTCCTGAAATGCTCTGCCTGTTGGAGGTGTCTTTGTTTGCCTGGGGCTTTGGCTACTGGACAGTCTAACACTGTGATTTATGATGGGAGCTTTGGGACGCGTCCTACGAGTTCTGACCTCTGGAGGAAGTGGAGATTTAAGGTATTAGCCTCACCTCCAGGAGAGACTGGAGCCTCAAGGTCAGCCATGGGCAGTTTGTGATGGAGCCCCGCCAAAACCCTGGACACCAAAGGCTCTGGTGAGTCCTCCCCATAGGCAATACTCCAACTGTGGCCAGGAGGAAGGAATGCCACCTGTGACTTCACAGGGAGGGGACGACTGGACACTCCACGTTTGGACCCCTCCCGGACTCTGTCCCCTGTACATTTTCCTTTGGCTGGTTCTAATTTGTATCCTTTCATTGTGATAAAACTGTGATAAAAATGAGAGTTAAGCAGAGCACTTTCCTGAGTTCTGTGAGCCTGATGGTGATTGTGGGGAAACTGGCTGGTGGCTGAACTGAGGGGAGCCTTGTGGGGCTGCACCTTGTAACTGTTCAGTGGGCCGAACTCCTCCACACCACCTTGTAGTTGTGGTGTATGTATATAAATGTGTTAGATGCATGTGTGTTTACAGCTGTATCTTTATCTATATTTATATGTGTGTGTCTTTTATTGTGGTCACTTCCTTTCAGGAAGTAGATGGGGATACATTTTATCTAAATACTACCTTCCAGTTATAAAAAGAAGATACAATCTACTTTTGAGTTATTTAAAAAATTTGAAAATATGAAATACATGTATGTAAGCAATGTCTCCAAAGGAACACAGGGTCTCAGCAAGTGCTGAGAGTGGGAAGTTGCCCCCAAGCAGCCATCCAAAGGGAGGTGACACCAGGGATGATGGCTGGTGTGACTCTGGCTGGAGAAGGCGCCAAAGGTTTTGCTTGGAAGCCCAGGCTTTTCATATTTGAAATAAAACTCACTTCTCTTGATCATAAAGATAACATATGCTTATTCTTAAAAACTGAAAATAGACAAAATTATGATGAAGAGAAAAATACCCATAGTCCCATCATCCAGAAAGAACTACTGTTGTGTTTTTGGTATAATTCATCACAGCCTTTATACTGATGCCTCTTCTCTAAACATGGTTGAGATCCTACTATGGAAATATTTTGAATGGTCTCAAAATTGTTTCACACAGGGACAGAGAATTATGTTGGCTGAAGTTCTCACAGCCAACTCTGTTAAACTGAGCTCCAGGAGAACAGAGATTAAGGAAAATCTTCCTAAGAATCTTGACACTCTTTTCAATTATCATAATTAAGAATTTTTCATTTTTAATGGCTATATAATATTCCATCCAATTCATGTATCATAATTCACTTAACAATTTCCTTTGATGGACATACTGTTTCCCCTTTTTCTTTTTTGCTTTATTTTAAATAATGCTACAATATGTGTTATTGTTTATATGGTTTTTCTATATTTTTGGATCATTATTTTCAAACATTCTTAGATGTGGAATTACTAGGTCAAGGGTTATATATTTTCAAGGTTTTTGATATACATCACCAGCATGCTTTCCAAAGAGCTTGCACCAATTTATAGTCCCTGCCAACATCATTTGCGAGTGGAGAGGATAGGTTTGACACTTACACTACTAACAATCTGTAATGATAAAAACTATGAAATATTTTTTTGTAGTTTTTTTCTTTGATAAAATTCAGGGAGGATTACACACTGCTTAAATAAACAACAGAAATTACAAGTTCTTATTCGCTTGCTTGTTTCCGTCCACAGAGGAGTCCTGCATGGCTAAGAGGACGTGTGAGAGGCTGCTGTCGCCTGACTTACCCGCATGCAATGGCACATCCCGATGGGGCGTACGCACACGCCATCACCCACGTGCAGGGCATGGTGACCGCGTGCTCCTGAAACACAGCACACACCGTCACAGAAGGAACGAGGGGTGCTTCTACACAAATGTCAACTCTTACAAATAAAATCACTGGAGTCCTACTAAATCACATTCTAGTTTCAAAGGGCAGTGGAGTAGGGTAAAGACTGGCTCAATACCCACGAGGAGATCCAGCTTCCCTATCATCAACCAAACTTTATGTCATATATTCTGACAGTTAAAAATCTCAACCAGCAAAACAATAGCCTCAATGTTTTACTTCTTTATTAATGTGATACTCCTCTTGTTGTTGTGAATGCATATTGGGGCTCGTTTTCTCTGAAAGGTCCATCTGAATTTCACTTTGGATACATATACACTTTACCTTATTTACTCAGATTCCCTCTGTTATCAAAACATATTCCTGAATGATGGGGGGAGGGTATAGCTCAAGCGGTAGAGCACATGCTTAGCATGCATGAGGTTCTGGGTTCAATCCCCAGTACCTCCACTAAAAATCAATCAATCAACCTAATTACCTCCCCCCTAATGAAACCCCCCAAAACAAACAAAAAAATACTCCTGAATAAAAAACTTTCTACACGTATATGATGAGTCTGTTTACTTGTAAGTGAGTATACAAGAGCCTCTGCCCCCTCAGGGTCCTAAAGCATTCCTGGGCAGCTATGATGGGGGTGGGGGTGGGGAGGGTGAGCGGAGCTGTGCTCAGGGAACCTGTAAAATGGAAGCCTTAAGAACGAGGTGTAAGTCCTTGGCTCCTGGCTGGTGTCTGAGTCACTCACATCCTCTTGCACGCAGATAAGTCAACAACAAAGGCACAGTGCAAATGCTTCTGCGTCTGCAGCCTTATTTCCATGGGAGACATGGGCCCTGGCCCTGGTCGCGGCACCAGTGAGAAGTGCAGCCTCATGGAGGCTGACCACCTGTCCTACCTCAGTCTCCTTCTCCATCTGGGAAGGGGGAGGCTGGGACTGGATGGTTTCTGAAGTTCATTCAATTGGGATTAACAGATACATACCACTATATATAAAATAGATAAACAACAAGGACCTACTGTATAGTACAGGGAACTATATTCAATAGCTTGTAATAACATATAATGGAAAAGAATCTGAAAAAGTATATGTGTGTGTGTGCATATGTGTGCATATATACATACATGCACATGACATTCACTGAACACATTCAATAACGTGGAATGAGGACGCTGCTCAGTTTGAGACAGATATAGGTTTCCTTTTTCAGACAGTGAAAAGGACGACTTTCTTTCTAAGTGACTACTGGAATCCATATTTAATACACAGTACTTGTTATTGTAAATGCCAACACAATGCGGGCACGAGAGCACACCTGCACATAGAGTCCAGCCTTTCTATTTAGTCTCAATTTAGGTCTAAATTGGGGCTGTGCACGCCTCTGCCAGACTTGCAGGAGGCTCACAGACTGCATCCCCGGGAAGTGCCATTTGATTCCACCGCAACCTCAGCTTCCCATCCCATTAGCTCAAGTCCATTAGCTATGCGGTCAAGTCAGAGGGAGGGAAAGAGAACTGGGGATGTGGTACCTCTCATCACCAGTCAGAAGAAAAATCATAAATGCAGGAGCATCTGTAAATGGGACAAGTTTCCAGGCCACGGCCTCTCCTGTTCTGGTGTCAGTACCCTCTACGTTAGCTCCGTGGGCCCTTCTCTGGGTAAGGGGTTCGGCTGGAGAGCGGAAGGAACACTACAGTGGGCTGCGAGGCTGCCCGAACATGGATGGGCTCTCATGGGGTCTGCACCCCGAGACAGGCTCCTGAAGGGCAGGGCGACCACTAGCGGGGTGCTTGGCAAGGATGAGGACAGGGCTGGGGTTATGAAGGGCCTCAATCCAGGGGACCATGCCTTACCTTGTTAGTAGTGAAGGAATCCCACACAATCACCTTCCCATCCTGGAGGGAAAAGAGTAAACAGTTCAACAAACTGGTGGTCACCAGTGGGGAGAGGGAAGGCAGAGGGGAAATACAGGGGTAGGGGATGAAGAGGTACAAACTATGTGTATAAAATAAGCTATGAGGATGTCCTGTACAGCACAGGGAATATAGCTAATATTTTATAGTAACTATCACTGGAGGATGACCTTTAAAAATTGTGAATCACTATGTTGTACACCTGTAACTTATGTAATATTGTACATCAACTATACGTCAAAGGAAAAAAAAAAAGAAGATAAGAGTAAACAGTTCAAGAATTGCCCACAAGCCTTTCCAGGTAACTGCTGAGACCAACTCAGAAAGCCACATCCAGCTGGGCACTGCCAAGCGGAAGCCAGGGCAAGCAGCCGGACAATCAAGACCCTCCAACCTACCCTTGAAGAAATGGGAGTAGGTGGGGCAGCACCTCCCAGCCTGACGCAAGGCTCAGTCCTCAGCCCTGCATCCCTTGTGGAGGTACGACCACAGAAAGCAACGCTCCAACACTTCCTCTGCACCACTTATAAATCAAGCACAAACTGCTAGTAAACTGTCATCACCACCACACCCCGTCAGTGTCGGTAAGTTAACCAGGTAAGAGAAGCCTGAAATCACTTTCAGATGCCTGACGGTAACTAACACTCTCTGACCTTCTCCTCGCCATCCCCACCATACTGTCCTCTCTACCAAGCACCTTTGACTGCACATTCCCTGCAGGGCTGTGCAAGAGCTCCGCCCCATTCTGGGCCCTCCACCCTCCCTTCGTGGAAGCCGTGGACGGGGGCTGGGTGGGCCTGAGATCAGTCTGACTTCCCCAGGTGCTCGCAGACATTGCACACCCACCACACCTGAGCTGCTGAGAACAACATGGGACTCACACCTATGATGGTGGGGACCCCCGGGGGCAGCTGTTCTGGAAACAAAGAGCCCTCTCTGTTGAAGGTGAGCTCTGGGCTGGTGATGCCACAGACAGCGCTGCCACCTTCACTGCAGCCGCTGCTACAGCCGTCACGGAGTGGGGGGTGGGGGGTGCGGAGGGGCTCCGAGGTCATTTATTTGTAATACAAACCCACCAGAGACAAATCCACATGAGCCCCGGTCCCCACAGTGCAGTCACCTGCCCAGAACGTGGTATCCGGGTTGTCTGGGCCCCGGGGCTCTGGCCGGCAGTGGAGCAGGACGGCTGAGCCAACTTCCTTCAGCACATGGGTCCCCCGAGCATCCTCGGGGATGGAGAGTCCGCAGCCTTTGCGGCAGGCTTGATGTTTTTAATCACTCAAGCCATGTGAAGCCCAATCTGGTGAGTGAGGTGGATGCCACTGAAGGGCACCAGCAAGGTCTGGGTATCTCAAGTGACAGCTGCTCGCTTCACTTGATCTGATGGAAGATGTCCATATTGGTGCTGCGTGAGGCTGAGAGGCTAAGATCAAGGTCAAAGCCGGCAGCTTGGGGCCTTTCAAAACTCCTAAGCACATTGGTTCTTCCAGTCTAATCTCTCTGACTAAACGCCCAAACATGATCGTGATGTGTGGGTGGATTAGATAACAGCGCAGAGCAGAGAGCAGGGGCTCTGACTGCGGCGGCGGGATACAGACTCAGTGCATCGCCCAAGTCAGTTCCCTTCAGTCTTCCTCCACCGCACAGCCTGCCTGCCTGGGCCCACCGCCCACCCACTGTGTGCTGTGGAGAGAGCAAGGCACCAACAGGCAAAAATCAGTCTCATAACTAAACGCAGCGTCCTCCACAAGCACAGACAGATACACCAAGGGCCTACGTACCTGGAGAGACTGTGCCTCCACCCCGAACCCTAACCCACACAGTCAGGCGGATTAATCTGCCACCATTTAAGGGAGAAGGGCTGCTCTGAGTCACTAAAGTCTGCTCCGCAGCCCTCATGCTATTTTCCACCTTCCTCCCACACCCCACCCACCTCTCCTGTCTCTGTGCAGTAGACGTGGATGGATGGCGTGAGTCAGCAGGGCCCAAGCGTCCCTCCCTCCCTGCCTCTCTAGTAAGAGTGGTACGTGAGAAACAGAAAATCCAACATACGGTATCCTTCCAAGGATAAAAAAAAAAAGTCTGAAAGTCTGGGCAGCAACATGTACATCTCAACAACCACTTTGTAGAAATGAGCATTTGAATAAAGTCTAGAAAGAAATGCTCTAAAATAATGACTGTGACAGGGTGGTAGGAGTAAAAACCTTTTCTTTGTTCTCTTTTCCAGTAAAATATATAAGTAATAAACTAAAATTTTTATGACCATAAAAAAAGCAAGTGCAAAGTGACAGATGATTTTTTAGGTAATAACAGGAGATTAGTAACACCTGTGCTATCAAACACAGTACTGACAGAGACATTAGGGTTTATGGATTACTTAGACTATGTACAGTTTTTATGCTTAAAAGGGTTATAAATAAAAACTAAATTCTCCTTTGAAAAGGCTAGACTAAAGGTAGAGGCAAAGGCTGGGGGCCGTAAAAACATATGACTTCAGTTTATGGTTTCATGTTCAATGCATGTAACATCAAAAGAGACATAAAAAGCCCTAAGCACTGGTAGCCAGCCTCCTGAAAAACATATCCTTGTCCAGGCCCCTCCCTCATTAGATCAGGGTTGGTCTGTGTGACCAGTGGAACACGGCAGAAGGGAGGGGATGTCAGTTCTGAGGCGAGGGCATCAAAGACAGCACGGCTTCTGCCTGTCTCCTCCTCTTGCTCTAGGGGAGGCCAGCTACCATGTGGTAGCAGCCCAGTGGAAAGGCCCACACGGTGAGGAGCTAAGGCCTCCAGCCAATGGTCATGTGAATGAGTCATTTTGGAGGTGAGTTTCTGCCTTAGCCAAGCTGTCAGATCACTGCATCCCCCATCAACATCCTGACTGCAATCTGATGAGAGACCCTGAGGCAGAATCACCCAGCTGAGCTGCTCCAGATCCCTGACTCTCAGAAACCATGTAAGATACTAAATATTTGTTACTTTAAGTTGCTGAATTTGGGGGTAATTTTTTACACAGCAGTAGCTAACTAAGACATAAGATGTAAAATAAACTATGTCAACTATATAAAATGAATGAAAAAAATCATACTTCACAAAATACAGATCTTAAATTTGTCCTTTAAGGCATAAAAACTGCTAAACTCTTAAACTGAAAGAAGCCACAGTAGCTTCTCAATCACTTATGCCCTCAATGCAGGAAAAAAAAAAACCCTGCTGTTTAAATAATGGCTTCACCCACAAATAAGACCCTGAAATACGCTCAAGAAGAAATAACTTTGAAAAATGGTGTGTCAAATATAGTTTATAAATTTCAGTTATTACCAATGCCAAATCTACCCAAATTAGTGAATTAGTTCTCAAGTGGGCCAGAGAATTCTTCATGCAGCTAACTCGTGTCCTTTGGAGAATACACAGTCATGATGTTCAGCATTCAGAGAGGGTTTTTTTGAAAGGGTGACTCTCTTTCCCCTCAGCTTTGAAATCAGAAACTTGCCCACCACCACCCGACAGGTGTGACGTACCTGTGACGAGCTCACGATCCTCCTCTTGTCCTTGCACCAGTCCATGCACAGGACCTTGTTCCCGTGGCCTTTGAGGGTCCTTCTGGTCTTCATGACAAACTGTCCAAGGGCCTCCACCCGCTCTGCCACCTGGTGCACTAAAAGGACAAGGCACACTCAACCTTGTGGCCGAGGACCAGGTTCTGAGACACAGACAGTGTGACAACAGTGCCCCTTCTTGAGAAATCCTCCCTTCCTTCTCTCCAAACACTTCAGTGTGTATTTCCTAAAAACAAGGGCCTCTCTTACATTACCACACTATAATGATCAAAGTCAGAGAACTGACATTGAAACAATACTATGTCCAATCTCTAGACCTTATGGAGACACTCTCCATTGTCCCCACAATATCTTATACAGCAAAAGAAATTCCAAGATCCCGTGTTACATTCAGTGGTCACTTTCTTTAGTCTTCAGTCATTTTGTTCCCCAATCTGGGCTTGTCTGATGCTTCGGGTAACGCACGTTTGGCAGGAAAACCACAGACTAGCACTGAGGTCCTGCCTGCACACTTGTCCTGTCAGGAGGCACCTGCTGTCTGGCGGTCCTATCATCAGCAATGTTTACTCTGATCATCTGGTTAAGGTGGCATCTTCCAGAGTTCTCCACTGCACAGTTACTATTTTGCCTTTTGCCATGAACAAGTACTTTGTGGCGATGCACTTGGAGAGAAGCTAAATATCTTGTTACTCATCAAAGCTGAATACCCTACTTTCAACATCCTTTAATGATTCTTGCCTGAACCAATTATTATGAGGTTGGCAAGTGGTGACTTTTCTAATTCCATCGTTCCTTCTGCATTTTTAAATTGGCTTTCTAATGTAAAGAGGAGTGTTCCTGCCTCCCTAATGTATTCATTCATTTACATCGATATGGGCTCACGGATTCTCACTTTAAGAGATCACAATCCTTTCCTATTATTTATTTTGATGTCCGACTCGCCCCTGATTTGCTCAGTGGGACCCCATCAGGCAGGCTCCAGAGACCTTCTAACAGGCCCCCACCATCCTGGGCACGTCTACTGCAGGCTCCTGTTCTTCCCTGACCCCACCCCCCACCCCCTCCGGAAGCAGCCACCCCTCCAAGAAGTCTTGGTTTCTTTCAGTTGCCCCATTTCATTGTAAGGAAAGAACAAAAGAGTGAACAGGTTAAAAAGCTGTAAAAAAAAAAAAAAAGATTGCTAAACTGTAGAGTGCTACACGAGCGTGCAATTATTACACCATGGCTTCTGCGAAAACACTGAGTTGTTTATAGCCACAAACAGCACATTAGTCTTTTATGGACACATTCTTCACAAAACACACTGAATGAAATTTAAAAACAGACTGAATTTTTCTAGTTTCTTATAGGCCTTTTTCACAAGCCTTTACCAGCTCCAAGCTGCGACCCTATTCCAGATAGTATTTCACTTTGAAACTTGATGTCCGTATTACTGCTGCTCCCCCCAGTTCAGCATTATATAGCTATTTCACGTCCCTCTTACAAAAAAAAAAAAAAAAAAGATGACTTGCCAACCAAAATAGGGCCTCCTTACACAATGCGAATTTGAACACATCCCAACTATTAATTATTTTTTCTCACTGCATTTTCTTTCCCCATATGCAGATTCACTCCCAACCCACTCTATCCTGCTTCTATCAGCCCAGTCTCACATCTGCTGAATTAAAGAGTTTTTTTTTAAGTTGAAATACCAGGAAATAAAAAGAAAAACAAAAAAACTGGAAACAAGCTTAATAGGTTCTGTAAATCATTTGTGGGAGTTCAGTTCAGGGTCGATGTGGTTTCTCCTTTGCCTTCTGATGAACTACCCCTTCAGGACTTAACTTTGTCTTTCTTTAAAAAAAAAAAAAAAAAAGAAACGATGAGCACAAGCAGCTGCTTTCTATAATAAGAACTTCCTAGAATATAATGATAACCGTTTAAGAAACCCCACCAGAAGGTAAGTGGCAGGAGGAGGGGGTGCTGCCTCGTTGGATCTCCTTGGAGCATAACCGGAGCGGAGCGTCCGGAGCCGGCGGGTCCCAGCCCCGCGCAGCCGCACACCAGCTGCGCCTCCGCCAGCCTCCCCGCCACCTGGCTTCCCGCGCAGGGTTGTTGGGATGAGCATCAACGCCTGGCACAAAGGGAGCACCCGAGGAGTGTTAGCTATTATTCTTCAGCGTGGCACACTGTGGGTACCCAGTAGATATTTATTGAAAGCATAAGGTAAATGCTCAGTGATTATTAAAGTTCAATCAAATGCAGCAATCCTAACTAAGCAGCTGGTTTTGGTGGGCTAACGTAACTTTTAAGCTGCTTTCCCTTCTTTTTCTGTATCTTTCCGTATTTCTAATCCATCATCTCTGCTTCAGCTGCCAAGCAATTCCCAAATTTGATATATATTCTTCCAGACCGCTTCTTGGCATGTATGTGTGTATGTGTATCAGCCAGTTACACTCCACATACAATTTTGGGGACCTGTTTTTTTACCTGATATGTTTATGGGTGTCTTCCCATGTCAAATGTAATTATCTGTTATTTTTAATGGCTGCAGAACATTCCACTGTATGGATATACCGTTATCTAAGAATTCCCTACCAGTGGATACTTACTATGCTCTGCGGCCTCTGTGATACTCCTTAGATAAATTCCAACTCGTGGCATTGCTCAATCAAAGGGAAAGCACATCTTTAAAGGCTTTCAGGGCACGCTGCCATTACCCACCATTCACGTCATGTCTCCTGCGTGACAGGTCCTGGGCGGAGAGCTTTACACTCAGCCTGAGGTCACAGGCTTTATCCTCATTTCTACAGAAAAGGAAACAGGCTGAGAGAGGCTAAGGACCTTATGCACACCCACCTGGACCTCTAAGAACAGACAGATTCCTCCCACCATGGGGTCAACTCTGGGCAGGTGGCTTTGATTCTTCAGAAAATCAACGACAAGGTGAGGCAGTGACAATGGCTTCCTGGTCAAGGAGACACCCCAACCTTGGATCCCCCACACTTCCTGATGTAGGCAGAGCAATGGCTCAGTTAGACCAGTTGTTAAGAAACCTGCCTTCGTCCTGGCTCGGCACCAGCTGGCTGGGAGAGGGGTGCAAAGTTAGAGCCAGAGAGGGTCCTACTGTCTCAACAAGCAGGTGGGAGCACTGTCCCTGTGCAGGGCTGAACCCACAATGCCTGGGGCCTGGGGTCAGGCAGTCTGTGGATCAGTGGTTTTCAAATTTCTGAGTTGCACAAGCTCCTCCCCACTGGGTCCCACCCTGGGCCCTGCCCTCTTCTACTTTCTCTCATAGATAAAATCTTACTAGAAGCCAATCTAGAAACTAGACAGAGCAGAGCCAAGCTGGTGGATGGTCGAGGGAGCAGCTGGGCTCAGAGGCACATCAGCTCAGCACGCTTCTCGTCCACAGGCCCGCAGGTCCAAACAGCAAGTGTGCAGGCCAGCAAGTGTGGGGCCCCAGCCCTGTCACTTCTCGGGAAAGGACAATGAGGCCTGAGGGGAGGGCAGGACTGATATAAATTAGAGGTAAACAAATGTCTCCTCTGAGCCTGTGCCTTCCTCTGTAAAATGAAGGTGTGAAAGGTTTATCTGGATGGGATCTTGGAAATAATCTATAATTCTGGCTTCAGGCAAACATGAACTTTTCATCACGATGTGGCTTCCTCTCAACTTTCAGGGAATAGCTTTGTTATTTATTTTATGATCAGAGCACACAGGAACCTAAAGTAAAATGTAGAACATGCAGGTTAATACCCATGAATTCAGGCCATGAAAATTCAGAAAGTGAAAATACACAACAGTGCCATTCCCAGTGTTCCAGAGGCTGTGAAATAACGACCCCAGCAGCAAAAGGCTCTAAAATCTCCCTGACAATGAACACTGTGAAATCGACTGCAAACACAGACACAAGTTCAAAACAAGTGAGAGGTTTTAAACAGGAAAACAGAACTGTTTTGAAAATGAACTTGAATAACCTTCTAAATTTTGCACCAACATACAGTCTTGTGATGGCCACTATTTGGTAGAAGAGCAAAGGAATCAAGGAGGAAAAATTCTCCAAAGCTAATTTTTAAAAACTCATTCTGTCTGATTCTACTCCAAGGTAGAATGGGGTGGGATGTATACAGAAGCCTCAAACAGCTGGATGGATGGAAAAATATTTACCATCACGTGACCTCACCTGTACTTGTCAGAGATTTTTGAATTGCCCCCATACCGTATATTAGCCACAAACCGAAAAAACCTACCCTGAACTCCCAAATTAAAAGTTGCAAGGGTTCAGTTATGGTGCAGCCTTTATGATGGAGTACTACATGGTTCCAAATCATAATTTTTAAATACTGACATTAAAAAGAACTGTAAAATGACACAATGAGCTATTCAATCCATTGGGTTAAATTAAAACCAGACTCAAACTATACCTAGTACAGTCCCAAGTACGCTTATAAATACAGACACAAACATGAGCAGAGAAGCTCTGAAATACATCAAAATATTGAAAGTGGCTACCTCTGGGTGGCAGGGTCACGGAGGACTTGTTTGTCTGCACGCCTGAATCTGCTACAGTGGACATCACTTTACTGGGACAGTTTCTAGAGCCACTTGCATTAGCTGGCTCTGTGTAACTATGAATGCAGAGCAAGGAGAAGGAGAGAGGAAATGAAAGGCAAGTCTGCTTTCTGCTCTTTCTGACACGGCAAGCCACATGCAGAAGAGCAGCTGGAAGGAGACTGCTCTGCTGGGAAATTCACGTCTACAAGCCTCTGGACCCGCAGCATATTTCCTTAGAATGCAGAAAAAGTGAATCAACATCTTTGCTTCAGACTAATCCAGAAATTTGATTTTTCTAAATTTCTCCCTACACCATAAAATCAGAATAGTCCAAGACTCCAGCCATAAAGCCCCTGAGAATAAAACCTTTTAGAAAGTCACACTGAGAACAGATAGAGAAGTGAATAGCATTGGATGATAAAACCTGTGATTTCCCATATTTTGTCTAGATTTGTGCCTACAGAAATAACATAAATCTTCTTCGAGTTGCTCTGTTCCTAGACAAGAATAGAACATTCCCCAAAGGAGCTGGGACCCTGGATGAAGCCCCCACACAGGCCCACCAGGTGGTCACACATGTTGTCTGAAAGGAACACGGCCTCCCTCCTGCTGCCTGTTCTCAGCCTGGATACCCGATCATTTAGCAGTTTAATTTCAAGTTTAGAACTCTTTAAAGTTGAACTCTCTCCCTTTCTTCTTGACTCCCACTCCAGTATTTACATGAAAGCAGTAAATGCACAGATGGCTATAGAATGAAAAGTATCTCTACGTCCCCCCGACTCTCCTCTCTAGAGGTAACAGGTTTCCCAGATGTAGCACACACACACATAAGCATCTCGTTTAATGAGGTCATGTTATATACACTGTGGGACATTTTGGGTTTTTTTACTTAATGTTGACATATTTTCTCACACACACACACACACACACACGTTTTTTCCCTGTCTAATGTGAATCTCAGCTCTCTAAGAGATGGCCCAGCACAGTGAGGAGCCTGGTGACTATTGCCCCTTCTCCCTCAGAGTAGCTGCATAACCTCTGGGAAATCCTTTAACCCTTCCTTGGATCTCAGCTGCTTCCTCACCCATAAGGAAAAGGGTAGAGTTGCTGGGAGAAGAAAACTTTCTGAGCCTCAAGGCTGAGGCTGAAACAGGGGACTCCTCTAGTTTTAAGAGGTGTGTAATAGCACCCCCCGCCCCCGGCCGCAAGATGTCCACATCCTAATTCCCAGAACCTGTAAATATGTTACCTTAGTGGCAAAAGGGACTTTGAAGATGGGATAAAGTTAAGGACCTTGAGACGGGAAGATTATCCCAGATTATGCAGGAGGGCCCAATGTAATTAATTATAAGGATCCTTACAGGAGGGAGGCAGGGGGCTCAAAGTCAAAGAAAGCGGTGTGATGTCAGAAATGAGGTTGGAGTGATGCGAGGCCATGAGCCAAGGATTGCAGGCAACCTCCAGCAGCTGGGCAAGACAAGGAATGGACTCTCCCATAAAGTCCCCAGAAGGAATGCAGCCCTTCTGACCCATTTTAGACCTCCCCCCTCCAGAACTGTGGGAGAATACATTTATGTTGCTTTAAGCCACTCTGTGGAATTTGTACAAGAGCAACAGGAAACGAATACAAGCTGTCACCTGATGGTTCTAAAATGCCTTAGAGTCAAGCAAGGGAGCGCCTACCCACGGTAGAAAGTAAGCAGAAGGCAATGAGGGGAACAGGTGCTGAGAAGCAGGAAGCGCTGGGGGAGGGAGGGGAAGGCAGAGCAGGGACTCGGGGTGGGGGCTGCGGAGTTTGATGTAGGCTGCCTTCCCCTAGGCCACCATAAATGCCCTTCCTGCTGTTAATGCCGGCCCAGGATCTGACATGGGGATGAGGGCCCAACAGGATGGACACTGGACTGAGGGTCAAAGGGATGGGAGCTGAAGAAGTGAGAGTCTGGGGTTCAGTTAAGTTCACTTTCCTCCAAGTTTATGCTCTGTGATTTTGTTGTGTTGACTTTTTTAAGTCAAGAATTTAGGCAAGTCAGAGCTAACAGAAGGCTGACCAACTGTCCCGGTTTGCCCAGGACCAAAGGGCTTCCTGGAATGCAAGGCTTTCCGTTTTAAAACTGAAGAGTCCTGGATCCACCAGGATGACTTGGTCACCTTAGCTTGCAGCCTAAAGAGGTTTCCCAACTGGGGTAGGGGCTACAGGGCCACCTATAATATAATGACACCAAAATGCAAAAACACACACGCTCAGGAAGAGGCTGGGAGACTGGAAGAGAGAACAGCCCAGTGATCCGAGACCACGGATCTCGGTGGGACAGACTGTGCTCAGAGGAGGAGAGGTGCTCAGTGCTTCCGTGATCCCAGGGGGCTATGATGGATGGAGAGGCCAGCCTCCTATGAGGGTCACCCTTGTGGACCTGAAGGCATCAGAGATGGGACAGGGCTTAGGGCCAAAAGGAAGGCTTAAGCCATGTGCCAAAGTCCTTAAGAAATAAGGAGCCTGGATGGGGGCGAGTAGGGGGTTCAGGACACAGCAGTATGGAGTAGGGTGGGGGCAGTGGAGGGGAAAGGGAGATCATTGAATGGTTGGAGCCTCAAAGGAGCAGGGTTTTATATGAGAGTGGAAGAGAAGTGATCCAGAAGTGCAGAAAAAATAAAGGACACCATGACCAAGTGACTTCTGGGCTTTTTAACTCCAAAATTCTGACATATGCAGGTGGGGATAAATCCTCCCACTGTGGGTCCAAAATCTGGCCCTGGCCTCTGAGGGTACTGCATTCTTGGCAGGACATGGGTTCCCTGTTGGAAAGTGGCACTTGACTATCTCTGTGCCTTAAGGCAATTTACCAATTCACAGAAAAGACTGAAAAATATCCCAGTGGGCAGCCTGTACTCTTCAGTAGAGTTTCTGGAGACCACCCTCTGCATAGAGCACTAAGAGTTTTGGCAAAAAAGCTGAAGTGAGGCTGGGCTGGAATCCTGGTTCCACTACTTACTAACTGGGATCCTTTCACCTCTCTGTGCCTCAGTTTCCTCATCTGTAAAATGGAGAAATCAGATGACCCACCTGAGAGGCACCAATATGCTGCTTACAGCACCAGCGCTGTTGTCTGCAGGGTGTGGGAATTTGCAAAGGGCAATGGGGCAGACCATCATCCATCCCCTACTTCTTCTCTGGTAACAGAACCCAACTTTAGGGCTGGTAACGTGCCCAGCTCACTTCTCCCTTTCTCAGCCTCCCTTGCCTTAGCCATGTGCCTTAGTTCTGGCCAATGAAGTGCAAGCAGAAATCTGTTGGGGGAGAAAGGAAGGTTTTGAAAATAAGTTTGGCCTTCCTGAAAAGAAGGAGAAATAGAGGCTGGTGCTCATGTCCCCCCTTCTTCCAGCCCTGGATACAGAGGTGATGTTTGGCCTGGGGCCATTATATTATCACCATGGGGCAAATGCCAGTGCTCTCAGGTAGTGGAGAAAAAAGTGTGGGTTCCTGGAGGCATGTTGGCAGCTGAATCAGAGCTGGTGATCACCTCCCCTTGTTCTTGTTAAGAAAAATAACTCCCAATTTGCTTAACTACTTTATTTGGAGTTTATAGTTAATTGTAGCTGAACACATTTCTAAATGATATAGGGCTTAGCCTGCCTCCTATTTAAAGGAGGGCCCTATAAAAGCACACCACATTCGAGATTCAGGTCAGCTGTTTCTATCAAGTGATTTTTTTCAAAGAAAGGAATCAGGTGCTAAAGGATCTAGTAGCATGAACTCCATTTTTCTTTTCCAAACAGGATGGAGAGGGGATAATAGCAACAGGAATGGCAGAAGCACAACGTATAGGTGTGCCTACGGGCACCGTGGGGAGGCTGTGTTCAGCAAGGGGCTGAAAAGAAAGCAGATAAAGCCACTTCCCCAAGCCTAGCGTGAGCCCAAGCTCTGCTGAGGACAGAACATCTGACAGAGTAAAGGGCAGCTGATCCCACCAAGAGTCATGTAGCCTGGCTATTTTGTTGCACACCCATAAAAATCACAGAGCTGGTTCTGAATTATGGTTGTAGTCAAGAATGTAAATGTATTTACGATTGATACTGCTCTTCCATGCCAACCACACCGCATCCATCCAAAAGCTTCTTAAACAGCCTTAAATGAACTAACTGTTTGGGTCTGGTAAGCTCCTCTGCTTCCCTTCCCCTCATCTGGCTCTCCACCTTCAAAAAGAGGGAACAGAGTGGAAAAGTGAGCTTTTAAATCAGAATCTGATTCTCTGCAAAAGCAAAACTAAGAAAAGACAACTGTGATAGAGAAAGTCGAATGATTGTAAAACAAGAGTTTATCCTAGGCCGCGTCCACAAGGGCTCGCTGCGCTTGCCTCCACTGGCAACCCCCTCCACCCCGCTCCGCTAGGGAAGGGCGTGAATATGATCAGTTTGCACCCTCCAGGCAGGTTTTGACGGTAACCGGTCCCACGATCCTTCATCAGGAGGGAAGCAGCTGGATGCTGCTACCACCCGGCGCCCCCGCCCAGAGGCCGGCTGGCCTCCGCTAGCGGGCGGGGACGCTGCGAGGCTAGGGGCCCCCACCCGCGCATCCGGGGGCTCGGGCCGCTACCCGCGCCTCATCTGGAGCCCGGGCACCGGAGCCCTCAACCAGGGCGGTGGCGTGGGCCTGGTTCCGGCCCGGGGCCCAGGCCGCCCCCCTCCATCCTCCCGGGAGCAGGAGTGGGTCTCATTTCCTCCGCCCGCCTCCCTGCGCGCAGCCCCCGCCCCGGCCGGCACTCACGCTCCACGTCGTGCAGCTTGGCCCGCTCCTCCTCCAGTTTGCCCTTGAGGCTCTCGGCCTCGCTCTTGAGCGACGCCAGCGTCTCGTTCTCGTGCAGCCCGTCGGCTGCCATCTTCGCGCGGGGACGCGGCAGGGAGAAAAGGGATGCGAGTTAGCGGGCGGCGACGGTCTAGCCAGCGAGCGGGCGCCCAGCCGCCGGCGGCGCAGCTCCAGCCGTTTCCCCGAGCGCGCCCCGCCCTCCGGCGCTGACGCGGGCCGCTGCGAGCCGGGCTGCGGCGGCCGATCACCTCCCCTCCGCCGGCTGCGCCCGCGGGCACCCGCGCCCCCTCCGCGGCCCGCGCCGCTGTGCGCGCCCCCGCGCAGTGTCCCCAGGTAGGCTCGCGTTGGCGCCGCTGCGCACGCCACCTGGGGACGCAGGGACAGTCGTGCCCATTTTACCGGTGAGAAAACCGAGGCTGGAAGATGATAGGTGACTTGCTGAAGAACGCGCACTTAGTGAGGGAGGAGCTGGGATTCCAACCCAGGACTGCCCGGCCTCTGGAGGTTTGGTGAAATTCCAGCTATACAGCCCTTCCATCACCCCTTCCTCCC
Source organism: Camelus bactrianus (assembly GCF_048773025.1). Classification (NCBI taxonomy): domain Eukaryota; kingdom Metazoa; phylum Chordata; class Mammalia; order Artiodactyla; family Camelidae; genus Camelus; species Camelus bactrianus. Next base: position 81,072,642 of record NC_133544.1, read on the forward strand.
ACTCCCCCGCACAGATCTCCCCTGCTTGCGACTTGATGCGCTTGCCCAGTGGCTTCTACGTGCAGAGAGTGGACGAGAGAGAAGACAAGGGGGCCTGGCTCGTGGCACTGGTACCCGGCCTGATCCCTGGGAGCTCTGATGCTCCCCATACAACTAACTGGAAACTTTACTTGATTGTTGACTTAAATATACAAAAATAAAACTAGTTCTGGGTTCTGAGGTCTTTGCCCTTACTTTTCTTTTATTCACTTGGGTATTAAGTTCCTAGCTTGAGGACAGCAAAAGCAAGTAGTGATGGGGCTGGGGGCACACAGGGGCCCAACTCAGGGCTTCTGAGCCTGTGCACAGTGATCACAGACACGCCACTCCTGAGGTGACTTCCACCTTAGAATGAAGCGTTGCTACAGGTTCCCTCAAGGAAGCAAGCTTGGTGACTTTGTGGCTGACTCCAGCATCCTCTCCTTCCAGTCCCTTATAGTGCCAGGCACCGTTCCAAGTGCTTTACATGAACAACTCACAGCAGTCACCCTGAATGGGTACTACTGTCACCTCCATTTTACGAATAAGGAAATGGAGGCACTGACAATTTCAATGATTTGCTTGATTCACACTCTCAGAAACAGTTTCAGAGTTCTTAGAGCAAAAAGTTAAGAGCACAGGCTCTCTCTAGATCAGACTGCCTAGGGGGTAAATCCTGTGTGCTGTGTGGCCTTGAGTAGCTTCTTTAATTTCTCTGTGTTTCAGGCCCTTCATCCATAAATGAAGATAACACCTTCTTCATAGGGTCCTCATCAGGAGTGACTCCATGGAGCATTCAGAGCCACATATGGCAAAGTATTAAGGCTGCCTGGGACCCTTGAGCAAGTCACACGAAGTAATTTAAATGAGATAGTAAGTCATGGGGGACGCTTCTCACAAGGGTCATCCCAGAAGGCCTGGGGAAGGCAGCATCCTCTCATCACCTCCTCAGGCTGGCACCTCTTGGCCCACCGTGAGATGTGTGAGCCTGCCTCAGGGTCTGCCAGTTTGTGAAGACCTGGGGTGAGTGGCTCTTCATACTGGTGTGTGCCCTCCTCTGAAGATTCTCTGTGTAAAATAATCCCCACACATCCTCCCTAAACATCTGGAGAGTTTACCACCTAGAGATGAGGCCATGTTAACTTTTTAATGGATGGCAAAGTTTGCAAAGTGCCTTCCTGTACTTCGGTGTTCACTGCTTTTTGTAAGTGAGGAAGTGGACATCAGAAAAGTTGAGATCTGCTAAGTTTCAGCAGTGGTGGAGTTACAGGGGTGCCCCTATCCATGAAAAGTGTCCACTGGGGGCTGTGTCTACCTAATCTCAAACACCTGAATTAAAAATTAAACCTCAATCATTTGGATGTCTCCTCAGCCAAAGGAGTCCATTTGAATATTTGGGAACCCCAAGTGCTTGTGGTGGAGACGGCTGGCGACAATCCTCTGAAGGATATCTCTAGGCAGGGTTCTGACCTGGGAAGAATCTGTGATGCTACAGAGGACATGACAGCTGGGATTCTGGGCTCATTCTATGCACAGAGGAAATTGTTTCAAAAACAGATAAGCTGGATTAATAAATAGCACTGCCCCAGGATGGTAGGGCCACCAGAAAGCAGGTTCAAGAACTGAATGTCCTCAGTTTGCAATTTGCAGATCCAAGTTTAGAACACAGTGTGCTGCAGGTAGAAGCCCGTTACACTGAGCCTGAATCCCATGACATCAGGATTCCTATGCTGTACCAAAGCCTGTGTGCCACCTGAGGCTGCTTACTTGCCATTTGCTTTATAGGAATAATTTTTAAAATGTGATTACTGTCAGGGATTACAGTGGGACCAGAAGGATAAACACAATCTTCCCTCTGCAGTTAGATAAAATGTAAAAGTTATCTTTCCTCTCTTAAATGTGTGTTTTATATTTCGTTGAGTCGATCACTGGGGATTTCCTACTGAGCTTGTGGGGAAGAGTGCTTTACCACCTGTGACCAGGTGGGGGCTCCACTCAGCCACCCTACTGAGCACAGCTTTGCAAAAAATCCTGTGAGGCAGGACTCATTCCTAGAGCCTCAGCCATGCTGTTGCAAGATCTGAAGCCTGTGCAAAGCCATCTCTGGTGAGGATTAACCTGTGTACTTTGAAAAGTGCCAGGATTTGTGTTCAGTCCCTACCCTCACTGAGGGCTTAGGCCCAAGGAGCATTTTTCCCTGAGCTTGATTTTGCTCACTACTGATGGCCTGTATGGTTCAGTCTTCACCAGAGCTGTTCCTAAGGACAGCTGGCCCAGGGCCTTTGGGAAGGTGCTCCCAGGCTGTTTATTTACCAGAGTCCCTTTTACCTTGGTTGCCTGCCAAGCCGACTAGGAGAAGATGGAAGGAAAAAGCATTAGTCCTAACAAAGCGAAAACATGTATTAAACACTTCCTGTGTTGAGGACTGTTTTAAACACTATCAAATCAACTCATTTTTGTTCCTCCCCAAACCCTATGAGATAGATTGCCATCATTGTTGTTTTCCAGATAGGAAAACAGACCTCCTGGGAGAAGTGAGATCCATTGGCTCAAAGCTCCCAAGGGACATAACTAGGAGTTGAACCCTGGCAGTCAGAGACCAGAGTCCACTTCCTAAACCCCCACACTGTGCTGTCGTGTCCATCCTGTGTGTGCTGCCAGTGTTTGTGTGTGTAAACTGATTCCATAGCAACTCATCTGTCACAGAACCCTCACATTAGACAGTGTTTAAAGACAGGTAATGGCTTAAATTTTTTAAAAAGTGGCTTTAAAAAGTGGCACTTACAATTTCTGCACATATTGAACAGTAGCTGAGCTGTTGAGATTTCTTGAAAACTGTTCTCAGAGCCCGTTGTTTGAAACAGTTGTCACAGGAGCCAAAGACATTAACTAGAAAGGTCTGATCACACATCTTTCCCCCAAGATGAAGCTGAAAAAGAGAGAGAAAAAAAGAGATGGGTGTGTGAGAAAAGCTAACAGAAACAGCTTTTTAAAACGTCATCTTCGTGTATGATCATGGTAGTTGCTCAGATCTCTCCCTGCGGAATAGTCTATGCAGTTAATTTGTAACCTTTGATTTATCACAACACCCTAGGTCAACAACAGTTCTTTTACATAATCAGTAAGAAAGTGTCAGACAACAGATTTTCTGAACTTACGTTTAACCACAGCTCACAGGCATGGACACAATTGATCTTTGCAGCACAGTATTAATCCTGTGGGGCCTCACAATGGAAAGCAGTTGTAATGGATACTAGAATTTAAAACTTAAAAAAAAATTCCCCTCCTCAGGGTGGACTTTGGAGAAAAGACAAAAGTCAGAAAATGGCAGAGCCTGACCTCGACAAATGCCATGAGGCCAAGAAAATGTGGTGTTGGTTCCCTGCAAGGAACACATCTCATTAATGAAACATTTGACAGTCACAGCCCCAGGGGTGGCTGCCTGTTTACCCAAGTCCACAGACAGGCCCAGGCTACTGAAGGGAGGACAGGCTTGAGGAAGCAAAATTGTCTAGTGCTAAGGGTGGGGCTCTGGCTGACCAGATCCTGGCCCCACTACTTAGGTGTTACTTGACCTCTCTGAATCTCTGTTTGCTAATCTGTCAAATGGGTACTTGAAATCTATCATCATAGCATTGTCAGGGGAATTATGAGGGGCAGTGCATGGAGCATTTGGCTCAAAGCCGGGATACAGTGAGTGCCACACGGAGGATTTGCTGCCCTGCTAGTGGGTACGATAGCAGCAGCAGCAGCAGCTGGAGCAGCAGGGGGAGGAGTGGGGAGGGGGCGAGGCTGGAGATGTAGAAAGAGCAGAAAGGGGCCTGTGGCCACCGTTCAGGCAAGATGTGATGAGGGTCTGAACTAAAGCAATGCTGTGGGATGGATTCAGACCATGCTTCTGAAGGAGAGGGAGCTGGACTTGGTGACGTGTGGGGACGGGGAGAGGGAGAGGCCCAGGACGTCTCCTAGGTTTCTGTTTGGGAGGCTGAGGGGCCATGGTACCAATGTCGGAGGGGGAGAACTAGGAGGGGGATGTGGGATAGGGCAGCCATTGAAGCTGGGCCAATTTAGTAGACATTCCAGAGAGTGGGCCACGTCAAGTTTCAAAGAAGTGACGCCTGGAATATGAAGATATTTCAGGGCACTGATCTGAACATTAGAAAAGAGCCCAAATTGAGAGGGATGTATTTGTGGGGTGGGTGGCAGTGGGGACTCCTCTGAGGGGGAATGTCTACCAGACAGAGGTCACCATGGGGCTGGAGAGAGAATGGGGAGCTCGCGTTGGGTGCCTACAGCCAAGGGGCAGCTGGCATAGTTCCTGAGATCTCTGAGGAACACAGTGGATAGAGGACAGTTCCTAAAGGTGAGAGATCGGAGGGAACCAGCTACTGACCACCATGGAGTGCTGGTCCCTGACCTCCCACAGCCGACCTGGGAGGGAGGCAGCCCATCCCTGTTACCACTGAGGAGATGCTGAGGGATTAAACGAGGTCACGGTCAGTGATGGTGGCTGAGTCTGTACGTGGTGGGACTCTATGACCCTTACTGTGGAGCTGGCATGATCAGGCTGCTCTGCTTTGTCACAGAAATTGAGGTAGAGAGAGTGAAAGGGCCCGCCCACCAGAGCCCGGCCTGTGCTGGGGGCCCAGTAACGTGGCCCCAGTCCGCCGAGGCAGCCAGTGCAAGGTCCTGCTGAGGACTCCAGGTAATAGCATTAGGTGAGCCGTGGGCTTTACAGCAAGGGAGCCGCGTCCCTGACGTGGATTATTCCAGCATTTGCGCTTCCAGAAGTAGGTCGGAGAGAGAACGAACAGCAGGACAATCAGCTAGGTTAAGAGACTGTCGTCATGTTCTGGGCAGGAGGAAATGAGCTTGGGACAGAGCAGCAGCTGCAGGAGTGGAAGGCAGGAGGGACCCGAGGGGCCACGTGGAGAAGGATAGCTAGGAGGTCATCCCTCACAAGGGGAGAAGCAGAAAAAACTGCCAGTATTCCCAGTCTGGACAGAGGCAATGTTTTTCTTCTCAGACAGAATTTTCATTTTTTTCAAATTATAAGAGCCATACATGGTCATTAGAATTGGAAACAAAAGGACATGAGGAAGGAAAACCAATCACCTACGTGCCCTGTCCTGACAAATGACTGATCTCTACTGGCATTTTATGTTCTCTTCTAGTATCTTCATAAACACATATGTGTATACATTTAAAAAATTGAACTTACATGCCATGTGCAATTTTGAACTTTAGTTTTTTGCTTAGTATGTTCATCTCCACATGTCATTGCACATTCTTGGAAAACAGCAGTTTTTAAATGGCGACCACAAGTTTTGAATCAGATCAAACTTAAATCATATTGCACAGCTAGCATGTTCGATCTGGTGGGCTGAATGTGGGCAAGCTACAAACTAAACTGGAAAGATTGTACAGTATCTTAAAATTATAAATGTGATACCTGGTCACTGTAGAAAGTTTGGAAAAATAAAAGAGGGGTAAAGAAGAAAACAGTCACCTATAATCCCTTTGCCCAGAGAGACTCCTTTTCACATTTTCGGGTATGCAAGAACAGAATTTTAGGCTCACTGGGGTCATACTGTTCATGTATTCTGTTCATATTTTTACAACCTGATGTTTTTTCATTTAGTATTTATAACATGAGCTAAATTTAATTTTAGTACATTCTACTGTACCTACTGTCAACCATCCTTTTTATGAGAGGGACTTTTCATAGCAAGAGCCAATGCTTCAATGCTTCAATGAACATTTTGGAAAGAAAAAGGTCAAAATGCCCCATTTTAACAAGTTTTGACATGAAGTTGTTCTGCATTAGGGGTTCAGATTCCTTCTCAAACCTTTCCTTAACTCTAAGCCAAGCATGAAATTTCTCTGAAATGTTTCACCTAAATATATGGTTTAAAAATTACCAAAACCCACTATCCCATAATAGTTATTTTTGGGGGGTGCTAATTAATTGATTTTTATTAGCTCATTTTAATCCTCACACCCTATCAGGTAGTTATTGCAAATAGGGAAACGGAATTAATGCCAAAGATGGAAAATCAAAAGAGAAAGTCCCCTTTACCTGTCTTGCATCCAGTCCCCTTAGTTTGGTGCATATTCCTCCAGACTTTTCCAATGCCACAGATAAAGCTTTGTTAGTTATATAAGTGGGGCTGTTAGCTACTTGCTTTGTCACCTGACTTGTTCTGTTAGTGCTTATAGAGCTATCTGTTTTTTTGATAATAGCTTAAGTATTATTTTATACTATGGAGTATCATAATTTAATAAAGCAACATCCTATTGTAAGATATGTAGGGTATCTCCAGCTTTTACTTTTAAAATAATGCTTCATTGACCCAATTAAAAATGGGCAAAGTACCCTCATACTTTGCTGGTGGGAATGTAAATTGTGTAGCCTCTGTAGAAAACAGTTTAGCAGTTACTCAAAAATTTAAACAGAGTTGTTACCAAATGACCAAGCAAATTCACTCCTGGGTATATCCAAAGACAAGTGAAAACATATGCTCACATGAAACTCATACACTAATGCTCATAGCCGCTTTTAAGCCAAAAAGTGGGAACAACTAAAATGTCCAACAACAGATGAACAAAATGTGGTCTGTCCATACAGTAGACTCTTATTTGGCAATAAAAAAGGATGAAATTCTGATGTGCGCTCCAACATGGACGAACCTTGAAAACGTTATGCTAAGTGAAATAGGGCAGATGCAAAAGACCACAAATCGTGATTCCATTTATATATGTCCAGGATAGGCAAATCCACAGAGACAGAAAGTAGATTAGAGGTTGCCAACAAATAGGGGGAGAGGGGCTTGGGAGTGAGTATGGGGTTTCTTTTTTGGGGTGATGAAAATGTTCTGGATTTAGAAAATGCATGACCTTGTCAATATACTGGAAACCACTGAAATGTATGCTATCAAATGGTGAGTTTTATATTAAGTGCAATTACATCTCAATACAAATTATTTGTTAAGTGGGTAAAAGACTTGAACAGACACTTCACAAATGCAGATATACATGTGGTCAACAAACATATAAAGAGGTGCCCAATATATCCAGAGGGAACCTTAATTCAAAAAGACACATACACCCCAATGTTCACAGCAGCACTATTTACAATAGACAAGACATGGAAACAACCTAAATGTCTATCGAAAGATGACTGGATAAAGAAGTTGAGGTATATTTATACAATGGAATCCTAACAATAAAATAATGCTCTTTGCAGCAACATGGATGGACCTAGAGATCATCATTCTAAGTGAAGTAAACCAGAAAAAGAAAAATACCATATCACTCATATGTGGAATCTAAAAAAAAAGATAAATGAACTTATTTACAAAACAGAAAGACTCACAGACATAGACAACCAACAAGGTGACCAGAGGGAGAAGGTGAGGTGGGAAGGGATAAACTGGGAGTTTGAGATCTGCAGATACTAACTACTATATATAAAATAGATAAGTTTATACTGTATAGCACAGGGAACTATATTCAATATCTTGTAGTAACATGTGGTGAAAAGAATATGAAAACAAATCTATGTATGTTCATGTATGACTGAAGCATTATGCTGTACACCAGAAACTGACACATTGTAAACTGACTATACTTCAATTAAAAAAAAAAAAATATATATATATATATATAAAGAGGTGCTCAACATCATTAGTCATCAAAGAAATGCAAGCTAAAACCACACTGTGAATCCAGTACTCACCCATCAGTGTACCTTACAGTAAAAAAGACCGATGGTATGAGGTGTGGACAAGGATGGAGAGAACCGGACCTCTTCTGTTGTTGGGAGCATGCGCTGGAACAAGCGCTTTGGACAACTGGCTGATAGGACCTACTAGAGCTACGCACACCAATAATTCCTCTCCATGATATCTACTCAACAGGAATGAATGCTTAGATCCTCAAAAAAAAAAAAAAAAAAGAGTAAGAATGTCATAGCAGCTTTATTCATAATAGCCCCAAACTGGAAAAATGTTCATTAGTAGGCAGACTAGATACATAAATTGTGATCTGTCCATGCAATAAAGAATAAACTGCTGGTACACATGGCAGTGTGGATGTATCTCACAGACTTATTATAAAAACTATATAATGTTTAGTGTCAAAATCTCTTTTTATTCCATAAGCTGCACTCTGAGGTTTATGTTGACATATGAAGTGTTACCTGGATCAATTTTTAAAACTGATTAATTGGTTGTCAAGATGCTTAATTTTTCCCCTGATGCCAACACTAAATATATTTTGGGGAAAAAAAAACCCCACTGTAGCTATTTCAAAAGAAAAGCACGTGAATTGTAGAGAAATTAGAACATACGGATTAACCACCACCATCTCCTCTCACCCGAGCTCCCACCACACAGAAAGACCACTGTCAACACCTTAGTGTGCACACGCCTGAATGCTTTCTTGAGAATTTAGAAAAGCCTGAGTATTTTAATGTAATATTAACACATACCTTCCACAGAGCCAACACTTGGAACCAATGAGCAGAAAGGCGAGAAGTTAGAGCTGCAGCGCCAAGGTGCTGAAGCAACTGCAGCCCATCTAACTAATCTCCTTATCCTCTCCTTATCCGGGTTAGAGTTCAGCTGCTCCCTTCCTTCCCACCAGCAGCTCCGTGTTCACGGCTGGGGCACTCTCTGCAGTCTTCATCACTCACTCACCGCTTGAACCTTCTGACCATCCATGCTGCCAGGTGCCCTCAGAACCCCGCTGACCAGTTTCTTGGGCTCAGTTCCCTGCCCTCTGCAGCAAGCAAAGTTTGGCAGGTTTGACCCCCCCCATGAATTCACCCTCTGCTTCACTGAGCAACCCTGACATTCACCTGTGACTGCAGGTTATCAGCAGTTCCTATGCCTCACAGTCCTCACCCCACCAGCACCTCATTGTTTTGGCCATGCTTCCCACCTTCCCCTTTGTAGAACTGATCAAGGCTGTGGGGTGAGCACTCTCCTGACCCTCTCCCCCTTCCCCATGCATAAACTCTTCAGCCTCTGCACTTCCCGCTGTCTCCAAACAAGACCTACACCTTCCCAAGGCTGACCCCCAACAAACCCTGCTGGACTTGGCTCCTGCAGTTCTCCTGCTCTCCAGCATCAGGATGACCTCAGGGATGAGCACGAGGCGGACCTGCTCTCAAGGAGCTCACAGGGTAGCCGAGGGAATGGCCAACGCTACCGGTTTATAGCCTGGGTAAGTGCTGCAAAACAGGCAGGAACCCTGAGCTATGGGAGCCAGACAGGAAGGGCGATGAGCGTTTGTGGCATTGGGGAGATCTGGAAGGAGCACAGAGAAGGCCACAGGTGCTGATAGGAAACCCAGCTGACTCTCTGCCAAGTAACCCCTCATTCTGGCACAGTCTGGGAGCCCCAAGGGCACAGATTGAGCCAGGACTTAGGGCAAATTTACTTCCTCTCTGAACACTTTAATGTATGTTTTTATAAGGTATTATCAATCTATAAAGATTCCTGCATCTTTAAGTATGACCCTTAAAGAAAGGCATGAAATTTGTGCACTTAAAAAAAAAGTAATCTCCTAGCAATTAAAAGAATCTGACCCAATTCATTTGGTACTTCATTTTATTGATTAGAATGTTACAAAGTTCTACTTCTCATTCCTACATATACAATGTATCTAAATGAATTAAATCATTTCTAGTATGAAAAGACATTATTACATATTGGTAAAGTGATGCTGCTTCAGAATTATGGATTATTTCCACCCCTAAGATGTATGTCTGTGTTACAGAGCTACAGCTATTGCCTGGGACTTTGGGGTGGTGCGGGAGAGCACTGGGTCCACAGGCCATTGGCTAGGAGTGCTTATCAAATGACGTTTCATGCTCTGGAAGGAAGAAGTGAGAAGGTGTGGGGCATCAAGGAATAGTCAGTGCCCACAAAACTTGGGAAACAGGTTTCTCAAAAGGAGGAACTGACATAATTCTTTAGTCATTTTTATGAGAAAAATTTTAAACATATTTGAATGCTGATATGATAGAGAAAATCATTTAGGTTGTCTTTTCAAATTTATTTGTTTTAAAAAGTTATTGTATGAAAGATATTAAACAATGAAAAATTGTGGCAAATATGTTGGCAGATAAAGTTTTAAAAAAGTTCTTTTGGAGGAGATGATAAATGGTGTGGCAGTTAAGCTTGAATGACATATTAGTTCTATACAGAAAAATACATAAAGCTACTCTTTATATGATTCATTTCAGATTGAATAGTCTCTTGAAAAATTAGAGGAGCCTGAAATATATTTTTTTAATGCAGCAGCATTTTTAGTAAAAAGAGTCAGGGGAAGCACCCTAACCCCCTCAGGAAGGTATGGGGCGAGAGGACTGTTGACAGGCTGTCATGGCCAAATGGGAGTAGTTGGAAGACTTACCCCTGGAACCCATTTGTGGCTTCATAAATGTATCTGGACTTCACATGAACCTTAGAAAACTTGGGAGAAACTGTGTCCCCAGGTCTCACTCACCCTGGGAGGACACTTGTCACAAGACAGATCTAGACAAGAGGCACCTGGCAGAAAGTATGAGCCTTGCAGGAATTCCAGTAAAAGCTGGCTGAGATTCCAAGGCTAGATGTGGCCTTTCCAACCTCAGCTGGTGGGTGTGAATTCTTACAAGGTGACAGTGGCAGCACTGTCACCCTGAGCAAAAGAAGATGTGGCCCATTTGGGAGAATTCTTATTTCCTTTGTTAAATCGTATTCCAAAGCATTTCCGGTTCCAACGAGCAAGCCACATCCCTCACATTTGACCTCCATTTAGCTATTGAGGAAAAAGTGCATCTACTCTCCTTTTCCTGCTATAATCTATTGAGAAAGCCTAGCTTGAAACTGCTGGGGATCTCGATCATTTCCAGAGCATGTGGAGAGGGGGTGAAAGGAAATGTGACTTGAAAGAGGTATTTGGTATCCAACATCAGGTGTGATGAATCCTCTCGGCTGTTTAGGAGAGCCTGGAATGAGAACCAAGAGGACAAACGAATGAGGAAACCAGCGTGTTCTGCTTCATTGCTGTCTGCAAGTCAAGAGTAAGGAAAACACAACTCTAGGTCCAGGAGAAACTCCTTTCAAAATCACGGGAGATGACACACAGAAGGACTTTTTAACAGCGCAGCTCCAAGGTGAAATGGTCTGACCGGAAGGACTTTTTAACAGTACAGCTCCAAGGTGAAATGGTCTGACCAGGACTTCCAAATCAGCTCTCAGGAATACTTACTTAATTTCCCACAGGATGCACTGGCTGGAAATCGTTGTTTTCTAGTCTTACCTATTCTCATGGCATAATTCTAAGCCTAAACATGAGTAGAGCTCAGTATTAAATTTTTATAGCATTCATATTTCTTTTTAGTTCAGTGGTGTGCAAACTTTTCTGGTCTCAGGACCCTCTTTATACTCTTAAATTATTGAGGACCCCAAGCAGCTTTTGTGAATGTGGGTACAGCTATTGATATCTGTCATATTAGTAATTAAAACAGTAATTTAAAATATTCATCAATTCATTAAAATAATAAGAATGAACCCAATACATGTTAACATATTTTTATTGAAAAATAACTATTTTTGGAAACAAACAAAAAACTAGTGAGAAGTGGTACGGTTTTGTAATTTTGTAAATCTTAATGTCTGACAGTATGACAGGCAGAATCCCTTATCAACTTCTGCATTTATCAGTTGTGATACATTATATTGGTTGAAGTCTATGAACAAAAGTCTGTCTCACACAGGTATGTATTTGGAAAAAGGAAGACTTTGCAGACTCCCTGAAATCATCTCAAGGACACCGCCCTACCTCCAAGAACCCTTGAACCAAACTTTGAGAACTGCTGCCCTAATTCATTGGGGAAGAAACTGTAGGGATTAAAATAAGAAAAAAATGGGTACACAGGTTCTCTGTTTCCACTCAGCCTCTGTTCCCCTGCACACACTCAAAGGCTGACAAGAAATAAGACATGCCGAAGGAAGCAGAATGTGAGTCATGGTTCTGAAAATTGGGGGAATTTGACAAGGAAAATTCCTGCTGCTTTTGCTGGGCACCTTTCATAGGTTTGTTTGGTACATGTACTTTATTCCTGAATTTCTATAATGTTAATTACATATCACTTTCTTATACGAAAAATTAAAAAGTATTTCCTTAAGGATCTCACCTGCACTTTGCGAACGAAGGATGGAGTCACTCTTTTCTCGAAGTCATCAATAGGTGTGTATGAATTAAGGATCTTTATGATCTGCAAAGAGCACATGAGCTGATGTTAGCCCAGGAGAAAGGACAACTCTGTCCATGAAATAATGGTTCCGATGGTCTGGGAAGAGTCGGGAACCAGAGGTGGTTCTTTTACACTGTAATTTGGCTCCAGGAACCATGTGTTATGTTTTTGCAAGGAAAGAGAAAACAAATGAGAAGAGCATAGAAGGGAGCAAAGATAATCATATAATTAGATGACAGTGAGAGAATCCCCCATTTCCAGCCTCCTTCCCTGCTCCCCCCCCATCTGTGATTTTAGTGGGCAGAGAACGTGTCACACGCACTTTTATGTTTTTAAGGCCTAGAGTTAGTATTTAATAAATGCTCGTTAGAAAAGAGGGTGGGCCATGGGAGATATGTATGCTCCTCAGAGAGCACACAGGGAGGCAGATGCTCTGCATGGCTGGCTGAGCCAGCGAAGGCGATGCCAATTACACCATCTGTTGGGGAGGATCAGGGAGACACTCAGCAAGCCTGGTCACCTGCACAGCAGACAGGGAGGTACAGCGTTCGTAGATCTCCTTGGCATCACTGTCTGTGGTCTTCTTGACCTGAAGCAACCAGGCTGCCTGAGAGAGAGGTTCCAAAGTTTCCTTGGCCAAGCTGTTCTGCAAATTCTTATCTTGAAGCCACTCTTCTAAGTAGCTGATGTTGCACCTGGAGTAAAAGCCAGGGGAGCAGAAAGCAGTGGGTGATCCATTTAGAACACTTTAAGGAGGTTGCCAAACCCCCTAGTGTGTCCCGATATGGTACCAGAGTTCACTGAGATCCTTAGGACCACAGACCAGCAGTTTCTTCATTTGTAACAAGAGAGAGTTGGACCAGATGATCATGGTCCTAGAACATCGTCATGATCCATGGTTTTAAGGATAGTTGATGTTCTAGGGGGAGGGTCCATAACAGCCATAAACTTGGGAGAAAATCTGAGCAAAGAACAGTGACTACAATAATTTATTTATTAAGTCATCTATTAAAAGTAGCCTTAATAATAGATTCAAAAATATATTAAAGGAAAAAATTATAGTGATATTTGAATGTAAGACATACATTGGTATAAAAATTGTTTGATTTCCTTTCCTAAATAGGCAGAAAAATTTCAACTGGTAGAAGGCTTTCTTTCAGGCCACTGGGGTTTTTAACCCTTGTTTCTGTCACTGGTTATCACAGGTTTACAAGGTAAGAGGCATGGGTTGTAGTCCGACCAATCCATTGTGTGAGCCTGGAAAGTTACTCAACCTCTCTGGGTAAATCAGAGGGTTGAGAACACTCACCCACTGCTAGTGGGAATGTAAATGGTAGAGCTGCTAAGGAAAACAGTTTGGCAGTTCCTCAAAATGTTAAATGTAGAAGTACCACCTGACCCAGCAATCCCACTTCTAGATATTTACTAAAGAGAACTGAGAGCATGTCCACACACACATACACAAAACCATATAGAAATATTCATAGGAACATTATTCATTATAGCCAAAAATGAAAACAACTCAAATATCCACCAACTGATGGGTAAACAAATTGTGCTCTGTCCATACAATGGAATATTATTCAGCCATAAAAAGGAGTGAAGTACTGACAGCTGCTACCACTTGGATGATCCATGAAAACATTATGCTAAGTGAAAGAAGTCAGTCACAAAAGACAACCTATTTTATGATTCCATTTATTTAAAAATGTCCAGCATAGGCAAATCTACAGAGAAGGAAAGATATTTGTTGCTTAGGTTGAGGGGGAGAGGACTCCCCAGTGGGATGTGGGTAGGGGATAAGAGTGGCTGCAACTGGGTGTAAGTTTTCTTTTTGGAGTGATGAAAATGTTCTCAAATTACATTATGGTGATGGTTGCATAATTCTGTAAATATACCCAAACCCACTGAACTATACACTTTAAATAACTGAAATTTGTGTCACGTAAATTATGGACCAATGAAGGTGTTTCTAAAAGTTGAATGTTGATCTCTGAGGTCAGTCCTAGCTCTGACCTTCCTGAGTAGCAACTCCCTATGGGGGTCTTCTCTTTGGTTATAACTGGGACAACAATGCTGAATTAATGTATTCCACAGGGACTAATGAGTGTGAGATAACATCTCTTGCACTGTTTACCCCTTTTGGCAATGTTAATTTTGCCCCACTAGTTTAAGATTCCTAATGGGACTCCCATCTCACCCCTTCTAATCCATCCTATTCAATCCTGCCACAGTCTTTCTAAATCTGAATTTTGAGCAGGTTAATTTTCCCACTCAAAAACCTGAGTTGGAGTCCTGGTTCTTGGTAAGATGGAGTAAGCACTCTACTTTGTCTCTCCCACTGAACGCAACTATAAAACCTGGAAGGAATTTGAGAAGTAAACAGGAGCAGGTGGATTGGGGAGGAAAAGCAGAATTTGAAGTATCTCCAAATTGACAGTATCTTCCCCTCTGCTATTCACCGGCCTGAGCTCAAAGCAGCCTGACACTTAGGAGCGGGCACTGGTGATAGCAAAGAGCTCGAGGAGGAGCCCTCCAGTTGTGTCCTAATGCTCTGAGAGAGGGTGGAAATTGTTTTTCTTTTTTTGTCCTTTTCCTTTCTTTTTCTACCTTCTCTCGTGTGCAAGCCCCAAACAATCCCATGGTGGTGGCAACAGGGTCCAGTAGGAATCTAAAACTCTAAGAGACGGGAACTTTCTTCAACTGGAGGAGCTGTGGCTCAAGAGGATGGGTGAACCCCACTTGCCCCATCCTTCCACCACTTGGCCCCAGATGGGGTATCTGCAGGAAGTGTGCCGCACAGTGAATTAAGTAAAAACCCAGTTTTCTGTCTGGAGGACCAAAGAGGGGGTCCCCAGTGATCTGGAAAGTACCAGGGGTATTATGGAGAGGGAGGAGCTTGGGAAAGTGACCCTTAAATTGTTTATGAACTCCTGGGCACAACCATGAGCCCATGCATGGATCTGACCCTCAACAGCACACATCAACTTTTAGGACTAAACTACGGGATTGAGCATCACCCAAGTTTCAGACTGGCCACAGTGTGACACACACAGGACAGAACCAAATAGCACCGCAAAAGCTTTGGAAACTGAACTGACATGGGAATCACAACCCCCAGAGGACGGTCAGAACTTGCAGCCTGAACCCGAATGGGTTGTTTATCTGATAAAATATCAACATTCTCCATAGGATTTAAAGACCCAGTGTCTCCTAATATAATAATAAAAGTGTCCAGAATATAATTCAAAGTTATTTGGCATATGAAAACCAGGAAAATCTTAAGTCACATTAAACAAGACAATCAACAGATGTCAACTCTGAAATGACACAGATGTTAGAATCATCTGACAAAGACTTTAAAGAAGTTATATGAAAAATCCTCCAAAAAAGTAAAGACAAACTATCTTGAAATAAATGGAAAGAGAGAAAGGTCTCTGAAAGGAAATATCTGTTTTAAAAATAGGAAATTTTTGAACTGAAAAATAAAATAACAGAAACAAAAGAACTCACTGAGTGGGCTCAACTGCCGAATAGAGATGGCAGAGAAAAGAGTGACCTTCAAGGGATCAATAGAGATTATCCAATCTGAAGAGTACAGAGGGGAAAAAAAAATCTGAAAACAAAAACAAAAACAAACAAACAAAAACCCACAGGATTTTAGGGATAACGAAATAGTGAAAAGTCTAACATTTGTGTCACTGAAGTTCTGGAAGAAAAGGAGAAAGTATTATGCAGACAAAATATTTGAAGAAATGGCTGAAAATGTCCTGAATTTGGTGAGATGCACAAACCTACAGATTCATGAAGTCCAGGGAATCTCAAAGAGGCTAAACCTCAAAAAATCCACATCCAGACACATCATAATAAAACTGTGGTAAACTAAATCCAAAGGGAAAAAGGCGGAGAAAGACTATGCATTATTTGCAGGCAAATAGTAATTCAAATGACTGTGCATTTCTCATCAGAAACCATGGAGGCCAGAAAAAAGCGAAACATTTTCAAACTAATAAAAAAAAAGGACTGTGAATCCATATGTCAGCAGCCTACAAAAATAGACTTCATGAATGAAGGTGAAATGAAGACATTTTCAGACGAAAGAAAGCTAAGGGAATTTATTGACAGTGAACCTACTCTAAAAGGAAATTACTAAAATAATTTCCTCAGACAGAAGAGAAATGATATCAAAATGAGATATCAGGGGAAAAATGAGACTTGGAACATTAGAAATGAAGAAGTAAGAGAAATGATAAATAACTGGGTAAATATAACAGACTATTCTTCTACTGAGTCCTTTAAAATATGTTGGATGGTTTAAAACAAAAAATACAACATTGTCTAGGAATAGACTTACCATATGACCCAGGAATCCCGCTCCTGGGCATATATCCAGAAGGAACCCTACTTCAAAAAGACACCTGCACCCCAATGTTCATAGCAGCACTATTTACAATAGCCAAGACATGGAAACAGCCTAAATGTCCATCAACAGATGACTGGATAAAGAAGATGTGGTATATTTATACAATGGAATACTATTCAGCCATAAAAATGACAACAGAACACTATTTGCAGCAACATGGATGTTCCTGGAGAATGTCATTCTAAGTGAAGTAAGCCAGAAAGAGAAAGAAAAGTACTATATGAGATTGCTCATATGTGGAATCTAAGAAAGAAAAAAAGAACATAAATACAAAACAGAAACAGACTCACAGACATAGAATACAAATTTGTGGTTGCCAAGGGGGTTGGGGGTGGGAAGAGATAGGCTGGGAGTTCAAAATTTGTAGATATTGACAAGCATATGTAGAATAGATAAACAAGATTATACTGTATAGCACAGGGAAATGCATACAAGATCTTGTGGTAGCTCACAGCAAAAAAAAAAATGTGACAATGAATATATGTATGTTCATGTATAACTGAAAAATGTGCTCTACACTGGAATTTGACACAACATTGTAAAATGACTATAACTCAATAAAAAAATGTTTAAAAAATATAACATTGTCTGGCAGAGTTTTTGGTGTATGTAGATGTAATACATAAGACAATTACAACATAAAGCAAAGAGGGGAAAGGGGCCTATGTGATGATAAGGCTTCTAGATTCCACTTGGTGTGTGATAAGATACTGATTCTAAGTAGACTGAAAAGGTAAGTATGTATACTGTAATTCCTAGAGCAACCACTAAAAAATGTACAGAGATATAGTGAAAACAGAATAGATAAATTTATAAGGGGTACCAAAAATGTTCAAAGAACCTGAAAGAAGACAGAAACAGGAAATCAGAGAAATAAAAACCAGAAGGAACAAAAAGAAAATAAAAAAACAGTAGACGGAAATCTAAACATATCAATAATTATGTTAAATTAAAATGGCCTAAATACCCCAATTAAGAAGCACATTGTCAGGCTGGATGAAAAAAACCAAACAAACAAACAAAAAAACAGGACCCAATATATGCTGTTTACAAGAAACTCACTTCAAATATGTTATCGGTAAGTTAAAAGTAAAAGGATGTTAAAAGATATACTATGAAAATATTGATCCAAATAAAAAATAGACTTTCAGACAAAGCAGACTTCAAAGTAGATAAAACTATCAGGGAGGGATAAAGAGTCTACATAATAAAAGGAGGCTCAATTCACCAAAAAGACAACAATTCTTAACAGGTATGCACCTAAGAACAGGGTTTCAAAACACATAAAGCAATAACTTACAGATGGAAAGAAGAAATAGACAAATCCATAATTATAGTTGGAGACTTCAACACTCCTCTCAGTAATCAACAGAACAGACAGAAAATCAGCAAAGATATAAAAGAACTGAAAAACACTGTCAACAAACTGGGTCTGCTTGACATTTACAGAACATTCTACCCAACAGCAGCAGAATAGACATTCTTTTCATCTGCACTGGAACATTCACAAAAATAGACCATATTCTGGGTCATAAAAGTAAATATTAACACATTTAAAAATAATTGAAATCATACAAAGTTTTTTTTAATGTAAAAATATGTATAAGTTTGTATTTTAAAAATAAACCTGGGAAAGTCTCAGGTAAAGTGGAATGGTTGGTAACTTTAGTAACATAATCTACAGTATATTTTAATCTGTATGCACCTTGAGATTTTTTTTAAATTGTGGTAGAAAACACATAACATAAAATTATCTTAACCATGTTAAGTGTATAGTATAGCAGTGTTAACTACATGCACCATGTTGTGCAGCTGATTCCCAGAACATTTTCATTTGGTAAAACGGAAACTCTATATCCACTGAATGAACAACTCCCCTTTTCTCTCTCTCCTCAGCCCCAGACAGCCACCATTCTACCTTCTGTTTCTAAGAGTTTGACAAATTATGTCCTTTAACCACGTGAAATTAAACTAAAATTCAGTAACAGAAAGGTAACAAGAAAGTCTCTGAACACTTGGAAATTAAACAACACACTTCTAAATGTGTTGGGTCCAAGAGTAAGACTCGAGGGAAATCAGAAAATATTTTGAACTGAACAAAAATGAAAATACAACGTATCAAAATTTGTGGGGTAGGGTTCAAGAAATGCATAGCATTAAATGCTTATATTAGAAAAGAAAGGCCTCAGGGTCAGTGATACAAGCTTCTACTTCAGGAAACCAGAAGAGAAAAATAAATGCAAAGGAGGCAGACGGAATAAAATCATAAAGACAGTAACAGAAATCAATTACATTTTAAAAATAAGACAAAAATCAACGAGACCAAAAACTGGGTCTTTGAAAAGACAGTAAAATTGATACACCTCTAGCAAGACTGACCAAGGGAAAGAGAAGACACAGATTACCCAGGGAAGAGTGGAAGGGCGGGTAGCACCACAGATTCTGCAGAAACTAAAAATAAGGAAATATTCTGAACAGCTCTACACACATAAACTCAACAACTTTGATGAAGTGGACCGATTCTTTGAAAGCCAAAAACTACCAAAATGCATCTAAGATGAAATCTATAAACTGAATAGTCCTACAACTATTAAAGAAACTGAATTCATAGTTGAAAGCCTTCTGAAAAAGAAAAGCAAGGATCTGTGGCAGCTGCCACTCCTGAGGCACTGACGCATGCGTTTCTCCCGCTGCCATTCCACTTTCTCTTTCTAGCCCACCTCTCGAGGTTTCCCACTGCTCCTGGTGCGCCTCTGCAAGGGGCGATTCACACCCTGACCTCAGTTTTCCTTCATGGAGGCCTGTGTCCATCCCTCTAGTTCTCAGTCAGCCGAAATCCTACCTGCCCTTCAAGACTGCAATCAGGGCCTTCTGTATTCTTCCCAGATTCCTTCAGGCCAGCAAGCAATGCCTGTGCTCGGGCCACAGTATTCTGGCTCCTACCAGAACCGTCTCCACCAGCCCTACCTGGGCAAAGCAGCCACAGGGGAACTTGCTGTAAAAGTGCTATTGCAGAGATGGTGAGAGAAAGCTCCACGTGAGACCTTATTTTTACAGTTCATGACTAGAAACAGAAAAAATTAGGAACTAGGGAAATTTTTTCTCTTCCCAGGAACCGGTCTGCCTCGCCACACCAGATGGGCTCAGAGAGCTGATGGAGTTTTGCTTTTCCTCCTGGCAGTCAGAAGGCTCTGAGCCAGTTTTCCAGCTACTCTGTCCACTGTTTATACTGTTCTTCAGCTTCGATCTCCTACTTGTGTTCATATTCTGTTACTGGGCTGCCGTGCTGTCATGGCAAAGCCACTGCAAATCCTGGTGTGCTGTGTTTACAGCAGGAGCTCAATCAATATCTGAATGAACACATGCCTCTAAAATGCAAGTGCTGAAACTCAGAGCAACACCCTGGAAGGGCGGTGCTACCCTGGTGGCCACTCTCGGCTGCTGAGAGGAGAAAGGACCGGGCACCTACGGGGACAGATGGGGTTTTCCCTGACAGCAGGTGCTGCGGGTTCTGGACTGGTGCATCTTGCTCGAGTCCCTGTTCACTCACCTTGGGGGACCTACTGGTGGAATGAGAGTTACTTAGCACACACTCTGGTGGCCCATGGAGGTTTACAGCTTTACTTAAAGGAGGCCAGAAGCCTACTTCAGAGGCCTACAGGGCATCTGCTCAGGGCTTGGAAAATAAACAGAACTCTTTCCTTTCTCAATGAAGAGGAAAGGTCCACAAAGCACGGTGCTTCTGAATATCCCCTCATTTCTGAAAATCACAACCGGCTGACAAGGGAATTTGCCACACTGGTTTGTAGGGAGGTCCAACTCCAAGCTTCACTGACGCTAAAAAGATGTAACGGATGCCTCACATTTATTTCTTGGCTCAATACACCCTTTCCGTCACTTTCTCTTATCTCACTGCCATCATCACCGCCCTAGGTTCTCCTATCACATACAGGTATCAAATCCCTGTATGTATTAGAAAAATCTTAAATATCTACCCCATACTATATGTTCTCTAATCATGTGACAGTGTTCATTCAAACAACAGCTCATGGTCTGTGTTTCCTCAATTTAGAGATAAAGAGAAGTCGATACAGCTCAAGACTGTGGATCATCACTTCCTCAGGATGGACTCCCAGGGCCTTAGCCTGGCATCCGAGAGCCTCCCAGTCTGGGCCCACTTGCCCCTCAACTATGGCCCTGCTGCTCCTGACACAAACCTCTGCTTCATCTAGACCGAGCTGTGTGCTCTTGCTGAGGAGGGTCCTCACTCAGCTCCACCACTGTGCCTTGGCCTACTCATTCCCCTGCCTGGAATGCTCTTCTCCCATATTCAGTCACTTACACACAGTTTTCAGGCTTCTTCAACTTTTTGGTCCACGATAATCTCTCCTCTCTGAAGCATTTCCTGCACCACTTGTTTGTGACTTAATCACAGCGGCCTTGAATCATCATTTAGCTTCTCAATAGCAGGGATCAAATTGCCCTTTCCTTTGTTTCCTGCGTCCCCCACCAGCAGTGTTAGTCACAGAGGTGGTGGTCAATAGATATTAGTTGAGTATATGATAGACACAGAGGGACAGAATTTAAAATACACACTTACGAGTTCCCAGTTGAAGCCACTCTGCCGGAGCATCAAGTTAGCATCGTGCAGAGTGGTGGGAGGAGCGCCTGGGCATCAGAGGGCCCACATCTCCAGGTGTTGAGAGTCATCCTGCATACCCTGCATACCCAGTGCAGCTCTTGTGGAGGGAGGGGCAGGACTGTGGCCCTGGACCTGAAGAGCATCCTTTCCAGCCAGCCTCTCCAGGGTTAGTGCTAGTTTATGGGTCTTACCTTATCTGCATCCCTTTTCTGCAGGAGCACATGTCCTTGCGCAGGAAGAGGCTGTTGAGGGTGACCGCCCCGATCAGGAAGAAGAGCTGCTTCACTGCCTGCCTCACGATCTCGGGGTCCAGGCCGTTCTGGCACATGGTGCTGTAGAAGTAGCTCAGCTGCTGCAGGATGGAGGTCATCGTGTAGGCGTCCGTGTCATCTATGCTGGATGACCGCTTCCGGAAGCCTGTGGGCTTCAGGCCGGAAATGCCCTGCAGACTCTCAAACTCCAGCATGCCGGGCACTAGGGGGAAAATGGAAGCTTTTCTTGCACACACGGTGGGGACACCCAGAGGACATGTCCACTGCACTTGTGTGTCTGTTTCAGGAGGTGGGACATTTTCCACCTGTATTCGTGACAGAGAAAGCAGAAGAATGGAGGTTGGGGGGCCCCGGGGTCTGAGGCGGATGGGGGTGCACAGCTATCTACAGCAGGGTGTGGAGAACCTCTTCTTTCAACTTCACAGGAGAGAGAGCCGGTTAGCGTGACAACTTATGGTCTGGAACCATTTAAAGCCTGAAGTATTTAAATTTCAGAAAATTGAAGAACATATATAAGAATTTGAATGGGTCTTTAGAATTTCAAAAATACTTTACTAAGAACCAGGATTAGCCACACGAGGAGCAGCAATTCTCCCAAGTCTTTCCCTTCAGGGTGAATCCCCCTTACAGAAAGAAAACTGTGACCCAGGTACTTTCATATATGTAATCATTTCAAGCAATCAAATAATTAAAAAAATGTACATTTTCACTATTAAAATTTGATTTAAAATTATGTTCTTTGTAACCATACACTTTATACACCAGACTTATTTTTTTAAGGTTATCAACGTTAGTATAAATATTTCTTGGGCATCAATTCTTTTCTTACCTATTATTGGCTGAATGTTATTTTCCATTACAATAATGAACTGATGGTATATTCGGATAGCCACATCACTAAGAATCTGTCTGTATTCTGAAAGGTCAAAATTGTTCAAGCAGTTCTTATTCTGATGTGGACTGTTATGCTTCATGAACTCCTGAAAGTAATTTTGAGCATAGAAATATCAGAATAAAATTAAAATACTATCTCTACCAAAGATATAATCAGCTTCTATTATAACTCCTATACTTCGCAAATTAATGTTTGATTTGTATCAAATGAGTTCTTGATGTTCAGGGTGGCATTTATTTTCTATAACTAACTACAGTTGACCCTTGAATGACACAGTTTGAACTGCATGAGTCCACTTGTATGTGGATTTTTTTCAGTATATACATACTACAGTACTACATGACCTGCAGTTGGTTGAATCTGAGGATGTGGATCTGGGGATGTGGAGGGCCGAATGTAAAGTTATATACTGAGGGTAGGTGCCCCTAACGCCCACATTGCTCAAGGGTCAACTGTAAATATTGCTGTATTGTTTACTTCCCCTCCAAACATGTGCCCCCTCTCCCCGCTCCCCGACTACAGTGGAAAACACTTCCACGGAAGCTCACAGGAAAACTGCACAGCGCCCAAGAAAACAAACTGCTGTAAGAAGTCAGTAATGCAATAAATGAGATTCATAACTTTATAATCACAGAGTGTAAATCAATCTGAAATGTTTTCAAATGTGTGCTATGGACTGAATATTTGTGTCCTGTCCCCAGCTCTGTATATTGAAGCGCTAACCTCCAGGATGGCTATATTTGGAGGTGGGGCCTCCAAGGAAGTAATTAGGGTTAAATAGGGTCATAAGGGAGGGGCCCTGATCTGACAGGATTAGTGTCCTTACAAAAGGAGACACTAGAAAGCTCAGCCTCACCCTCTCCAACCCCACGCACTGAGGAAAGGCCATGTGAGAACATATGAGAAGGTGGCTACCTGCAAGCCAAGAAGTGAGCTTTCACCAGTGGCCCAACCATGCTGGCACCCTGACCTCAGACTTCTAGCCTCCAGAATTATGAGAAAACAAACTTCTGTGGGTTAGGCCACCCAGTCTGTGGTATTTTGTTACAGCAGCCCAAGCAGACTAATACAGGATGGTTAACATGTTTGAAGAGATAAAAGAAAAAGAAAACATTATGACAAGAATAGGACATTAAAATAAGAAGCAGAGGTGAAAAAGAACTGTTGACATTTTAGATATAAAAATATAGTAATTGAAAAGACACACAGGGACAACAATATTGTATACATGGCTGAAGGGGGCAAATAAAAGATTTAAAAAATGGTATTAAACAGTATTGTCTTCCATGAATGCCCCACAAATGCCAGTTTGTCTTACATGGACTGGTCTGTGACCCCACTTTGGTATTCCTTTTAGTCAGAGGTTGGATTTTCTTTACTTATTTCTCCTTTTGTCCTATGAGTAGAAATAGGATTACTTCTACATTTTATTTTACTTTCCATTAGGACATTTGGCTACCCATGGAAAAGAAGATATGAGATCATTACCTCACATGTCAGTTGGGGGTAGGTAAATAATCACACCAATTTTGGATAAAATCCTAACTGTGAACTCTAAATTTGAATTACAAGTTTAGAAGAGAGAATAATTTCATGAACTCAGAGCAGGGAAGAATTTCTTGAATAAGACACTAAGACATATATTAAATCATAAAAGGACAGAATTGATAGATTTAAGTACAACAAGCTTCAAAAACTGTGTATGACAAAGGACTCCATAAAGAAAGTTAGAAGATAAGCCACAATCTATCTATAATATGTAAAGACCTCCTACAAATCAATAAGAAAAAAAATCACTCTAAGAAAAATGAAGAACGGATGTGAGTAGGCAATTTAAAAGGCAACCCAGGTGAGCAGTAAGCAAATGAAATGATGCTTGACCTCACAGCTGATCAATTCACAGCAATTTAAGTCAACAAGGTATCATTTGATGATCATGAGATCGATAAATTATAAAATGTCTATCAATACCCAGGTTGGTAAAGGTCTGGGACACTGAACCTTCATACACTATTACTGGGACTATAAAATGGTATAACCATTTTGGAGAGCAGTGAAAACCCTAAAAGCCATTTCTATTTTAGGTAAATGAAATTTTGCTCTGTGAGTACTTGAAGAGGGAGAACTTCTTGATGAGGTCAGCCTCTTGAAAGCAGAGCCAGGAGGGCAAAGGATTTATAAATTATGGAGGAAACAATCAGAATCTTGTAGAGAGAACAGCTATGAAGAAACAGGCATGTTGAACTAAAGGTTGTATTTTAGAGCCATAATATTAAAACTTCAGAATTTGACAACCAAAGGGAAACTTAAAAAAATCACTGAATCCACCTCATGGATTTTTAAGTCAAGGAAACTGAGGCTAGTAGCATGCCCAAGGTCTAAGCCTCCTTCTCAAAGTCTCTTGCCTGTGACTTCCATCCAAACAGATGTGAATTTGGCCTCCCAGGTGGGAAGGAAACCAGAAAGGCATTTGAGCAAGGGCTGTCCCTGGAGCTGGGTGTTTCCGCTCCTAGCGGTGAGACTGGCAGTCTGCACAGAACGCAGAGCAGGCGAGCGTCCCTACCTTTTCTCCACTGTACTGCTTCAGGCAATTGAGGAAATGACAAGTGTTGGAAAGCCAAAATGACAGCATCTCAAAGTCTTCTAAATGTTCCTTAAAAAACAAAAAACCAAGAAAAGGCAAAGTTGAATTTGGTGATTACTCTGAACCAAGAACAGACATATTTTACCTGTTTGGTTAGCTGGTGGCTTTTGACCAAAATGAACTCCTCTTTTATTCACTAGAGCCTTTGTTAAGTTTAAGCTATAAAGATAAGCTCATATTTAGTTAGCGGGTTACGGTTTGTGAAGTATTTCTGTGCAGGTTATGACACTTGAAGCAGGTGCTCCAGGAACGCCTGGGAAATGTAAGTCTCGGTCCCTGCCCTCCAAAGCTCACAATCTGACTGGGGAGATGGACGGACGTGACACATACAAGTACACAGGTAAATAGGTGGCCGAGTGCCTATACGATGGGGAACCAGGGCAGCTGAGGACACCTCAGAAGAGAGATGGGAGGATGTCCCCCTTGAAGGAAAGGGTAGACAGACAAGAGCTCAAGCTTAAGGATTCTGTTGGCAAGAATTCCCTCAACTTACGGGGCTGGAAGAAGAACAAGCACAGGAGGCAAAGGGACAGTGATCAGAGAGGTGAGAGGAAACTGAGAAAGTGATGGGATTTGAAAGACAAGGTCAGAGGGTTTCAAAGAGATGGTGCTACCAGATCAGTCCATTTAAAGAAAATAAAAATTACGGGAATACCATTGGATTCAGCACAAGGAACTACTGGTTATCCTTCTGTGGAGTGACAGGGGAAGAAGTCAGATTGCAAGGAGTGAAAGAGAATTGGGGACAACTATTTTAAGTACTTTGGCAGCAGGGGGTGGGGTGGGGTGCGTGGAGAAAAAGGCCCAGTGGCCGAGAGGGTTTGTGGACCAAGTGAGGGTTGCTTTCACATGCTGTGCACTGGATGGCAGGCTGGGGGCGGCAGGGAGCCACTGGAGAAGTTGCTGACAAGAAAGGATTTACACTCCTCACGCCACGCCTCTTTTGGTTTCTAAGGATTTAAAGGTTCCAGGGCAGCGAAACGGGGGACATGCTGTGTGCCTATGGCCTGGAACACAAGCGTGTCCTGAGAAAACCCAATCTATGCAAATATGGACAGGGAAAACATCAATTTGTGCACGTCTCTCCCAAGAACACCTTGGTAGCTCCCCTGAAGACAGTGACTATGAAGCACCCAGCACCAAATCAATGCTAGTTTTCCACTCCTAACTCCTGATGGATAATGAATTCTTGGTATAAAACTTTTGGGGGGGTTGGGGGGGGAGGGAAGAATTACCCATCCTCTGACCCCTCATGCATTCACTCTTTTTATTCTTCCCTTTTCCTGGAGTATTTAAAATAGGATTTACATATTTTACTGAATGTGAGATAAGACTTCCCAACTAAAAAAATTCAAATACATCTCAGAATCGAACTTGCTTCTTATTTGGAAGGGGGATGAAAAATAACGACTCTATATTTTACTTCTTCCTTTCTGGGCTGGGAATAAAATTACGGGCTGTAGTTTTTTAAGGGAGAATTAAATTCATGCGAAGGGAAGAGATGAGTAACTTTTCAGTCTTTCCCATTCCTCAGCATTCACACTTGTTACATGGACAGACACGTATTCCCTGCAGCCAGGAATCTCACCCCTAAGAGGGCAGAAGTGGTGGGGTGGTGGCCACGGGGTTGCAGTCTTACAAGTAAGAGATTTAAGGTCTATCAGTAGATCCCCACCCCTAGGGCTCTCTGCCCTAAGGTGGTTTTCCTTAACAGCGTGGCTGCTTTCACTGGTGGGTCCTCAGGCTGGTTTGGGGAATCATGTGGTTAACCTAGGACAGTTAATCCTCGTAAGTAACGTGGAGCACAGCAGGGATATGAAAGCAACAGAAGAGGTTGCTCCTGCCTTCAGGGTCAATGTCAAAGGTTCCTACCTTAACCACCTGCTTGATGCCGTTAATGGTGCTGTTCATGAGGGACTTGAGCATGCTGGCGTCATTGAGAGAGTCTGCGTAGCGCACACACATGAACAGGATGTGAGCTGGAAGCCCGGGGATCATGTTCACCACCACACCACGGGGCTTCAGGTCTGAAGCAGAGAGAGTCGATGAGGATTACAGCTGACGGTCAGCTCTCCCCTGGGGAACCTCTGACTATGGGACAGGGGTTGTTTGCTTTTTTGTACTTGATGCAGTGCCCAGATGCATAGGGGTGCCCTGTCTTTTTGAGGAATTCAGTCTGGCTCTTTTCTTGGCAAAAATAGACATAAAGGTGCCACCTGCTCCTCTTACTTGTCACTTGCCAAGTGCTTTTTCTTTTTTAAGCTGAATAAAAGACAGAATTTGTGTTCCTCCCTGGTGTGAAGACCCTGGAGTTCAGATCTCTAAGGTAAGAGAGGAACCCCAGTTCCATGCACCCCAAGTCAGCCTCTATGATGAGGATGGATTAAGACCTCAGTGATCACTTGCACCCGTTTTGAATAGAGAAAGCAGTCACACAACAGTCCTGCAGAGGAGGACTAGCGGGTCTGGAGGTGAAGAGGATGGCAGGGAGGCAGAGTGGGGATGAAGAAAAGAGAGAAACTATAAAACAAGTTAAGACCGGCAAACAAAGACCTTCCGGTATCTGCATTAAGACGGGGGAACAAAGAGGCCCCTGTGCGCCAGCAGGGGTAGAGAGGAAAGGGCAGGGGCTGACGTGCTCCGAGGGGGGCCGCTTAGGAGAAGAGGAGTAAGGCTACACATGGGAGTTTTGCTTTGAGATTCTGGGACCAGCTGATAGGGAGACAGCCTTTCTCTTTCTCCCTGGAAAACCACGTGGTTTTCACACTGAAGACAGTCTAGCAAGATTGGTTCTAAGACCACCAACGCTGGAGCATGCACATTGGGAGACTCCTGCGACTGAGGTGCGGCTGGGAAGCCCCCGTCATGCCGCCTGAAGTAAACTGCTCAGCAGAAGTCAAATGGAGCACGGGGGCCACAACGACCCCTCCCACTTGGCTGCTGTGCTGAGACGCAAAGGTGAGGAGATGTGTCCTCTACACAGACCGTGTGACTGGACTTGGGAAGAGGTTACGGCAGTGCATATCAGCTGAAGGCAGGACACCCCCAGACGGCATCTGGCAACGTCTGGGGGCGTTTTCATGATCATGACTAGGGGTTGCTACTGGCTTCCAGAGAACAGAAGCCAATGATACTGTGCAACATCCTACAAGGCAAAGGCCCACAAACAAAGAATTATCTGGTCAACAGTGGTGAGGCCAAGAAACTCTGTGCCAGGCGGAGAAGCAGTGGAGGAAGAAGATGGACTGCCCCGGCCCAGGATGGCGGCAATGATTGATGCTCAAGTTCACAAAGCAACAATTCAGAGTTCCAGGTTTCACTACCAAGAATGAGATTTTGAATGAGCTTGGCCTCATCTTCTCTCTTGTATTCCAGCATTCCAAGGTACTCCCTGGGTCCCGAGGACAGGTGCACATCATTGGCTGTGGGCAGAGGCAAACAATCAGCTAAATGCACAAAAACAACTTCCACAGGCATTATAATGAGAATGCTCTGTCTCTTTCCACCCCATTCTGGCTGGTTAGCACATGAACTCCTGCAGCTTTCCAATAAATGCAAACTTTACTGAGTCCTGAAGGATTCTCCTGGTAGTGACTCTTATCTGTGAGTGCACCAGTGAGCGCAGCTGCTGCTGAAAAGGCTGCGTTATCCTCCAGGGAAGCCCCATGATACCTGGGATAGACTGAGCACAGGGGGATAGGAAAGCAATCCAGGATGTTGCTCCTGCCTTCAGGATGCTGATGCTACAGGTAAAGACATGAGATTCACAAAACATTTGGTGTGCAAAGCACCAAACTGCATGATTTCCAAGGTGGCTGGACTGGCTTCCTATGTGCTGTAACAAGGTGCCACAAAACTCGGTGGCATAAAAAACAATTTTCTTCAACACAATTTAAAAAATCTTACATTTCTAGGGGTCAGAAGAATAAAAGAGATCTCACAAGGTTAAAATCAAAGTGTCAGCAGAGCTGTGTTTCTTCTGGAGGCTCTGAGGAAGAACTTATTTCTTGCCTTTTCCAGCTTCCAGAGGCCACTCACACTCCTTGGCTTGTGGCCACATCACTCTGACCTCCGCTTCCACCATCGCATCTTTCCCTCTCTCTGCTCCCATCGTCACATCACCTTCTCTCACTCTGACACTCCTGCTTCTTTCTTATAAGGTAGATCGCTTGCCATTACATTGGATCCACCTGGATAATCCAGGATACTCTCCCCATCTCAAGATCCTTCACTTCATCACATCACAGAGCAGGTGAAGTGACAATAGAAGCACAGGTGGGAGAGAAAGATTCTGAGGATACTACGCTGGTGAATTTGAAGATGGAAGAGGCCCACAAGCCAGGAGACTCAGGTGGAAGGCCCCTAGAGATGGAAAAGGCAAGGGAACAGACTCTCCCCTCTAATACTTCCAGAAGCCTTGCTGACATGCTGATTTTAACCCAGTGAAAACCATTCTGAACTTCTGACCTCTAGAACTGTGAGATGATAAATTTACGTTCTATTAGGCCACGAATTTTATGGTGATCTGTTAGGCAGCCATGGGAAATGAGTACAGGAGACATAAGGATTTATGCAGAGATGGGTTGGGACCACTGAAAAATGCTTCTGGAAGGAGGTACTACTCTAGCGGGGCCAAGAAAAGTGAGCAGGCTCTGATGGGTGAAAAAGAAGACGCAGCAGGCAGAGAGCTAACAGAACGCTCTCCCACCGCATGAGCGTGTGTCCTGTTGATTTCCTAGCTCTGCCTCCGTGGAGACTGATAAAGGTAGAACGTTAGTGGCTTTACTAAGCAACCAGTTATGATAAGAATGACCTCTCATTGGGGAACTGCATCTGGATCGGGAAGAACAAGAAATGAAGCAGAAATACCTGATCAGAATATCATACTTTGAATGTTTTTTAAGGGCAGTGACTTGTATCTGAGCATGTTCCTTGGGAGCTAGTGCCACCCAGGGAGTGTCCAAGAGACACTGGCTTCCCGACAACTGCCACGTGAATGAGTAAGGAAGCAGACGCCCCGGCCCCAGTTAAGCCTTCAGATGACTGCATCTCTGCCCACAGCTTGACTGCAACTCAGAGCCAGAACCACCCAGCTAAGCTGCTTCTGGATTCCTAAGCTCCAGAACTGCATGTTGTTAAGTGTTTTTTGTTTTAAGCTGCTAAATTTTGGGACGGTTTGTTATATGACAATAGATAACACAGGAAGGGAAGCCAATGTCTAAATCCCACTTTAAACATATTGGGTTGAAGGTGATAACAGAAAGGTGAAGGAGTAGAGTTAGAAGCAGAAAGGGACCAGGACTCAGGGAAAGTGAGGAATGGCGAGTGGATTTTGGAAGTCCTTGTGTAGAGATGGCAGCTCACTCATTCTTTCCAACAATGGGGACACCACAAGGGCAATGGCAAGGACAGACATGGTCTCTGCCCTCATGGGGCAGACTGACCTGTACCATTTATTACTGAGCGGGAAAGATCCTCATTTTCATTTTGGACATTTTAAATGTGAGATGAGAGTTGAATAAATAACAATAAGGAGCCCTTCAAAGAATGAGTATGGAAAAAGGAACAGAGTTGAAGATACAGCCTCAGTGATAAAGGCTGGGAGGAAGACGCACTACTGAACAAAGAGCAAAGAGCGTTAGGAGAGGGAAGTCAGAACAGTTCAGACACAGAAGCAGGAGAAGGAAAGAAAGATGTGGGGGTGGTCCTTTTCCCAGGAGCTCATGAGGACCCTCGGTGTGAAGTTCAGTCCATGTTCAGGACTAATGTCTGGCTTTTTAGTTCTCTACTTCTTTTTTTCTAATAGAAATTGGGATATTGATCCCATGTAACTGGGAGAAGACGTGAATTTTAAAGCAATTAAATTTGAAATTTGTTCAGTTTCATTTTCACAAGGGGAGAGCTAATAGAAAAAGAGGTTAAAAGTATTCTTTATACGGTACCCCTTACAGTTACATGAGCAGGTCTGGGATTACGTGAGGGGTGGTGAGCTACCTGCCTGCCACGAAGGATCATTTAGCCCATCCCTGAGCTCCAAACCCACCAGTTGAGACTCATCCCTCTGGTTTTCAAAAACCAGCAAATAACACATCAACACATGTTGACCTCAGCTGAAAGTTCAAAAAAATAGGAAAATGAAGGTTATTTTTCCAACCTTTTTCAATTGTCTTGGTCAGAATCTTCACTTGGTCTTGTAGCTTTTTAATCACTCTGTCCTTCATGTCTAACTCTTCCTCAAGATCCTACAGAAATCAAAAGAAACAAGGACATTACCTTAGAGGCTCCTTATCTATTTTTTGGTAATAGCCTTCCTGAACTGTAATTCACATGCCACACAATGCACACTACATGGTTTCTTAGTATAGCCAGCTGTGCACCCATCACCATTATCTAATTCCACAGTATTTTCATCACATCAAAAAACCCCTAACTTTAAGCTGTCACCTCCTTGTCACTCTTCCAGCCCTTGGCAACTGCTGATCTGCTTTCTGTCTCTACGTATTTGCCTGTTCTGGAAATTTACTATAAATGGAATCATCCAATATGTGGCCTTTCATGTCCGTCTTCTTTCACCTGGCGTTATGTTTTCAGGGTTCATCTCTGCTGGGGCACGAATCAATACTTCACCGCTTTTTGTGGCTGAATAACATCCTATTGTATGGATATATCACATTTATCTTGATCTAATTTTCCCTTAATAAAATAATGCCCACTGCAGAGAATTTAAAAATATACAGGTGTGAAAATGGGCTCTCTGGATGTCAGTGGCTGGAGGTCGATAGAAACTTCAGAGGTTCGGGTCCCCACTTTGCCTCTCCTTCCTGATAAGGGGGTGGCCCTGCCTGTGCTGAACTTGGCTCAAGAACCACAAGAGTCCTGGATGCCCATAAATACTTCCGGCAGAGAATCTTTAAATTCTTCCTTAGTTCTGAGGGCTTTGACGAAGGAATTCAGGCTTCTCCAATCCAGCAGTGCCCACCATGCAGTCACGTGCCCTCTGGGGACTCCCAGGGCCGAGGCAAGTGTGTTGTTTCTCCTTAGTGGCCACCTCTCCCTGCTACAGTTCTGTGTCCCTGGCTAACCTCGTCAGGAACCTTATTTGGCCTTACAAGTGTAGGTACTGTTTCTTCCCTCCTATTTGAGCCTATTTTAAAAAAATCTAGTAATTTTTTTAAAAAGCCACCCATCAGTCCAGAACCTGGAGGAAATCACTGTTCACATGTTGATTTATTTCATTCTTTTCTTCTAATATGGCACATATACATTTTATAAAATTGGGTCACATTGCGTATGAAGTTTAAATCCTGCACTTCTCTCTCATTACTCTGCAGATATTTCCCTCTTTATCGATAACATACCAAACTGTCATTTTAATGGCTAAGTCACATGATTGTATAATAATTAAATCTGCCCACTATCGCTGGACATCCTTTTTTTCTTTTCTTTCCTTTTTTTTTTTGTTTGCTATGACTAATAACACTATGCTGACCACTCTGAACAAAAATCCTTGTCCACATATCCCATTACTTGCTTAGAACAGAATCTTAGAAATTACATTACCAAGTCAAAGAACGCACTTCCAGAGGTTCCTGATATTTGCCTCCAAACCACTCCTGAGAAAGCTGACGCCAGTTTCAGTCCCCAGGAACTATGTGTGACACGGCCCACTTCAGGGTGTTTTCACCAGCAACGTAAGATCATTATTATTTGAGAAGCAAAAATAATACCTAGCTTTAATTTTAAATTTCTTTGATAAATAGTGAGATGATCACTTAAAGTTTTTTTCTTTTTTTAATAAGGATTTTTTTTGACTCAAAGGATAATAAAGTGGGTTGAATAGGGTCACCTCAAAATCATGTCCACTTAGATCCCCAGAATGTGACCTTACTTGGAAATAGGGTCTTGGTACTTGCCATTAAACTAAGGATCAATGTGAGATCATATTGGATCAGGGTGGGTCCTAAATATAGTTGAGACTGTCCTTATAACAGACAGAAAAGGACACACAGAGGGAAGACACAGGCAGAGAGTGGAATTACGCTGCCACAAACCAAGGAACGCCAGGAGCTGCCAGAGGCAAGGACAGACTCTTTCCTAGAGACCTTAGAGGAGTGCGGCCCTGCTCACACCTTGAATTTGGACTTCTGGCCTCCACACTGTGAGAGTGCAACTTTCTGTTGTTTTAAGCCACCTAGTTTGTGGTAACTTATTATGGTAGTTCTGGGAAACTAATACAGTTTAATCTCATTTGTGGACAAAATCCACCACTGAAGAGAGAGAAATGGTATACTTTTGTCGCATACTCATCTGTTCGTTTGTAACACTGAGGCGACTGATTTGTTGGAATGACCACGTGGATATGACTGCTCCTCTGCTTGGTGCATTGCAGAAGAAACAGGCCTGGCCCTTCCCTGCCTGTGAGCAGAGCCACACACACAGGGGGACTCCTGAGCGGGACCCCACTGCTCCCGGAGCACCGGAAACAAATGCACAAAAGTCCCACACAACTCGGGGACTGACAGAGCCACACTCTCACAGCTAGGGAAGGAAGGCTCCCACAGGACAAGATGTGCAACACATGTGACCCCCCTCCTACCCTTTCCCCCTTACCACCCCCCCCAGCTGAGACCCAGGGACACACACGCAGGCACAGTGGCAGAAGGCGGGACAGCCTTCCACACAAGTTCAGCTGGCAGTTGCTTGTCTGGTGGGATTTCAGAAGTCTATTCTCTGAGAAAGCCAGACCCCTCCAAAAAGAGCCATCATCCAGGTGTCCTGACTGGAATGTATTACCTTCTATTAAATGTTAAGCTCTCTGGATTCCTCTTTTTATCTATAATTACTCTTCAAGGTAAATCCTGACACTGTAAAATATGATTTTACCCTATCATGTTTTTCTTGTGAGATAGGAAACATGGGGCCCTGACAGTGGGGAGCAGGGCCCGGGGGCAGGTCCAGGCGGACCACTGCCCTGCTGAGCCCTCCCCAAGTTGGGGTCTTGGAGGCGGCCAGGCCAGGGAGGGGCCTGAGATTGTCCACCTCCCGGGAAAGCATCCCATCTGCTACTCTGGTGCTTCTCAGTCTTGTGGGATTCACAAACCAGCACAACTTCAGAAGAATTGCTGGGAACTGTCAAAGAGTTCCCACAACTCACTCAACAAGGGCATTTACAATTTGATGAAGACTTTCACAATTTCGAACACCAGTCATCTCCTATCATGACCATTTCATCGAAGAACATTTTAACGCTGCAAACTGTAGGAAAGGCACACCCCCAGAAGCAAGCATGGACCTTTGCTATGCTAAGCTGTGCTCAGAGATGTACACACATCAGCCTGCCATCTTCAACGTGCTCTGGGCCAGAGAATCATCGTCTCAGACAGGTGCTGCTCAGGGGACAGTGCTCAAGACCTCACCACCCCTCCCCTCTCATCCGTGTAAATCCCAGGCTCCCCTGCAGCACCTGTCACCTCAGAGACCACCTGTCTTTTGATATAAGGAAACAGGCTGCTCTGGCAAAAAAGCAGACACTGCTCATTGGATGCTCCAGGTGGCCAGCCCCCCCTTTCAGTGATTCCTGTGCACAGGCAGTCATTTCTCAGCAAGTCAGAGGGTGTCTCACCCTGTTCTCCACAGTGAGATGAGACGCTTCGTGCCGCAAACTACTCTTGACCTCACTTTCAGTTTCAAACTGTTTCTTCAAGTGCTCGCCGGTCTCCTGCATTTCTTGACTCGTATCCATCAGCTTCTCTTTCTCTGTGGTGTGAATTTCATTTTGGGCTTCTACGGTCCTGGGAAAAGGATTGAGGAAATTTTGGTATCAGTCTGACTGTCGTGGAGAAGTCACTCATCATCACAGCAAGCACTGGTATTTCCAAAGATGGAAAAATACACTGGCCAATGTGTGTGTAAAGCAAATAGTACCCGGACAGGGGAGTGCTTGAAGTAGGGGGCAGAAACCAGGGTTAGTGGGGTATGAAACTGCCCTTGGACGGCCCCAGTCTGCTTAGCCTCATAAGAGGCCCTCATCCCATGACCCCAGCCTATAACCCTTGACTGCTCCCCCAGGGCATCTATTCCCACTCATACCCTATGACCAAACCCTGATGACCATCTCCTTTGTGAACAGCCCGGGAACCAGACACTCAGAAAGCCAGGGTTCAGAGAAACGAGAAAAGGAAACCCATTCAAAGAGTCCCAAAAGGGTGGCTTGACACTTTCCTACTGCTTTGGACCCCCATTTGGTCCCAATCCTACAACGAAGCCACATGACTGAAAGTGCTCTCTGGGGTGCAGAGTGTCCATTTATTGTTCTAAACATTAAGTATCTCAACAAGCTGGCAGCGAAATATTTTCCTCACCAGGCGGCACCAGAACCCCAGGCCCTCTGTTGGCCAGGATGTAATCTGGGGGGATTATCAATGAAGATTCTCTATCAACATGGATTTTAGGCCTTACCCAAAGGGGTCTGCTAAGAGAGAAGCTGTCTTCTCTCACATGGTCTTAATTTATCACTTTTTTGAAGAGATAATTCATGCCTATGGCATAACACGCCAAGGGCATAAAGGGTCTACAGTGAAGAGTAAGTCTCCTCTTTCCCCTGTGCACCAGGCACCCAGTGACCCTCCACGCCGGCAACCAATGTTTTGTCTTGTTTCTTGTGCATTCTTCCAGAGAAGGGTGTGTGTGTGTGTTTCTTTTCTTCACATTCGAATGCTAATATATTATACAACTTAAGTAACACTTGCTTTTTTGGCTTAATAACCTATCTTGGTATCTCCCACAATTTCTGAAAAGAAAGGCATTACAGGAGCGCAAACTTGAAGTACATGAGTGTTAACACTTACTTTCTTTGCATTCCTTCCTCTTCTCTATAGCGATTCAACTGATGAGACAATTCTTCTAGTTTTCCTGGAATGAGAAGAACCTCTGGCACTTTGGAGGCCACATCACTGCATTCTGATTCGGGTTTGGTCGTATTTTCATATCTTTAGTTATCAAGGGTTCTAAGTTGTACTCACCTAGAGATTAGGTTTTGTTTGGTCCAAACAATGTTTAAAAACTTTTCAAGGCATTATTTTAAAATTATGATATTTCATGCAAAAATCTGAATTTTTATTATTTTTTTAAAATAGGAGTATCAACACTGGGGCCTAATTCCCTACTTAGCAGCAATCAATGGAGCTCGGAGGCAGCTGCTGCCTTAAAGTGCCCATGCACCTTCCTGCACATCCACCTAGCCCACTCATCACATTTATGTCACCTGCCTGGCCCCACAGAGACTCAGTTTGATACCCCTGGGTGTCATTTTCCGGGCACAAGAAACCATTTCCTAAAAGCAGCTTCGTGAGCGTCCCAGTTACCTTTCATGGATTCGTTTTGTTCAGTCAGGCGGATTTCAAGGTCTTGCTTCTGTTTCTCCAGTTCTGAAATTTGCTGTTTAAAGTCTGGGATCATCTGCAGAGAAGAAATAGAAATATTAGAATATAAAATTCTTGCATGTACGAACTTTAAAATCCCAGAGCTACTCAGAAGCAAACTAAACCATCTAGGTATTTAACCCTGTGGAACATGCGTCCAGCATGGTCGTGTAAGGGGGCAGCCAAGGCATTAGGCTAGACAGACGTCATGTTTTTCACCTCAAGACCTATATGGTCACGAGAAACACCAGCAGGCTCAGAGTGAGTGGTTCTTACATGGCTACCACCCTCCGCATCACCGAGGGCTCCTGCAGAGAAGGAGGTGTACCAGCTGGGCGGGCACATGGGGATTCTCTCTGAGTTGAGGGAGGGATGATGTGAGGAAATGCAGCCAATCTCTTTGGTTCAGGCCCAGAAGCATCATCACCTCATCTAAAAACAGGTGAATTATCTCAAAGGGGTACCACTGTGCCCTTTGAATTCCAGGCTGTGCACGGCTCTGTTTGTGGACATCTGGAATGATCCACTGTGTTTCAAAATCTTCTGTCCTTGTCTAGCTATATCTCTCTTTAAAGGCCCATCATTCCACCCTCAGTCAGGTAAGGAGAGTTTTTCTGTTGTCAAAGTTTATAAAAATGCCTGTGCCTCTGAAGTCCAAATGAAGAATTTTTTGATTGCACAACTGGATCTCACTGCAAATTCTTCATTACACTTTCACCCAAGGAGTAAACAAAGATGTGCGGTCCTTAACTACGGTTCCACACATCCGCTGTGCCCAGGATCACATCTCACCTGCTGACACAGCCCTGAGATCTCCTACTGCTCCCAGGCTGGGCAGAGGAGGAGGAGTCAGCAAAGAAGCTGAGAAGGAGCAGCCAGTGAGGCAGGATGAGAAAACGTGTAGAGTATGGTGACCTGGAAGCCAACAGAACAATAAGGAGGGAGAGGAAGTGGTTAAGTCACCAAAAGCTGCTGAGAGACTGAGACGAGGGTGAAGAGGAAGCCCCTGTGCCCAGCCCTGAGCAGGTAGATGCAGTTAGTGGCGGGGACGCACGGCAGAAAGGGGTAGCTGTGGAATAAGTGGGAGGGAAGAAATCACAGCTCGGTGGCCATGGAAGAGCACGGCCAAGCCCCCAGAGAGACTGAATGGTGGCTGGAGGAGGTGTGGGGTGGAGAAAGGAACGTTTTTTGATGAGAAGATTCCTAAGACATTTCTTCATGCCTGTAGGTATGAGTTAGAAGAAAGGATGCAGTGGGAAAGAACGGGCATTATGGAAGAAGGATGTTGAAACAGTGAGATGAGCAGGAGACCTGCCTTCTGAACGCACGCCCCTCTCAAGTGATGCCCTTTTACCTTGATGCTTTTTGTTACTTTCAAAGGGGTTAGGGCTAGATTTTAAATACATAGGTTTAAACACACACACATGAATTACAGAATTTGCACCCATCCTACGGTAAACACTCTCAAAATGTTTTCCAGCCTGGGATAATTTTATAATTTTATTTTCTGAACCAGTTATTTCCCTCCTGGAAAACATAATTCATTTTACAGCCGAGAAACTGAACTTTCCTTCACTAATGCGTAACATCTCCCGAATAACGGCCAGGACGGGGGCCCGGGGCAGAGACTCTACCATGTTTTCTGATGTCAGCCTGGTAACTTCATGACGGATGCTCTCATTGATGTCATTCTCTTCTCTAAATAATTTCTGCAGGTGGTTGATTTCTTGACTGAGATGCGCCACTTTGAAGTTCAAAGCTTCAATCTCCTTCTCGTAGCAGTCCTTCTGGGACTGGAAATGGCTCTCCAAGACACTGTTAGAGGAGGGTCAAGAAGTTAACCACACGGCCTTTACCCTGCTGTGCTGAGGACTCTGCGCGTGCACTTGTGCAGCCGTTACGAGAACCCACGATGACAGCCAGGCACTAAGCACACAAAGTTCACTTACAGACACACGGTTACAGGCTGTGGAATTAGGAACATATAATTACAAAAACCTTCTAGCTAGTTAGGAAGTGTTATGTGGTGTTAACGTGCAGTTAATGGTGAGAAATTTTATTTTAGACATTATTAAAATTACATTTTTACTCTAATGGTTAAAATATGTTTTGTATGATGCAACAATGATAAAGATACACGTTATTATACACTTTTCAAAACCCATAGAATGTACAACACACAGAGTGAACTCTACTGACTTGGTGACAATGACGTGTCAATGTAGGTTCACCCATTTTAACAGACGTGCCCTCTGGTGAGATGTTGGTAGTGGCTGTGCATGTGTGGGGGCAGGAGGTGTTATGTGAGACATCTCTGCACTTTCTGCTCAGTTTTGCTGTGAATCTAAAACTGCTCTATAAAATAAAGTTTATTAATGTAAAAAACGGCAGACACCTTAAATTTAAACATATCTATATATCTATAGCAACACTAGCTGACTTATTTGATATAATTAGTTTTCATTGTACAGGTTATGGGTTTTATTACTTGGCCATGTATCCCACAAAGAGATAGTTCTTCATTACTAAACTAATTCTCTAATCCTTGAAGAAATATTTCCAGGGATTATTAGACCATTCTGCTGTAGGAAATTTACTTTTTGTATCAAATTTACGTAACATAAAATTTTGACTTTCTGGTAGTCTGTTGTCTCTGAAAAATCACAAAGAACCCTGAGGGGAATTTCTCACCGTGTTGCTTTCTTTAGTCCTTCATAAGCAAACCAAAGTTCTCCATCCTCATTTAAATGTTCCAAATCTTCCACAGAGAGCCTACAACACAAGGAGAGTAAGAAAATCATGTCTCTCATGTGTTACACGTCTCTAAGTGCTTGGTAATGCAAACATGATTACCTGCTTCTTACATCTTCAATGTCATAGCTCTCAAGAAGCTGTCTGGTGATCTCTGACATCTGTTCTGAGAGGAAAAGGCAGAGCTGGTATAAATTACATTTTTTGTGTGATTTCTCATTTCCCATTTCCAGTTCTCCAGCTCCACAGACTCTCTAGCTAACCATCCCATCAGCTGATTAACTCACCAGCTGACTGACCAACCAACCAACCTATCTACCAGCTATGAAGTCAACCAGCTATTCAACCTATCATATATCCACCAACCAGCTAACCAACAGCCTCAGACCAGTCAAAGGACACACTGCCTTCGCAGTGACACCTCTGGTAATAACACAGCCCTCACCCTAAGGACTCAGTGATTCGTGTCTTTGTTACCTCTCATTTCCCGTTTTTGGGACTGCACGTGTTTCTCCACGTCTATCTTCTGTGTCTGAAGTAGCTCTATCTCCTTTTCAAACTCCGAGATTGTCTGAATCACAGCAATGATGGAACCAGGTGAAGAAAAAACAGATATCGTGATTCACATCAGAAAAAGAAGCACTGTCACTGTATTACGCATCCATGCAAGGTGTTCTCACTGCAGCTGCTTAGTTAAAATCTTGTTAAACCATCACTGCCCATAAAACTTGGCCTCAAAGCATTGTTCAATTGTTCAAAATACTGTTATTCCTAGAGTACTTGGTTCTATCAATAGAATTTGCTTTCCTACAATATAAAGGAAAAAAATTTTTACTGCAAGCTTGGGGTGAGGAGGAGGAGGTGGTCATGGGGGCTAAGTTTTTTTTCAGTGTATGATGAAATCGTGGATGTGAGGAAGTGGGCAAAGTCACCACCTTTGTAATTGTGGGTCTGGCCCAGCGGCAGGGCCAGGGCATGCCCTGGAGGTGTGGGAGTTGGCGGTGGGGGCATGACTGGGGACCACGAGGGGAAGTTCTGGCTGTGGGGAAGAGGCTGTGTGCTGCTCTTTGTAATGTTCCAAGTCACATGTGAATTCACTTCTAGGCTGATTATAACATAGATGCTGATGATAATGGGTTTGTTTTCTTTGAAAATCAGAGTAATTCCCTTAATACACCACACTGGAGAGACTGGACCATCGTTTTAGCTACCGAAGAGGAAGTCAGTGACAAATATTGGTGTCTTACTCCAAGTGCAGCCACATGACTTCCCAAGATGCAGACTATAGCCAGACGAGGTGACTCCTGCAGAGGGACATCAGTCTTACGTGACTGCTAAGAATGAAGCACTCAAAGGCATATGTAGTCCTTCCCGATTCCACGGTCCAATCTCCTACTTTTAAACAATAAGCAACCAGGGCTCAGAGAGTATGGGCAGTTCTACTGAGAAATTCAGAGAGAACCCAGGTGAATCTTAGAAGTGACACATCTTCTAAACCATGCCTGGCTAGCATGGCTATTCCGTGACAATTGCAGAGAATATTTGTGTAATCTTAACAATTATTCTATTAACATGTTTCACACATCTAGTGGACACTTAAAAGCTACCCAAACTTACAATGAAATGGTTGGCACTGAGGAAGAAAGGACACACAGGTTTGTGTTTTCTGATAGGGAAGGAATTCAGATAAGCCTGGATTGTCCAAGCATGGACCATTGCTTGTGTCCATTATCTGCTAACATTTTGAAGTGGAAGATTCTGACACAGTAATTTAATTTTAATACAGGTATTTGTAGATACAGAACAACATGATGGATTATGTAACAGTGGTTCATGTCAATTTATAATTTCATATGGAAGTATTCTCTAGGTCAACATATTTCAGTAACTTTTATGTAAATGGAATTTTTGTAAAGTAAGAATACTGACTTTTAAAGCATGAACAGCAGTACTGCTAAGGCAAAGGCAGTATTGGGGCTACTCTTGAAGGAACTGAAGGAATCAGGGTCCTTCTGCCTTCACACGGGGGCACGTTTAGCTGAGCCGATGGGGGTGAGGACCTGCCCCGCCGCGCGCAGGTCAGACGCGCTGAGAAAGTGAGGAGCAGCCCCTACCTTCGCCTGCTGGCTCAGCCGGGCCACTTCCCCCTTCAGGCCGTCAGAGGTGACCCGCTCCTCCTCCAGCTGGTGCTGCAGTTGCATTTTCTCACTCTTGAGAGATTTAATTTCTTCTTTCAAAGACCGGATCTGCTTCTCATAGTCTTGTGTTTTCAGTTCAAAACTTTTTTCAAGAAGTCTAAGCGGCAAAAGAAGAAAATAATTTGGAACTGTCTCTTAAGTTTTTTATCCTGAATTAGAACAGCACATCATTTTGAAAATCAGAGGAGACTCAGAAAGGAGGAGCTATGTTAGGACCTACTGTGAGGGTCCAATAGACAATGGTCTTATTTCTAGCAGACTGCTTTCTGTTCCCTTAGGGTAAGGGAGCTTCTTATACCTTCTGATCAGAGAAGTGCAACCCTACAGCGAACACACACAGCAAACACAACAGAGGGAGGCTGAACTTAGACTCAATTGGCAGGGGAGGGTATAGCTCAGTGGTAGAGTCGTGCTTAGCATGCACGAGGTCCTGGGTTCAATCCCCAGTACCTCTATTAAAATAAATAAGCAAATAAACCTAGTTCCCCTACCCACCCCCAACCAAAAACCAAACACCAAACAAAAAGACAATGGTTTTTGGGGTGCTGTATCCCTCCAAGCCACCCTGGTTCCATGAGGTCCCCAACAGGGGTCACTTCCCTCAGCAAAGACACACATTCTGCCAAGTTCTGTCCCCTGCTCAGAGACAAGGATCCTGAAGCGGATTGGCTTAAACAAGTTCATACAGCCATTTAATGTGTCAAAGGGTCCAACCCTAGAATAAACTGCAGCCAACCCAGGTGCCCAAAAGGCCATGAAAAGCCAGTTCCTTGAGAGATGGTTGCTCAATTAAGTATGGGGTGACTGATCAAAACAATAACCAAAGAGAGACACAGAACCTAGACCAGCCCAACACAGCCCATGGGGGGCCCAGTCAGAACTGAAGCCGCCTTAGGAGCTCTGTGAGGTTATAAATCACCTTTCTACTTGCAGGGCTATCAACTCAGTCCATTTTATGACTTGCTTTTACAGCACAAAGGGGAAAACCCTGAGGAAGAGGGTCTTATTCCCAATAGGTGCTTGTTTCATTCCTGATAGGTGTTTGTTTCATTTCTTTTTATAGGTATTAACAAACTTTTAAACTTTGTTTTCAGGTTTTAAAAAGAACAACAGTGGTCCTATGAGGCCAGGAAAATACATCTGAAGAAGCAAATTGCAACCAGAAATCTTATGTAAAGAGAATCTTAGACTTGTAGCCTAAACTGTCTGGGAGCGCACCCACTGATTGCGGGATCTTTGAGGCTCTTGAGGTTTGTGATGGGACCAAGTCTTCCCCAGTCAGCCAACCAGGGACTGAGCGGCAAGTGAGTGCTGATGAGGACTGCAAAGAGCTCAAAGAGATCTGACCTCAGGCTGGCTCTCCAAGCCCCTGCTTGAAATAACCTCTCCCAAGTGGTCAAGGAACACCACGAGATGCCAATAGCTGAGCTCCTCTTCTAGAGTTAAGAGTTCACTGAAAAACAGACTTGTCAAGGTAAAGAGTTAGCTATCTCTATTTAAAAACTGATGTAGGTATGATCCAGCAACTCCACTCCTGGGTATACAACCAAAGAAAAGGAAAACACTAATTCAAAAGGATACATGAAACCCCCCCTCTGTGTTCATAGCAGCACTATTTATGATAGCCAAGACATGGAAACAACCTAAATGTCCACTAACAGATGAATGGATAAAGATGTGGCATATATATGCAATGGAATATTACTCAGCCATAAAAAAGAATGAAGTTATTCCATTCATAATAACATGGATGAAACCAGGGGAGTTTTATGCTTAGTGAAATAAGTCAGAGAAAGACAAATACTGTGTGTTATCGCTTATATGTGGAATCTAAAAAGTAGAACATATGAATGAATATAACAAAATAGAAACAAACTCATAGAAGAAACTAGTGGTTACCAGTGGGGAGAGGGGAGGGGGAGGGGCAAGATCAGGCTAGGTGATTAAGAGGTACAAACTACTATGTAGAAAATAAATTAGCTACAAGGACATATTGTAAAACACAGGGAGTCTAGCTAATATTTTACAACAATTAAAAATGGAGTATAATGTGTAAAAATTTTGAATCACTACATTGTACACCTAAAACTAATATAATACTTTAAGTCAACTATATATCTAAAAAAAATTGATGTAGGATCATGAAACTCCTTATGTATCTGTTAACTCTTGGAGCTCTTCAGTGACACTCTCTCCTCTAAATTCTTGGCATCCTGCCCCAGCCCCCCAGACCCAGGCTCTCCTAACTTCACAGGAAAGATGTACATCCTGCCACCCAGGCAGCCCTGGGCCTTTGAGCCCTTGACAGAGACAACAGAGACGTGCCAAGAATGTTCCATTTTCCCCCAGCACCCTGGAGATTTAAAAACCTGTGAGTTGACTCCTGAAGAGAGGGGAGCACAGACTGGAGCCTTTGGACCTTAGCAAAGGGTTTACTACTGTCACAGGAAAGACGGGGCTGGAACAGTAAAAAGTCATGGGGACCCGTTTTAATTTTTATGGGGTGGGTTACATCCCTTATTCTCTGGGACAAGAGTCACATTAACAGACACAATGTGGGGTAGGGGGAAGGGAGGGAGGTTTATAAAAGGCAATCATCTTCATCCTTGGACTTGATGGATGCTGAAAGAGGTAGCAGTCTCTGAACTTCTGTTTTGGCAATAAAGGGAAAGCAAGAAATTCCCAGGGGTGCACTGTGCCCACGGGTGCAGAACCTGTACAGTGTCTGAAAGGTGTACACTGGGGACTTAGCTCTCACAAAACTCAGTCGCTCACTTCCTAAAAGTATTCACACCCTGCTCTCCTATATCTGTGATCTGCAACTGCAAGCTGAGAAGCAAAACAGAAAACAGCAGAGAGAGAAGAAAGCAGCGGCTTTAACACAAATTAGATTTCATACATTCTTTGTCGCTCTTCTTTTTGAACATCATCAAAGAGCTGCTTGGTGAGGTCGTCCATTTTTTCTGTGAAAAGAGAATGCTCTTTGAAATATGTCGGCAAAGCAACACCTTTATCACTTCATGTCACGTTTGAGAAAGTGAGACTGCAAGAATAACCATGTGATATTTATTCCTAATGGGATTTAAGAGGGTAACTGTCATTTTTTAAAAATTGAAGTATAGATAAAAGAATTTCAAAATCATCATCCTCACCCATTTGTTGTGTTGGAATCTATAGTTTCATTCATAGTTCTTTTATTGGTCTGAATACCATTTGTTTTATTAAAACAGATATGTTGGCGTTGAAACAACAAATAT
Source organism: Camelus bactrianus (assembly GCF_048773025.1). Classification (NCBI taxonomy): domain Eukaryota; kingdom Metazoa; phylum Chordata; class Mammalia; order Artiodactyla; family Camelidae; genus Camelus; species Camelus bactrianus. The sequence continues at coordinate 81,117,412 of NC_133544.1, forward strand.
TAAAAGTAACAGAAACCCTTTGGAAAGAAAATGATCGATTATGGGGTTGTCCATGTCAGCACTACTGATGCTTCAGCCAGGTACTTCTCGCTGTGGAGAGGGGGCCGTCCTGTGCACTGTGGGATGTCCAACACCATCCCTGGCTTCTACCCTCGGGAAGCCAGTAGCACCTTTGCTCTAGCTGTGACACCAAAAATGTCTCCAGTCATTGCCAAATGCCTGGAGAGGGAGGGGGAAACAAAACCAGCTTGGTGGAGAACCACTCATTCATGATAACCAAGAAAATAATAAAGCATCTGTCTTCATCTGGGGAAGAGGAAACATAAAAAGCCGCTGTTGCATTTAAACACAAGAATCCAACACAAAGTATAGGGCAAGCAGGACTTGACCACTAGGAAACAGTCACCGGGGTTCAGGACAGTCTGTGGTTAGGACAGCCCCACGTTCCCAACGTGTCCACACACAACAGGTGCCCTTCAGAACAGGGGCTGAATGACAGATGCAGACAGCCCAGTGTGTGCTTAGCGTACACCTCACTCTTGAGTTCTACCTCATTTCTGAGTCCTCCCCTGGAGGGGAACCCAGGGATGAGGTGACAATAGCAATCCTTCAAATTACTTGGTTTAAAAAAAAAAAGCCACCAGTTTAATAGTTTGTCTAATGCAGTGTAAAATGTCCCTGAATCAAAATGATTGCTTCAGAATGTCATGAGTTGGCCAGAAAATACTAGGGAAAATGCTTAAGCTTTAATTGAGAAGCCACCATACTTGGTATAATTTCAATTTTTAAGTCTTTCACAGAACCGACGTCAATTCTGGTGCTTACCATCTTGGGACATTTTCAAATGGGCTTAAGAGGCTGCTCAAATGGGACTTTCTTCCCCAAAGCAACTTTGTCCAAGTTGGAATCTCAAAAAAGGGAAACAGCATTCAATGACATCTCTTAGCCAGATGTCACAAAGGTCAATGGAGTTTGATGCTTTCATAAAACTCTGTTTGCCATGTGAAGGGAGATCCACAGGATAAGCAGTTTATAAACACTGGGTATGCAAGTTTTCAGGCACAAAATTATCCATACAAACATGTCAAATACATAATTTTCAGTACACACTTGTAGGAATTTAAATTTGTTTTCTGGGAAATTCCCCTTGTAAAAGTTAGGAAAAAAAAAAACCAAAACCAAATATTCAAGAGGTATTGTAATAAAAAAAAAAAGGCGAACGTGGATGAGCCCTTCCCTAATTCAGGTTCAGAGTTTACTCACAGACCTCTGACCTCCTCCTGTTCATCACTGACACGTACACAGACTCCAATGCCCAGGTCATCAGCCCTTAGACACAGGGAAGGGGCATGCGGCATCTGGAGCAGGAGGTCGTGCCCACCCTTGGCATTCCTGAAATGCCCTCCTGCTCTGCTGGCCGGGGCTCAGGGTGCTTACTTCCTCCTCCTGACACGTGCTTCTCCTGCACTTGGACCAGAGCCCCCAATGCTGCTCCAGATCCTGGCATATCCAGCAATGGCTGGGCCTGATGTGTGTGTGCTAGACCCTGGGTCTGAACCCTTGTGCTCTTGCTGCCCCCCACGCTGGAGCTTAAAGAACGGATCCAGGACAAGATAGATAATCCAGGGTGGGCTCTAACCCATCTGGTCAGGAAGCACCAGGCTCACGTCCCTGCTGCCCTTTCTGGCATTTAGCAAATGCTTGCAATTAGAATTTGAGTTGGACAAATACAGACAGGCAGAGCTAGGCCAAGCGTGGCTGCTCCACACCCCGAAGGAAGTGATACTGCGGGTCCTGAGGGTCTGCATCTGACAGCCCGGGGCCCATGTGGCTCAGGGCTAAGCAGGGCCCCCTGCTCAGAGCCAGGACAGTAGCCGAGGATGTTGAGTACCATTTGGACTAAGTAACCTGGACAGAGCTGAAATCTGAGTGCAAATCCTTGACAAGGCACAAACATGCCCCCAACAGTCCCCTGACTATGCGTCAGGATCACCACAAAGTTTACAAAAACAAACAACAACAACAACAAACCAGATGTCTGAACCACCCTGGCCACCGCCACCCACAGACACACGGGTGCACACACCCACAGACGCCCCCTCCTTCTGATACAACAGCTCCAGGCTTACAGCCCACCCGTCTGTACTCCTGCAAACGGTCCAGGAGGTCCTGCGGCACAGACAGGGTCTGCTGAGCTCTGACAGCAGATGCAAATAAACCAGCTGAATCTGCAGGACAGAATGGCCACAATTTTTAAAAAGTTATTCTCTGGAGCGGAAGTTTCCTCATGACACCAGCGATCGCTAGTCCGGCCTGGAAGGCGGCTCCCGCCCAGGACCCTGTTCGCGGGCGGCCGGCCTGGTGAGCGGGGAGGCGCGCGCGCTGGGCCACCCGGGGCTTTACCTTTCATCTCTTCAGTCTTCTCCTGAAGCTTCAGCTGTATTTGCTCTTTTTGTGTTTCCAATTCTGAATTATGCTTCTGAAGCGTTGCCAATTTCTAGCAAAGGGGAGGAAAAAAACACTTTTTTTTAAAATCTCATTTCGAGTTTTGTCTCCATCGCTTTTCTCGGTGAAGAGCTGTGTATTTTTAAATCAGTATTTTCTGGTCTCGGCTCCCGTCCACAGGTAACAGCCGGCACCAGCCCACTGCAAATGCTGCATTTAGCTCCACATGCAAGGGCTCCATGTGATTTTAACAGACACTGGTGTCCAGCCTGGCCCGGCCATGGATGAGATCAAGGACAAGGAATCAAATCCAAAGTCTCCTCAAAGCCAAAGAACTCCTTTGTCTTTTTCTTGGTTATAAATAGCCAGAGTATTTATACATCTAACATGATATAAGCAATTCATGATAGAAAGTGGATTCACACTTTAAGAGTGTTATGACTCAGGAGGGATGTGTGGTCATGATAGAAGCTCTCTTGGTAAAGTGCCTGCTGGGCTGAAAGCTGGGGGCCCCTGGGTGCTGACGGCCAGAGATTGGCAGTACGGGAAATGCCCACAGCCTGCTGGTGCAGCCGGGCACCTGGTCATGAGGAGGGCAGAGGGATGCCCTGAGGCTCCAGGCTGCCACAGCCCCGGGTGCTGTAGGACTTCAGAAGGTGCAGCAGAACAGACAGTAACAAAGATCACCTACTTTGAAAATAGTTTATGCTCGTGCAGGGCTCTATGACAGTCATTTGGCTAAATTATTCCATCTCATAATTTTATCCTCACGACAACCCTGTCAGTCCTTTTTTGTTATTCTCATTTGACATATGAGAAAACCAAAATTCCGAGAGGGTAAGTGATTTGCAAAAGGTTGCCCAGCCAGATGGCAGCAAAGACAAGATTTGGACCCAGCACATCTGATTTTTACATCTACTGCTCTTTTTACTACACCACAGAGATGACAACTGCCCAAGCTTTGCACTGCTGCTCTGGGGAAGATGCTTCCAGGGCACACACCAGATGGACAAGTGACAGAGGACCCAGGCCGTGCTGGAAGAGAGAGAAGCATCTGGTCCTAGCTCCTTCTCCGGCCTTCCGTCACTTTACACAAGTCGAATGGAAGAGGAAACCATATGTGTTGCTTCTTGAAGGGTTATCCTCCTCCTCCCCCAGACTCTAGGCCTCCAATCTCCCCTCCCCTAAAACGCAGGCTCCCTTTGGTAATGGAAGCCAATAGAAATATCTGATTTGTTCTGAAGAAATCTGCTTTGTGGGAAAATGCTGTGCTGTGTTCTTGCCCGTGGAAAGGCTCACAACCTATGTCCACAGTCACAGCCAGCACTGACCTCCTCCACAGAAGCCTTGTATCTCCTCCCCTTCTCCTCATAATTGTGCCTGTGGGCAGCTGCCCTGTCCAGTTCTGATTCCAGCTTCTGAATCTTCTCCACGTCACCGGCCCGAAGAGCGGCCAAGCTGGTCAGCTTCTCCACCAGCCCATGGTTCTCTTTGTTCTGCAGAAAAGAATCGTCAGGTACTTGGGGGTTATCGCAAATAAAGAGGCTGTTCCACCTGCTTCACACAACTTTCATCTAAACCAGAGGTTTATTCACACTGACCATATCCGTCATTGCAATGGCTTGTCTGAGCATCCTCGCCCCAGTGAGCACAGGGAGGCAGGGCTGGTCAGGCACATGCCTTCCTGAGCTGGAGGCTCTTTCAGTCCAACCCTGGAGCTCCAGGCCAATCCTAATGTTGTGGGCTGAACTGTGTCCCCTCTGTCCCCCAAAATTCAAAGTCCTAATCCCCAGTACCTCAGAACATCACTGTATTGGAGAATTACATCTTAAAAGATGTAATTAAGGTAAAATGAGGTCGTATGGGTGGGCCCACTGGCTAATCCTGACCAGTGTCCTTGTAAGAAGAGATCAGGACCCAGACACACAGGCAGAAGATGATGTGACGACCTAGGGAGAAGCCATGCGCAAGCCAGGGAGAGGCGCCTCAGAAGAAAACAACGCTGCCAGCACCTTGATCTTGGACTTTCTGCCTCCAGCACTGTGAGAAAATAAATGCCTGTGGCTTAAGCCACCCAGTCTGTGCTGGCTTGTTATGGCAGCTGGAGCGCACGAACACCTAGTATGGAGCTCAGGCCATGTGGGGACTCCCACTGGCCCCGCTCCCAGCTGGCCATGGCTGTTTTTCAGCGCTGTTCTGCACAAGCTACACAACATGCAGGCCTGTGCACAACAGCACAAGGAGGGGAAACTGCATCAAAACCCCAAGTTTCTGGTTTGCACATTCATCCATTCACCAAGGACCCTATGGTACAGCTTAGGGTTAAGTTTAAAGTTTACTGTAGGAGAACCTTTTGCGACAGATGCAGGAGTGAGTTCTTCAGATGCGCACTCCACAGCCCTCCCCCACTGGCTGGGGGTAGAGGGAGTTTTTTCCTGCCAGTGGGAGTAGTATGAGGAATCTTCCCAAACTAGGCAGGCTGCAGCTAGACCACATGAATCTTTGGGCAAGTTAGAAAAAGGCAACGCCTCTGGGCCAATGCACCTCTGAGGGAGAATGGCTTGGCGTGAACTTAGCATCTTTGTGCAAATTAGAAAAAGGCATTCCTGCTTCAAGGCAGTACAGCTTTTCACCAAGACATGTCGGCTGGCAAGTGAAGCCAGACTGGATTTCAGCCCCACCTGCTCTCTTGGGCGGATGCCCTTGTGCAGTATGCAACCTACACAACCATACATCTCTGCCCTTTAGAGTGTGCTTCTGTTTCCCAGCTCAGGTTGTCCATGTACACGGTTGGAGTCTCTTCACATGGGCATAAATCTTAACAGTACCAGTGAAAAAAATTAGTTTATCAATAGTCAATCTAAAAAAGAAATAGAGAATTTTATTTAAGCCAATCTGAGGATTCTAACCCAGGAGACAGTCATTCAGAAAGCTCTGAGGATTGTTCTACCTGTTAGAGGCCAAAGCAAAATTCTGTAAGTTTTTGAGACAAAGGGTTATATATCAAAGTAATTACACTGACAGTTTACACAGTCCTGCAAGGCAACTAGTGGGTCATTGTGATTCTTTACCAGATTAAGGAAGAAATGTTATCTCTTAAGGAGCTACCTTGCTGGCACCAGGAAGAAATTGCTTTTTTGAGGGGCGTGGTAAGTAGGCATTCCTGTGTCTTCTAAGGGGATCTAGTTAATGTATAAAGCAGATGCACAATACACACTAAAGGGGAGGGGATCGTGGCTAAAACAGCAGAGAACATTTTATGTTACATTTTTCTTGTCCTGCCTTAAAATAATTTCATTTCATCTAGAGCATAGCTAAGGAACTGGCCCAGCACAAAATAAATCTGCTAGAAAAAGTAAATATGAAAGATGCATTCTGAATACCTACCTGATCTTCTAGCTTCTTCTGCAGACGCTGAACTCTGTAAGTAAGCTGAATGTTGAGCACGAATCGTCGGATATTCTGGAATCTGCGTCTGGCCAGCCATGCTCGGGCATATTTCTGAAGGATCACAGCCTTGTGTTGCTCCAGCATCTTTAAAACAAGATTTTGTGAAATGCTAACTGGATCGCCACTTTTTCTCATCAGCCCCTCCACTGTTGGGAGATGCAACTACCAAAATAATTCTACAGGGTAAAACACCAGTTTCCTGTCATCAATCCACAGAGCCCTACTACCTAGAATTCTGAAACAATAACCAAATCCCACGTGTAGCTGACAGTTTCAAACTGACATTCACATCCCAGAACCCCCGCTCCCTGCAATGTCTTCATGCAGAAAAACTGTCACAACTACTGTTAGTGAAAAATAGCCTGAGCCCTGGGAAACCCGAGTCCCAGGAAAGCCGCACCTTTCGATACCTCCTCCTCGCCAGGAATCCTCGAGTGTAGGCCTGGATGGTGATGGTGGCCACGCGAATCAGCTGGTACAAATTGCGAACGAGATACCCACGACAGTACTTCTGAATGACTATGGCTGCCCACGCTTCTTTTAAGGTTCTGGCGGTAACAGCTCTCCTTGGTTAAAAGAAAGGTAGAGTGAGTCTGTTATCCACGGGGCCCTGACTTCTACTCCAGATCGACTAGCTCACGAAGGGCTTTTTCACTAAGGCATATCAAATATTCTGCAAATCTACACAGTAAACTCTGTATGTGGTTTATGCTAATGTCGACTTAAGATCAGCGTCATTACCTCTCCTTTCCACCCTGATCTGAATGTGGATCTGCTCCAGGCACGAGACACCACATGGGAACTTTCACACCCTTCACATTCAGGCCCAGCAACCCACCATCACTCAAGCACCTGCAGAGACTCTGACAACAGGACTGTACTTTGACACTGCACTTGTTCATTCCCCCGACATTCCTTCTTGTGGGAGATCACACTGGAGGCTCTCAGTCAGGATGGGGGTGGGGGCTGGAAAACTACTGCCTGGGGGCCACATCTGCAGCCTCCCCCCCTCTACTGTCAAGTCTTGCTGGAATACAGCTTCACCTCTTATTCACACATGGCCCATGTCTGACTTCAGGCTACAAAGGCTGAGTTGAATGGTTGTGAGAGAAAATGCAGGACCCGCAAAGCCCAGAGTGTTTGGCCCTTACAGAAAAAGTTGGTTGACCCCTGTCTGAAGGACTGGAGGTGAAGACGAAGTTCTTACCTCCAGAGTTTCCTACCTCGTGAGTCAGACAGTCTTGGAAATGGTCAAGTAGGATAAGAGGAAAAACAAAACTACTAAAAGGTCTATAAGAGAGATCTTACTGAACTACCATTCTGCTCAGGAAGAGCTAACATGTGAGCCAGCCTCAATGAAAAAGTAGGATTTTTAAGTCAGTGAAGGCTGGAAAAGGCACTTCAGGCTGAGGGCCTGGCGAAGGCATGGAAGCCTTAGCAGTGCCTGAAATAGAAAAAGAGAATTTGTCTGAAATCTTTGGAAGATAAGCTACGTGGAGCAAATTGGTAGTCAGTGAGGTGAGAAAAATAGTTGGGGACCATTTGTTGTTAAAATATATATATTTGTTGAACACCTACTAAATGACAGCCCCTGTGCTGGGTCCTAGATACAGATGCAGTGGGAACCAGGCAGGTGTGGTCTATGTCCTCACAGCACTTCCATTCTCATGTTTGCGTCTAGGCCCAGCAGGGCCCTGAACGACAGGTCAAAGGCTGAATGCTCTTCTGTGGGAAACAAGGGCTCTGGAGACATTAAAGGCAGGAGCAGGGCCGTGGCTCACTCAGGCGCTGCTTTGGGAAGACGGGAGGGAAGGACAGCTGGAGGAGGGCTGTGCTGTTAAGAGTGGGAGGCAAGCCATGATGAAGGCCTCATCCTGGGCAGGGCGCACAAATGGAATGAATGGGACAGACACAGAGGCGAGCATGCCATCGACTGCCAGGCCCGGGAGACTGCTGCTGTGAACTGAACCAAGGGCCCGGGAGGGTAAGGCTGGCTGTGTGTGTGTGTTAAGATAATGGCTCTAGGGTGCCGGAAGGCAAGTCCAGACAGCCCTTGAACACCTGCCTCCTTGATTACCCTCACAGGGAGAGAAGGAGGGAGGCAGGGCAGACACAGAGAAGCACAGAGTGCTCTCCAGGAAGGAGCCCAGCATGGCTCTAGGGAGTACTGCAAACTGTGGGAGGGGCGAGGGGCGTGGCCGGCGGAACTGCCCTCTTCTCAGGCAGCCCCACCCAGGGGCTCAGGGCCTGCTGCCAGAGCCTTGCCAGGGCCCACTCCGCACTGTCTGCGCCCACCACCTGCACTGGTCAGCGGCTACCGATGGTGTGTTTACTCAGAGGCTTCAACTAGGACCCTGATCATCTCAGGCGTTTTCAATTCCCAGGAACCAGGGGCACAGCCCCTCTAGCTGATCTCCCTGGGAATTCTGACCCTCTTCAGCAACACCCTGAGGGGCTTCCCTCTCTCCAGGGTCCTGGTTGTCACCTCTGCCACATGGCGACAGCAGGCAGAGGCAGCACTACCTGCTCCCGAGGACACACCGGCCTCGATGCTTGGGGCCGCCTCGGGGACCGCACGCACGCGTGCAGGCGCACGTCTGCACCCAGGTCCCAGAGTAAAGGACGCCCGCCCCCTGGAAGTGCTCAGCGAAGAAAGTGCAGTTCCACATGTTCCCTTGGTTCCAACATACCTCACGGTTTGCTGACCCCGGAAGTACCGCTGGATGACCAGGGCGGCTCCTCTCTCCCGGAGGAACTTTTTTCTCTGCAGCCAGCCACGGATGTGCTTTTGTATCACAACACAACCCTGCCTCAGTTTATCCAGCCGGAGTTTCTCTAAATAAGCCACTTGCCCTGCTCTGAAGAAAATTTTGGTTTTACCCAGCTGGTACTGATTAGAATCCTGGAAGACAAAAATGACATAATCAGAAACAAATCTTTCAGATTTTCTACAGTTATTTGGGAATGATGTGTGGAGATCCAAACACACTATAAACATTGTTATTTTGACATATCCGTTCTTTCAACAAGCAGAAAAGTTCTGATCGTGACCTAGAAGTTCATATTGTCACTTGTTTGTTTAAAGCCTCTCTGGGGGAAGAAATGGGCTTGAGGCTGAGGTGTCTGTGGGTTGGGAAGGGGGACATTGCTGATGATTCTTGGTGGGACCACTGGAGACCTCCCGCCTCTTGTATGTGGTTTCCAGAGAAGAGCAGAGGCACCTGGAAAGGCTTGGTTTCCATCTCCATTTGGCTTCCCTTCACCACCGCTTTCCTGGCCATCCTAGCTGCCTCCCCACCTCGCTTCCACAACTCATGGCTCTAACTCCACACTGAGTGCCACACTGGGAACCCCTGGCTTAGTGACCATCTAGCTGACTGTAGCCTAGGCCCAGCCCACGGAAGCTCCCTGTGTGGGAGGACACAGCAGGACAGGAGGACACGGTAGGGCTGGGGAGGCCAGGGTTCAAATTCAGTCCTTCTTGCTGTCAGGAGACGATGCCCCGGGAGTGGTTCTACTCTGGTCTCCAGAGCACACACACGCTCGGGGCACGTTTCCTTGCTTCTTAGGCATTCGTGACAGTCACAGCCCTGAGACAGAGGCAAAGGCGCGGAAAGCATGCGAGAGCCCACGGTCCCAGAAGGAGCAGGACTGACCTGGATGAGCCTGTGCAGGACCACCCTGCACACCTCCTGTTTGTCACTGAAGGAGAGCTCCTGTTTGGTCATGAGGATCCCGTAGCGACTGTAGAACTCGATGTACGTCCACCTGGAAGGTCAGGGCGGACCTAATGAGGCGGGCTGGAGGGAGCGCGTGGTGTCTGTGGGCCCCACAGACCGGGCGGGGGGGGGGGGCAGCGGGCCACCCAGACTAGTGCGGAGACGGCGGTGGGGTGGAGGGGCCGGGGCCTCTGTCCCACACGCTGCCTATTTATCGCCCTCTCTGGCCCTTATGAAAGCTTATGAATCTTACGAAAGTATCGGGCAGAAAACAGGGCAGCCCCTCCTCTGATTCTCAGCACAGACCTGAAGTTGGGCACTTTTCCCCCAACACAAGGACTGACAACATACCTGGAAGGATAGCTCTGTGCGCTGATGCGAATCGTTTCTAAAACCCCGCAGGCTCGCAGCTGCTGAACGATTCTTCTGGAGTCAAACCTTAAAGACGACAACGTGAGGTGGTGTTAAGCCGTCATAACTGAGGCACAGGCCCATCAACAGTGTAGCAGGCCTGGCCCGACAGGGAGCTTCTGGGGAGCAGGGTCCACCTGCGCAATCCCCAGGCCAGGCGCCCGGCAGAGGCTTAGTACATACGTGCTGGAGGTCAAATGAAGACAGCACCTCTGTGTTAACAGTTCAGAAAGCTACACTGATGACACAGAGAAAGGAGAAGTGGATTCTGATGGAGGTGACACACGAAGCCTGGTGGGGAAATGGATGAGTGTGGAAGAAACGTCCAAGCTCACCAGTCCTGGTGCCTACTGGAGGCTGAGTCCCCTTCACGAGACACCCACAGGTGGCCCTCTGGCTTAGGTTTGACCCACCGGGGACCCAGAGACACAGTCACCACCTCCAGGACAGAGCTCCCCACTTAGGCACCTCTTGGCTCGAGTCAGCTAAGAGACTCCTGACTTCCACTCCTGGGTCTGGGTCTTTGCCTTGGGGCTCCAGAGAACAAGTCTAAGGGCTCATGCCATGTTTGAGGGCAAAACTTCAGACCCCGCTGTGGCCTTTTTCCTACGAACACACACACAAATTCTTACCGTCTAGGGAAATGTCCTGGCTTTTGCAGTTGTACAATCTTTAACTATAGACTAATTCTTTCAAATCTAGGCCCTCTGCTTAATCCTGGAGATGAGAGCTTAGCCAGAGGGGTTGTGCTAACATGATACGTAGAGAGCATGACTGTTTTGAATCATTTAAAAACCCAGAAACAGTAAACTTCAAGATAATGCTAAGCAAATTCTCCAGCATCATGACTTCCTCGGTGTTTCCCTGTCTGTTGCAGAAGAATACTTACTCAAAGGGCAATTTCTCATCATTTGGCTTGATGCAGCGGACATAGTGGGGCGTGGTGGCATTGAGGGTCTCCATGAGCAAGTACAGGGAGCTGCGGAACTAAGAAACAAGGTCAGACAACAAATGGCGTGCTGGAATTTAATGCTGAGATCAAGGTTAAAAAAAAAAAAATGTCCAACCTTGGCAAGTTACTCAAGAAGAGGAAAAATTAACTTCTTGCATAAACATCTGAAAGGTTTCGTCTGTGTCTGGATTTATCAGCATGTCCTGCTCTAGTGGACAGAGCCCTTCCCAAATAGACAAGGGCTTAGTGAATCACGTTACAGTGCAAACATGTGGTTTGCTCAGGTGGGCATGGCCTTAGAGGCTGAGGCATGATGAGCTCCGACTCTTTGCATTTGTATTAGATTTGAAGAAGCCCAGTGCGCATGTCCAGGCCTGGAATGGGTCCCACCCACGCCTGGCTCTCTGCCCTCAGCCCCCTCACCCTCACGCACTGTCTCGGTACCTTGCTTCCCACTGTGCTCCGGAAATGCTTGTTGTTTGACTTGATGACTGGCTTTGCAGATTTAACTGTGATTGCTGAACTGAATGGGGAAGAAGGAGCTGGATTCTCTTGAAAAAAGCTGGCACAGAGATGAAACTGGAAGGAACAGAGAGGGTTTTCATGTCCAAGGTGCTCACCCACAGCCCTCAGCAGATGCAATCAAGGAAATGGTCACAACAATCCCATCTCAGCCTGTGGAGGGTACAGAAACAATCTCGGCCGAATCTCAGTTCCGCAAGGGGGGTGTCCTCACTCGGGATGACTGGTGGCTTCTTTCCCAGGAATGGGAGCAGGAAGGAAGCCATGTGACTGTCTATATGTGGGTATCACTCCAAGTGTCAGGAAGGTAGAAACATTTACTACTTCTACCTCTGTGCCACGGCTCATGTTGCTTCCGTACTTGGAATCTCCTCCCTCCTAACCCCACATTCTCATCCCCACAGATCCAAACCCTACCCATCATTCAAGGTTCTATTATAACATTCTCAGCCCCACCACCTTCACAATACCATCCCGGGTGCCGCAGCATGAATTAATCCCAACTTCCTCTGAGCTTTCTTAATTTTTTTTTAATCTATACCTCTTTTAAGACACATTACTTTCTACCTTGCATCAGTTAATGTCTTATCTTCTCTCTTAGAGTAGATCTCATGTTTTTTCCCTTTAGATTAGACATTGAGAGTCTCCTTTGGGGGAGAATTCCTGCCTCATGCATCCTTGCAGCCCCCGTGGAACAAGTGGACCTGAGATCCCCAGGCCTCTGACAGCTGGTGGGCTTAGTGGAGAGACCCATCTGTACTTCACTGCGACCTGTGTTCCTCTTCCAGACCGGACCCCAGGTAAGCTGGGGTGAGGGAAAAACTGGCGAAGTAAGTCAACTAATTTTGGACACAATAGGAATACAGGCCATTTCTACAGTCAATTCTCTGTCGTAAATTCATTTTAATAACTGAAGTTGTCATGGCCTGTGATTTATTTGTGATTACTAGTGGAAGTGCTCAGGCTCATCTGGGAAACTGTCAAAATTTTAAAAGAAGGAAAATAAATATGATAACCAAATTGTCATAAAAATGAAGGATGGTGTATGAATTTTCTTTATTCTCAAATTGAAGATCTTGAATCCTTAAAATTCTTAAATTAAAGGAAATGTTTAAAGAGGAAAAGAAAAAAGCCAGAAGTCACTCTTTGGAGGATACTTCCTCATGCAGAACCACGGATTCGAGGGGCTCACATGAATAGGGCAGCGCTCCGTCTTGCTTTGGTTTCCCTTGGGCACTCACTGAGCACTGCCTACCATTGCTGGCTTTCTTGTTTAAGGCATGTTGCTCCCTCTGGGATGTAAGCTCCAGGAGGGCAGGAACCCTGCCTGCCTTGGGCCCTGACGTATCCCCAGAATCTAGGACAGTGTTTGGCACATGGTCGGTGCTGTATAAGTATTTGGGAGTGAATGAATAAATTGTGAATTACGATTCTTTAAGTGATCATATTAGCTGTCCCTCCCCTCTGTCACCTGCATGTTCGTTTTCTGACTTTGCATATAATGGACATCTGCACCTTTTCAGAAGCTACAAGCATATTTTAGTGACAATTCTAAAATAGTCACTTTTTTTGTCACTTTTTTTTTGTATAGAGGAGCTACAACTTGCCACTACAAGACAATTAACACGCACACACTTGTCACTCTCTCCTGATACACATCGAGATCCACGTCAAGTACATAATGAATAACCTTAATTACCGCTCAAGACTTTACAAACCTTGCTTGCTCTCAGAATTTCAACCAGCATGTCATACACGGTGTCTCTGTTCTTCTCCAGGAAACCTTCACATTTATACTCTACCTATGCGAAGAAAGGAATTCATTATTTCCAAAGAGGCAAAAGCAGATAGTATCTAAGTACCACAAGTTTCTTTTCCTTTTAAAGAAAGATTAATGGAGGGGCTGTAAGGGCCATGTTTTAAAAACAGATTCTATTTCTATTTATCACAGCAACCAAACTACAGAAGCTTAGAAAGCTGGGACTATGTCATCTGACGGAAAGCCCCAGGCTCTCCCACTGCCTAGACTTCCCATCGGCCACTGGCTGCTGATCGCCCTGCACTCACCTGTTAGTTCTATCCAGCCACAGGTGACCAGTCAACCTGTGCAGTTAATATAAGGAAATCTGACTCAGGGCTCCCTCTGCCTTTGAAGCCACCAGGACAAGGAAGAAAGTTCAGTGGTGTCCTTTGGGTTCAAACAGAAATGTCTTCCTAAATCAGCATTAATGTGGCAGAAAGGAAAGAAAAACAGACCAGCTGACCACACAGATTTCCAAGGCCACAATACCCTTAGAGTTAGGTTTAGAATGGGTCAGTGTTTGCCCTGTTTCAATTTGACTTAGAAAAACCCTCCATGAAGGCCTTTCTGATTTATAAGGCTTTTTGAATTCCTTAAACAACAACACATTCTGGGTGGCTGCTTAAACATTCAAATCTCTGGGTAGTTACAAAGCTACAGTCATCAAAACAGTATGGTCCTGGCACAAAAACAGACACATAGATCAATGAGAGAGCCCAGAAATGAACCCTCATTTTTATGGGCAATTAATCTATGACAAAGTTGGCAAGAATGTACAACAGGGAAAAGACAGCCTCTTCAACACATGGTGCTGGGAAAACTGACTGCTACATGCAAAAGAATCAAACTGGACCACTCTCACACCATACACAAAAATAAATTCAAAATGGATTAAAGATTTAAACGTAAGGCCTGAAATCATAAAACTCTAAAAGAAAACACAGGCAGTATGCTCTTTGACATCAGTCTTAGTAACACTTTTTTGGATATGTCTCTGCAGGCAAGGGAAACAAGAGCAAAAATAAACAAATGGGACAACATTGAAAGCTTCTACACAGCAAAGGAAACTATCAACAAAATGAAAAGGCCACTTATTAAATGGGAAAAGTTTTTTGCAAACGATATATCTGATAAGGGGTTAATATCCAAAATATACCAAGAACTCATGTAACTCAACATCAAAAAGAAAAAATAACTCTACTAAAAAAATGGTCAGAGGATCTGAATAGACATTTTTTAAAAGACGATATACAGATGGCCAACAGGCACATGAAAAGATGCTCAACATTGCTAATCATCAGGTAAACGCAAATCAAAATCACAATGAGATATGACCTCACACCTGTCAGAATGGCTATCATAAAAAAAGGCAACAAATAGCAAGTGTGGACGAGGAAGTGGAGAAAAGGAAACCTTTGTGCACTGATGAGATTGTGAATGGGTACAGCCACCATGGAAAATGGTATGAAGATTCCTCAAAAACTTAAAAACAGAACTACAATATGATACAGCAGTTCCACTCCTGGGTATTTATCCAAAGGAAACAGAAACACAAATGAGAAGATATGTATCTATAGGCATCTCTACTGCATCCCACTGCAGCATTATTTACAACAGCCAAGTCTCTGGATTGTGTATTTTAATACATGATATATATTCTTCACAAAATTAAAAAATAAAAAATTGTAAGCAAACAGGCTGTCAGAGGTGCTGGAATCTGGAGGCAGAGAGGGTGTTCAGAGATCCCTGAGCAAGGACTCTGCTTTGCTCCCTGGGTAGGAAAGTGTCCTTACTAGAGCAGAGTTTGGGTTAAGAACCAGGAACACTGGCTGTCTGTGAACACGCCTTTGTGAATAAAGCACATGGATTGCTGTCCAGATTCTTCCAAGCTTGTGTGTGAGGCTCTGGTATGAATGAGCAAAGGTGAAAAAAATACAGAGTTTTCCTGATCCTGGGAGGTTGTTTGCAGGGACAGTGTCACAGGCGGCTGAGTGCCTCTGCTGGGGGCCCTGGGGACCAAGGGAAAGCGTGCTGACTTGCTGTATCTAAGCACA
Organism: Camelus bactrianus; assembly: GCF_048773025.1. Lineage (NCBI taxonomy): Eukaryota > Metazoa > Chordata > Mammalia > Artiodactyla > Camelidae > Camelus > Camelus bactrianus. Next base: position 81,132,766 of record NC_133544.1, read on the forward strand.
GCTGTCTCACTTTCAAAACAATTTTATTTCCTCGGCAAATGAAATTGAGGACCTAAGCTAACTGTACAGGGTGTGTGGTTTCTCCCCACCAACCCACAGTCCACACAACATGCTGCATTGTTAGCCCTTTTAGGACAGACTTCTTGGAAGTGCCAGGTGACAAGATTAAAGGTACAGAAACTCTGTACTAGAGAGACGGTCTCTTGAAGTAAATCCCATGTGTGCTTTGCATGAAGGCTCATCCTTTTCCCTCTTTTCCCCATGAGGTCACAACTGTGAAATTATGAAGGACAACAACTAGAAAATATAACTTGATATATCATCATTCATTTCATGTGCATCTTTTCAGGAACCTATCTGAGAAACTCTGAGCACTGAGAGGCAGTCACGTTAAACAGCGCTCCTCTAGCCCACAAAGGTTATTACCGCTGTCCAGCTGGCTGTCCCCTCCTCTGCCCCCTCGGGGACTCAGGCACAACCAGCAGACTCTAACCCACAGCAACAGCCTCTAGGACAGTCAAGCACAGGCTGTCCCCACGACCCCCAGGCACTGGCCAGGCCACTGGAGTAAAAGCCGACTGGACAATGGCACAGAGGGCAGGAGCTTCCTTACGGAAGGAAAACAAGATGAGAGCATATTTAGGGCAAGTGGTTATGGTGATTTTTATTTTTTCCTTTCATTTCCTAAGCTTTCTATAATGTGATTTTTTAAAATAAATTTTTATTAAAGTAACATTTTTCCATAAAAAATAGATAAAGAAGAAAATAAAGATCACCTAGAAAGTCCATCATCTTGAGTCAACCTATGTTACCAATGTCATAAATACATTATGACAATAAAAAAGGAAAGCGTTGAAAAAAAGACATACCTTTCAATGTAGGAAACAACTATGCTGTCTTGATTATAATAATTTCATAGAGAAAATAAACTGATAAAAGATTAGTGAATTTACAATAAATTCAAAATCAGAAATGAGGTCCACTGGCAACACGTTTATCTTTAAAGCAGTACAACTTAAACTCATGGACTTTGTGATAAAAACAAATTAAGAATTGTTACACACACACACACACACACACACACACACACACACACACGCACGTATCCTTCATCAAAACTACACGCTAAGTGTGGCAATCCCACCAGCAAAGTCCCCGGCCTGCCTGCTTCTCCCAGGAAGACGGCACCGGTCCAGACTTTACCTTATCAGCAAAGTGCTGGATGATAAAGGATGTGTTTGACATTCTGGGTTTTTCAAACAAAGAGTTCTTGTTGACAAAATTATTATACAGCTTTTGAAGCCAGTTTTCGTCAGTTCCATGTGGTAACTGGAAGAGAAAAGCAAACCAAGTAGCAAGTAGGAAAACTAGAGATGAAAGATGAACAGAGGCGGGGAAATGCGCTAATTATAGGAAACCAAGATGAGCTCCCACCTAGGAGGGGGTTGCGCTAGATCTGAGGCTCCTTTCTAAAAAGCAACTCTAGGCATAAATGTGTCCTTGATCTTAACATTCTTTAGAGTGATATTTAAACAGACGTATCAGTGCCTTTTTGGAAGAACAAGATACTATTGACAAAAAAGAAATGGTCGTATAATAATGTAAAAATGAAGGGTTTTATTTCTGCAAATTTGGCAGTATTTTAGTTTTTCTTCTCAAAGAAGTCCAAAGGTTCAGGAAAAGGTAGCATGGACTCCATTAGGTGAACATGGTTTTTATTCTCAGTTGAACGGGGGAAGACTGGAACCCAAACGTAGTCCTCCCCATCCTCTGCCTCAGGAAAATAGTTTTTCTTTTACTTCACTGCCTCGTTAATAACTATCTCCTTGAAATAAGACCTTACCTACTCAAACTAAGCTAGTTGCAAAACTTGTTCTTGATACTGGTGATTTTGAAGCCATCAATTACATTCAGCCTGAATTCACATCTAATAACCCACTGCGTCCAAATGACTCCTGTATACGTCTTTGTGACACTGGTCACCCAGGGGATGTCTCTGTAGAAGGGGTACAAATATGGCCTAGAGGCTACCTTGGCCTCTGCACCCTTCCCCCAGTAGATCACTCCAGATGTATGGCCCTGATGCCTGCCTTCAATCTCACATCACTGCAGGGGCTGAAGCACAGGAGGCACCAGAAAGGACAATCTGTGAGAAGAAACATGGGATTGAGAACTCTAGGGAGAAAATGCCAGGAAGTCTTCAACATAATTATTTTGAGGGGGTACCAATAAATCTTTGGAAAAGAAATAAGATATATATTTAAATATCAAAATAAACCAAAAAATGAATACTGTCCTGGGGACTGTTTTTTCCTGTGGCCCCATGGGGGACAATGCTAGGCTGACTCACTGTGAAGTTGCTCCTCCCAGAAGGTAATAATAATACTAGGAAAATTCCTAGAGACTCTTTTCTCAGTTTTATGATGTTGATTTTCAGCTGCACCTCCTGATGGGTGACTCATAGAATCAGGAAGTAAAACAAAACTCAGTTCTTGTTAGTTATGAACAACTGGCGTGTGGCCACCTGCTGCTTCCATGTCCACTCCATATATCTATCCCTGGGGACAGCTTCAAAGGGCTCCTCCCTGCTGGGCATGACCTAAGAGGTCACGCATGTCACCCAGGGGTGGGCTACACAGGCTGAAGGTGGGAGGTTCACCCAGCTCCCTGAGGTTCCTGCTATGGACTGCTGTCCCAGCATTAATATCCAACCAGTTGATAACACATCTGGAATTTACATGGACATTAAAAAAATCCATTTTGCAATACATTCATCTATGACTACTCCAAAGTTGAAAAAAAAAACCAATGATTTAAAAAAGTTACCAAGCATTCTTCATCCAGTAACTCCAAAATACCCATTTTTGCTTCAATCAAGTCAATAACTGGTTGATTGTCGTAAAAATCTATCAGAGTCCAAGGGATATCTTCCTTCATGTATTCTTCTTGTTCAAGTTTAAAGACGTGCTAGGAATCCAAAAGTTAATACAGAAAGAGAATATGAGTGTGTTTCTGAAGAAGAGGTCACAAGTATTTGGACAATGTAGACCATGACTAATCTGTAACGTTTACATAAGACCCTGAGGTTCACGCCACCCCCTTGCCTGTGATCAACGCTGCTGAGGTCCTAACGTGGATCTAGCTGTCATCTTCCCGCCCAGACTGAGTGGGTCCCCACATCCTGGGGTGTAAGGCCTGGCCAGCCTGCCACCTCCAGCACCCAGGGTGGTTCTGGAGCCCCTCCCTGTACACAGCCACAGCCACTGTCCAAGGCAGACCCAACCTCTTTGGGTGGGAGCCAGCCTGCCCCAGAATGCTGGCTATAGCGCCCGTGTGAGAAGCCAACAACATGGAGAGCTTTGTTCACTGCTTGTCTGGGCCATGAGGGTGTCAGGGAGGCTTCCCAGAGGGCTGGCTCAGGTCCATCCTGGCTGTAGGTGGCAGGAGGGGCAGGGGCTGTGAGGAGAAAGGCTCCCACAGGAGAATCTCAGTGGGAGCTGCAAGGAAGCCCAACAAGTGGTGGTTGAGAACCAATGGGCACCCGCACAGGCCAGAGAAAGAGAGCGTCCCAGAGTAATGGGGGTGGCGTGGGGGGCGATGGGATGAGACTGCAAAGGATGGCAGAGGCGAGATCGCATCAGCCCTCTATGTCCCCCGGCCCCAGAGAACCTCGGTCCTGTGGCCTTTTCTTAGGGGCAGTGAGGATCTATGGAGTTCACGAGGAGACCTGGGTTCAGGAAAGATAACTCGGTCTGGAGGTGGGGATGGTTTTGAAGAGGGCAAGACTAGAGGCAGAAAGCCGAGTCAGGACCCAGCCCAGTGTTCTGAGGTGGCCGGGCACTGTGGGAGGAAGATGAGCAGGAGCGAAGAGGTTGGGATGAACATTAGGCTCAAGACACTGGGTCAGTGGCGATGCATTAACCACAAAAAGGAGTGTAGAGGGTAAGGAGGCTAAGAGGGGAAGGTGGTGCTTTGTCACTGTTCAGCTCCCTGAGGTTGCCCAGGTGCAGGGTCTAGCAATGGCCTGATTTATGGGACAGGAGCTTGGAGAGATGGGCTCACTAGGGCTTTTATGCTGGTATTTTTAACGTATTACGCCTCCCAGGAGGATCTGCACATTGATAGATTACTCAAAAAAAAAAAAAAAAAGGAAAAAGGAGGAGGATGAAGTAGAAGAGGAGGAAAAGCAGAATTAAAAAAAAAAGAAAGAAAAAACGGAATTGCAAACTTTGATATGTATTTGGGGTGCGGGATAGTGTCTTGTAAATGTATTATTTGAGGTTGAGTCCTGGGAGGGCCAGGATCTGCAGATACAGTTTGACTTCAGGTGAGTTATGCTGCATATCCACTTGGAATAAACCTTAGTTTCAGTTACTAAATGCTAAACTTTCAGAGAATCCTTGAGAATGCTAACAGAATAGAAATTCGCAATGGGATGAAATCTAATGCTTACACATGGATTAATTCTGGAGCAAGAAATAGGAAAGCAAAGAAACATTTGCTGCGTTTGAGTCAATGTTAGGTCTTCTCTTCACCAGAATATTAGGCAGATCTTACTGACCCATTTTCAAAACAGAGAAACTGAGGCTCAAAGAGCCCAAGGTCCCAGAGGAAGGAGGTAGCAGAGCTGAGATTCAAACCCAGTTCAGTCTGAACACAAGCCCATGCTCTCCCTGATGTCACACCATCTTCTCCTCAGGAGCTGTGTGGGAGGCGCTGAATTTCAAAAGACAGGCAAGGAGTTGTCCAGGTGGAGATGAAGGGATGGGGAAAGGACAGGGCAGGTGGGTGACAGCAGAGAGAGAAGCAGGTGCAGATACCACAAGGACAGGAGCCTTGGGGAAACTAAGTCATCTGGTCTGGCTGCAGGGGGGGTCTGTATCCAAGAATGGCAGGTGCTGAACTGAAATGGAAAAGTTGGCAAGTGGCTCCACAAAGATGAAATAGGATGGGAAGTTGCAGTTTCAAGATAACGGCCACAAGGTGGTGCAGTGACCCAGCATGTAGCTCCTTTAATAACTGGGAGGTTTGAAGAGGGAAGGAGCCAGACCGCCTCTCTGTGTAAACACACACACACACACACACACACACACACACACACCTAACTACTTTCAAGAAAGCAGAAAAGTCACCTACCAGGTTGAACTGCTGTTGCAGCTTTTCGTTAGCGTAATTAATGCAAAACTGTTCAAAGCTGTTCACATCAAAGGTTTCAAAACTGAAATACAGTTTAAGTAAGTTAAGACATAACTTGAAGGACTCACATATTTGTTTATATTTAGTATTTTTTGACAAACTTCATAGCTTAAAAGTTTTCTGTTTTCTACAAGTCTTAAATATGCCTCAAAGCTTCTGGTTAAACATCCCAGCAGTTTATAAATCACTTTTTTTCAGGCTGACCCCGGAAGGAATCTGGTGTGTACAAAGCACCCACTTGAGGCAGGCATTAAAACAGGTGCATCACATTACGGCACATCATTTAATCCACACAACACTGACATCAGCGTTATTATCCTCACTTTATAGATGAGGAAATAAGACTCCGAGAAGTTAAGAAATTTGCCTGAGGTCACAGAGCAGGGTCAGACTCAGCTGCCAGCCCACCTGCCTGTAACACCTAGGCTTTTGGTGAAAAGGCACTGCTGTTTCCTGTTCCCCCACTCTGCTGAAGTCAGAGGCAGCACAGTTTTGCCACCCCCAGGGGTGCTTTCATAGTCCTTGGAGGAAAAGAGTAAGGGCATCTAATACCCATAGCCCAGCAGACCCCATCAGGTCCAGGGCAGACACGCCCCACCTTCATTTTCAGACTTTCGGTGGCTGCCTCTGGAGTTGCAAACCCACGAGCTGAGATGAGGCTGGCAGGTGACAGTATGGCGAGCAGGCTGAACTATGCGGAGCCCGTGATAACCAGGACTGCCCTGTGGGGCAGCTGCTACTCAGCTGCAGCCAACTGTGGCCATGGACTCATGCCGGTCAGGATATGAGATCACCTGATTCCCAAGAGAATCCAGAAACCTGGACCCTACGTGAATTACCCTGCTCTGTGAAACATGCTGTGGGCTGGATAAAACTGGGGCACCAAATTCCCCACCTGCCAGGAGGAAGCTGAGGGCTTCCCTCACCTCACCCTAACACAGCCCTGGGTGGAGGGCTGCTGGGACCCCGCTGCTCCACACGAGGGCAGAAGAGAGACTGACCATCGCAGAGTGGTGCCAAACACATAGTCTGACCCCAGCTCTTGGTGCCTCTAAAACCTTGGTTCTTAGTCACTCTAATCTGAGAAGTTCCTGCCAAACCCAACCATGGGTCCCCTGGGAGTCTCACTTGATGGAGCCCGTGTGGCTCCGTTCAGAATTCCTGGGCAGGTTAAAGGACGGGACTATCCTCCAAGCAGCTCCAGGCTGACTTGGAGCAGGAACAGGACCCACAGTCCTGACAGCCCTGTTCCACACGGTTGGGCCATGGCTGCGCCAGGAGGAGAGTCAAGAGGGCCTCATCGTGCTTTGCAGCCCACAGCCAAGGCCAAAGGCCAGACCCCCCAGAGCAGGGGCAGACCGTCAGGCATCAATGACTATTTTCCTGTTCACATCTGAACAATGCTTATTGTTCTTAAAAAGACTACACGATTTCTTCCACCTGACCTTTGTAATAACCCGTGAGAGAGGCCTCATCGTACAGACACAGAAACTGAGGTTTGGAGAGGTTTTGTGACTTTCTGACAGCCACACAACAGGTATGGTGTGGTGCCCACTCCCAGGGGTCTGACTCCCAGCTCTGGCCCTTCCAACTCTGGGTCCAGAACAGAGACGTCTTGCTGGATGGGGAACCACAGACTTCACGTCTTTCTGAGCTGAACTCTCAAGGCTCACAGCTTCAGCTTTAATGGCCTTCACCATGGCACCTTTTCCTTTGAGGCTGCCTTATTTCCAGATCACCCTGAGCTCAGGTCTCCCAGCAGTCACAGGTGTGCAAGGATGAGGGCTAGCCTGGCCCTGAGAAAGGCATGCAAGGGTTCACCCTAGATAGTAGCAATCTTACTTAAAGAGGAAAGCTTATTTTTTGTAGGGGTACAGTGAATTCGTGGGTGTCAGTAAGCATGTTACTTTTATCATTTCCAAGGAGGAATTTTATATTAAAATTAAAATTTTAAATATACTCTAACAAGTTCTTACGAATTTACTATTACTCCTGTCTCAGGTTTGCCCACTTAGCCAAAAATTCAAATTCCTCATTACATGGTTTGTCGACCTTGTGGATCTGATGCCTGCCTGCCATTCTCCTGACTCACTGCCCCTTGTTCTCAGCTGCTCTCCTCTCTATCTCATGTCTGTTAACCCCTAGCACATCCACCTGCTTATTCCCCTGGAATCATCCCAGTTTCTAATTAGCTGCTTGCCTCCGCCACTAAAATTTAAGTCCCAAAAGGGCAGGGACCATGCGTCTATTCTGTTCACCCATCACACCTGACACAATTTCTGGCACACGAGTATTTTTCTTAAATGAAATAATCTCAAAATGAAGGGCTGTTTATTTTAAAGACATTTTAAAAGCACAGGAAATAACAGAATAATGTAACAATCACTTATTTCCACCACAATGAAAGAAATTATTGTTAAGCAGGAATATTCCCTTTTGAAAGTCTCTTTAAATGATTACTGGCTGCCCAAATCTTTTTTTTTTTCCAGAATTAACAAGGTAAATAATTTACTAGACTATTGGCAGTGCCTCACTATTTTATAGCTGTTGACATATACTATTAACTGGGAGTCATATGTAGCTTAGAACCTAAGTTACGCAAAGTCACTCCCCTGAGGCACCATCTCACATAACAGCCACGGGAAAAGCTGACTCTCTGTTTATGGGCAGAAGTTCCAGGCCGCCAGCCCACCCAGCAGCAGCAGCACGCCAGCCGGCTGGTCTCCTCTGTGTGGGGAGGGGAGGGGAGGTTGAACTGCTTTTCCCCGGAGTGTCAAGGGATACACCCCAATCTGGGTAGAATACCCTGCGATGCCTTCCGTAGGACCATCTACCCCTCCTTCCCCTGAGAAACCAGGGTTGGTCCTGGGAGCCTGGAAGGGTGGGTAACCCGAGGCCAGCTACTAAGGAACAAAAGCCTGAGTGCTAACCCCTCAGGGCCCGCCTCTGCGCCGCCCGCCCTCACGCACTCTCTCTGGCTATTCCACAAGCATCTTTGGCACGAGTCTGACCTGGGACTTAGAAAAGTAGGACTGAACCAAGAGGAGAAGGAAGGAAAAAACTCCAGTGTGGGAACTCGGTCTCCCAAATGAATCAGAATTCTTGGAGATTGGGGCAAACACACAAACCTTACTATCCAAGAATAGAAGAGGATGTAGGTGTGAGGAAGCTCTTGGTAAAAGGCCTGGGTTTGCGTTTACCTCTGGCCCTGTGAGCGTGGGCGGGGGCAGGACCTCTGGGGCTGTCATTTCCACCCTATGAAATGGGAAAGGTGTGTCAGAGCTCCACACCTCGTGGGGCCTCTACAGGGAAACAGAAGTGGGTGAGAGCTCGTATAGCCCTGGCTTCTCCCACCAGCAGAGCACCCATGAATGAGTCTTCAAAGCCTTAACTGTTCCATTCTGTAAAATGGGGATAATTATAAGGTTGTTTCAGAAATGAGAAAGTGCTTGGAAACCACTCAGCATGGTGGCTGGCCATTATTAATTTAGAATTCACTGAATGCACTCTCAATAAAAGACACTGTAGCTTCGGGGATGATATTTAACATCCATACGTGCTGATCATGTGGAAAACAAAGGAGCAACCAGAATAAAATGATTTAAAAATAACAGGCATTTGACATTTAAACGAGGAAAGACAGGCTCACGGGAGAGAATCTTACCCATAAATGTCCAAAACACCAATAAAAGTGTGCTGCTTGCCTGAAAACTGCAAGGCTTGATTAATTCTCTCCACGATGAAGTCAAACAGGTGCGCGTAGATCTTTTTGGCCAGTGCGTCCCTGGCGTTGGCAGCCTGGGGCCTGGTCATGGGCTTCACCACCGTCTCCGAGGCTGTGATGATCTTGCGATTGCAGAGCCACTGAGCCACTTTGTCACCCTCCAGGCCCAGGAGCTCACAGAACACCTTCAGGTGACTGTCGCCCTCCTTTGAAAGATAAAAAAGCACAAGGGCCTCCCGGTCATCTAAACTGGCACCAGCCTGTCCGGCTAGGCCCCGCAGCCCCCGCATGACCAGGCCTCAAGAGACAAGAGCCAGGCCCCGGAGGGAAGCCGGAGGGCTGGCAGGGTCCCCGAGCCTGCACCTGGTCCTTGCACCTGGTCCTTGGCAGGGCACCCCTGTGCTGATGCCAGGCTGTCCTGGGCTGGGTCCCACCTGGACTTTCGCTCTGGCCAAACAATGCAGTGATTTAAGCCACAGAAGCAATCTGTCCTCAACTCCTGTGCATGTGGACAAAGCCTTGGGGCCTCTCTCTTTCCTCTGCATCACACCCCAGCCACCAGTGAGAGGGTGCACTCACCCTGTCCCTCCTTGTGTGGTCAGGGTTTGCCCAGGGGTCTGGCCCAGGAGAGAGCTGGGTGTCCTTGTCAGAGGACCTAGTGGGCTCCCTGGGCTGAGGCAGCTTCCCAGCCAACGTAGGGCTGTGGAGGAGGACTTTTCCTGGACATACGAAGTGAACCTTGTTTCTCTTCCCAGCCTGGGCATGAGACTGCCTCAGTGGCCAACGGACAGGGGAGGTCTGCTCCCTCTGTCTTCAGGCAGCATGGACAATGGGCCCTTGTCCCTAGGCAAGAAGATACGAGCCCATGAGTCTGAGCACTGTTATTCCTCCCGGGCAGGGGAACTTCCGGGCAAGCTCATCTGTAGACACTGTCTCAGCCGGTTGGGAAAACCATGCGATGACTGCATTTAAAAAGCATTGGATTGTGGTGGAACGAACAATCTAAAAAGTCCTGCTGCCTCCCTGCTGCCCACCCACACCCCTTCTGACCAGGATCACAATAACATGAAGCGTATCTCCGACGTGCTCGGCACTCACTGGGGAGAGCACTGGCAGAGCCACTGGCTTCTTTCCTTCTAAGCAGGAACCAAACCTTCTCAGTCAAAACCATGCAGCTACAGATGCAGCGACAGGGGGGAATGCAAAGGGCAGCAATTTTTAAAAAGTAAGATGGCTTCATCCAGATTGAGTTTGCCCAATATTTCGAGTTCCTGATGCAAATGAATGAAAGTTACAGGACTGGTCATTTTCTACAAAAGTTTGGCATCTTTTTTTTTTTTTTTTTTTTTGGTAAAATTTGTCTCCTAACATTGACTTTTAGACGAAGGACTTTTAGTCTATCAATTTTAACTCCTCCTTCAAAATACGACCTTCACAACAAACTTCACGGGACAGAGTCCAAAGCAGGGGTGCTTGCTGGGAGGAAGTCATGGCTTTAGCCTTTGAGAGTGTGAGAAGGAAAAGTGCAGAAGCCTGTTTCTGAGGTAAATAAGCAAGGACCACAGCGACACCCACTCCATGCATGTCCCCACCCCAGGCCTGCCATCACCTCTCCCCAGACTCCCCAGTCTTTGTGAAATGACTGACTTTGGGAGGACTGGATATCGGTGGAGGTGGGGCGCTTACTGTGAGAGTTTGGGAAGAGGAAGGAGAATGACTTCCTGGTCACAGGGCAACAGGCCTGAGCCACAAAAAAAAAAGCATATTCCACTTCTGCTCAGTGCTCCTCCCCCTTAAGCCGCAGGTACCAGAGCTGAGAAAGGACCAGGTGTACAAAATTAACAATTATTCCCATCAGTTGTTTTGGGGGACAGGAACACAGACATTGGTATGGACTGTTTGTTTCAGCTATATGGGAAAAAATTCATATGTTGAACCCCTAACCCCCAAAGTGACAGCATTTGGAAGTGGGGCCCTTGGGAGCTAACTAGGTTTAGATAAGCTCATGCGGATGGGGCCCCCATGATGGCATTAGTGTCCTCATAAGAGGAGAAGGGACCAGAGCCCGCGCTCTCTCTGACACTTGAGGTCACAGCAAGAAGGTGGCTGTCTACAAGCCAGGAGGGGGCCCTGGCCAAGAACGCAAGCATGCTGGCACCTTGATCTTGGACTTTCCAGCCTCCAGGACTGTGCGAAAATAAATTTCTGTCGTCAAGCCGCCCAGTCTGTGGTGTTTTGTTATGGCAACCACAGTTGGCTAAGACACACGTGTTAATCCAAAGCTTCAATGGTCAGGAGATTCTGCATTTCACAGAAACGTCTTTTAACTGTGTGATTGTCCTCTTAACATGGACACTGTTGAGGATAACCAAACCCCACACCAAGATTCACCATCATAATGTTTGTTGCCAAAGAGACATACACATAAACTTATCTTGTATACACTAAATAAAGAAAGCCCTCACAAAACTTACACAGGAATCTATTTCCAGAGAGGAAGCCGGCACCTTTGGTGTTTGATTCAGGCACATGTCAAGAGGTAGGAGGTGTCCTTTCTGCTTAAAACTGTCCAATGCCCAAAAGGTCCTACATGATCTGCACCCTCCCCCCACCCCCACATTTTCTGGCCTCATCTACCACCCCTCCCTGCACTCACTCCTCTTTGCATTTACCAACCTTTCTGCTATTTTCCCACTAACACTTCCTGCCTAAGGGCCTTTGCACTTGCTGTTTTGTCAACTTAGAATGTTATTCCTCCAGATGAAGACACAATTCACTCCCTTACCAAACTAGAAAGGCTTTCTCTGAACGCCCTACACAAAAGGCACAGCCCATCCCCACCTCTGCTTTATTTTCCCTTTTCATGGCTACTGCCATCTGTAGCTGTCCACTGTGTCTTCTTCCCTCTGCCTCCCTCCCCCAATCATAAGCTTCAGGAAAGCCTTCTGACTTCGTTTTGTTCATTGCTGTTTCTCCACAGCCTACAACAGTGTCTGGCATACAGTAGGTGCTCAGTAAAAATCTGCTGAATAAAAGAAAAACAGAGAATACCCCTCTACTTCTTCTCTACTGCCGCAAAGGGGAAGAAGCTTTACTCTTTGAAAGTAACCCATGGAAACCCCCACCTGTTCCTGTTAAACTGGTCTCCCAGGAGGCCCAATGTGCCTGGTGCTGAGATGGCTAAGATGCAAAGGCAGGATAACCACGCGAGGGTCTGCTGATGACCCTCCCGACGCAGGAAGGGCGAAACAAATACACATCTTACACTGACTGTGGATCTCTCATTGCCCACGGCTGTGATCTGCACGTTGCCCAAATGTAGGATGGCTGCCAGGATCTTAAAAACATCCATCTGAAAATCTTCCTTGAAACCTGTAAAAAAATTTTTCCCAAATTAGGAATACTACACTTCTCCTCTGGCTTCATCACCAGCAAGATAAGCACCTGAATTCCTTTAAGACTCTCTGGCACCATCAGTGCCAGGAGCTGGGACAGGGAATGGGGGGCGGACCCCAGGGAAAATCTGGCTCTCTGTCTTTCTAGTTTGACGTGTGCACACACAATGTGAACTTACGACCCACCAACTTTCCCTTTTGCTGCGGCTGCTAGGAAGTTCAACACAAAAATTAGTATCTGAGTAGCCATTTCATGTCAGGTTCCTGGGAGAATCGCCTCTCCTTTGTTCTGTGTGCTGTGCTTTCTTGATTGTTAATGTTTTATTTTTTTCCCTTTTGCTCATAAGCGCCCTGAATTCTTTTCATGTTGGATGCTGGAAGGATGCCATCACCCTCCAGCTTTGCATTGTGCTCTCTGCCCCAGGCGGCTGGCCTGTCTGGACTGAGGTCATGGGCTCTCATGCTCTCTGGCCTCAGAGGGGTTTAACCACAGGGGACCTTGGCAGGAGATCAAAAAGCAGGAGACAGGTGCTGAGTGTGTCGTCCTAGCTCTTTCCCTACAAAGTTGCCTCAGGTTGGCTGTGTTGCCGGCCGACAGAAGGTCACTGCTCCTGGTCTGGGTCTGACTTTCCCTGACCCTCCTTTCAGGCTCCAATAACACCATCTGCCAACAGCTCTGCTGCTGTCCCCAAGTCCTCCGGCTCCCTGTAGCCCCCAAAGCCCTATCCACACCTTTGTAGTTGCTCCCTCCGTAAATAAACCCTCCTCCTTTTACCCCATTTGAATGTGCCCCATGTTTCCCTTCGGGAGCCTGACTGATGTATGTGGATTATCACTCATGAAGATATAATATATGTGGTACCATGAGGGGATTAGCACATTTCCTGAAGCCAAAACCAAACCAAGCCGGCTGTGAGGAAGGACTTGGTGTCCTACCCCCATAAATCACAAAGGAGAAGCTGCCAGTCGGGAGCAGGGCTGGGCTAGGTCTGGGGCCTGTACAGGAGCTGGGTGGATGAGGACAAGCACCAGGTGGTGTTAAGGACACTGCAGTAAGTCCGGGAGCTTAAAGACAGTGCAGAGGGTAGGGCAGGTTCACCCCCGCCCAGGCTCCCCGTCCACACCAGAGTGGAGGCCTGAGAGTCCCTGCAAGCAGAGGAGCAACAGGCCCTAAACGCCCCATGAGAGCCCCTGCGGCCGCCCGCTCCTTCTCACTTGAGGACAACTGGAATCTTTCAAAAGCAGTGAGGGCATGTTCTTAAATAATTCCAAGACCTACTTCAAAGATTACACAAAACTAAAGTCACAAGTGATTTCAAACCAAAGTTATACAGACGCTTCCAGCTCAGTCTGAGTCCAGGCATATGCACCCTTCCATTTGGAGCAAACCCTTCATCTGAAGGACAGACGACTGTAACAGAAATAAACCACTGGGTGCCACCATGATAAATGGCAGGTAAGTGGTGAGGAGAAAAAAAAGCAACTAAAAATACAAAGTTTGGGAATCTGCCTCTGACATCCCTGCTCTTTGCATGACCCATTACTGACTCCGTGCTGTCCAGAACCGACAAAAGTGAACTAACAACTTCAAAGCAATGATCTCAAGTAAAGAACATAAGAGCTTAAGTAATTATCTTTAGGGAGATAAAATCACTGCAGAAGAACTGCTGGCCTGAGTTAGATTTCAGTGAGCAACACAATGGTCAAGTTCCTCCAGCCTGCGGTCCAGGAGAGGTCTGACTGTTTCCAGGGTGTTCTTTCTGAGATCTTAATGGCCAAGCAAAGATCAAAGGATGAATCAAATGAGAGTCAGCCGAAGAACAAAGGAAATGAACTCTTGATCAAAATACGTCCCACTCTGCTTCCTCACGGGGTAACCTGTGACCAGCAAAAGCACCTATGAAGCTGTGATGTCGTGATTTACACTAAGAAATACATACTTTGTCAAATTTCTAGCACAGAACTACTGAAACCCTAGGACTTCCTGAGTGGTCAGAGAGATTAAGGTGTCTTTTGTTAATGAGGTGATTCTGGAATGCCCTAGGTCATGTGAGGATGGGAGGTGGTTGCCAGGGGAACCAGCCCTGTGATAGGGAGCTGGAACTTTCAGGCTCCCCCCTTGACCTCCAGGGAGCAGAGAGGGGCTAGAAATCAAACTAACTGCCAATGGCCAATGATTTAATCAACTGTCCCTATGTAAGGAAGTCTCCATAAACCCCCAAAAGGACAGGGCTTGGAAAGCTGCCAGGTTGGTGAACACGTGGGGACTGGGGAGAGTGACACACTCAGGCAGCATGGAAGCTCCGTGCCTCTTCCCACATACCTTGCCCTGTGTATCTCTTCCAACCAGCTGCTCCTGAGCTACATACCCCTTTATAAAAAATGGTGATCTAGTAAGGAAAATGTTTCTCTGAGTTCTGTGAGCTGCTCTAGCAAATTAATTGAACCCAACGAGGTGGTTGTCGGAACCTCTGATTTGCAGTCATTTGGTCAGAAGCACAAGTTACAACCTGGACTTGAGACAGGCCTCTGACAGTGGGGGGTGAGGGTTCTACCTTGTAGGTCAGAGCCCTTCACCTGTGAGAGCTGATGCCTTCTCCCAGGCAGACAGTGTCAGAACTGAGCTGAACTGTAGACGTCCAGCTAGGGTTCAAGGAATTACTTGGTGTGGGGAACCTCCCGCCCTCGCATACACACACGCACTGGAACTGGGTCCCAGAACCATTTAGTACCTCAGAAGCTAAGCCAGAAGGGAAAGCCCAGGAACTCTGCAGCAGGCTCCATCCTCAGTACTTCCCATGCATCACCTCGTCTGCTGTTCACAACTCTCTGAAGTAAGTACTGGTGTTGCTCCCATCTGATATCATATGGACATTTTGCTTAGGAAACCATTCGTTTTTATTCTCAGTTATGCAATAGTGCTCATCTCGTCTATTGCTCTGGTAATTTAACCTCAAGTTCTTTGTCTTTTACATTCAGATACAGTCAGTTGGCCACAACAACGAAAACAAACAGGTCTAATAAGAGACGAGTATTTTCTGCAGGATGGAAAAATGGTCTGTGGTCTCACACTGACCAGAAGCTTAGACCAGCAGTTCCAGTTGGATGTCTAGACTAATACAAAATGGGAAAGGGAATGGCTATTTTTATAAATGCCACGTGTAGACAGTCTTTCCAAACTCGAGCTCCTTGTGGGACAGGAAAGGTGGGGAAGATCGAAGATAATGCATCACCTGTGTCAGTGTCCTGGCAACCAAAGATTAGGTTTTTTGGTATGAAAATGAGAAGTTTTAAGGCCCTGAGTGTAAATTCCAGTTCTGCTCTATACAGGCTGCTCGACCTTGGGTAAATTACTCACTACCTCTGTGCCTCAGTTTCCCTATTATAAAATGAGGTTAATACCAGCATCTGCCTGATAAGGTGTTTGTATGGTTTAAATGAGTTACCACGGGTAATAAAGTGCTTAGACTGGTGCCTGGCACACAGTGAACTCCACATGGGCACCTGCTATTTTACCATCATCATCAGGGCACCTGTGAAGGCCAGGCAGGGTCACCATTACACTTCTGAACTGATTCGGACCTTAGCTCTCACCTGTCTTCTCTGCAGTCAGCCTAGAAGAGCTTATGAGCATTCACAGCAAGCCGGCAAGCCTGAGGGCAAAGGAGTTGATTTCTAGCTTTTAAGGGAAGAAGCAGTCTCGACCCATTGGCCTCCAAATTTGTTTTGATTGGCTCATCTTAAACTTAGAATTTATTAGGTGCCTTCAGAACACACTCATGCTGGGCATCCCAGCCTTTTCAGAGACAGCGGCTGCTCCTTGAATAGGATGTTTTCACTTACCGAGTAGACGGAAGGTCTTCTGTGTCTCTATCATGTCAGCTCTGTCGTTCACACCCTCAATGACAGTACTGCCTCCCATTCTCGTGTAATGAAATTCTTCTGCACTCCCTGAAAGCAAACATAACGTGATTTCTGTGACACAGAAGTTTGGACATACATGTTTATCAGAAGCAACAAGAGAAGTTCACACTTAATGCGTCATAGTAAGCACCTTACAAATGTTTTCCCACTCATCCCTTAGAATTCTATGTCCCTGACTCATGAGCTGAGGCTTAGAAAAGTGAAGTGACTTGCTCGTTGTCCCACAGCCGCTGGCAGGGCAAGAATTTAAACGCAGGGCCGACTCCAAAGCTCTTGGTTTTTGTTCCCACACCTAACAATTTCATACAGCTTTACTGAGGTTTATTGAATGTACAATGAACTGCAAAAAACCTGATGGGCTTTGATATACAGTTCCCCTTATAAAATCATCACCATGGTCAAGATAATAACTATATGTACATCTAATATTTGAATAGAAGATGGCCCTTCAGAAAGCTCTTCCATGTTTGCTATTCATAGTCTGTTTAACAGACAAGGCATGGATTTTATCATTATAAGAAAACTGAAGAAACTAAGATTCCACAAGTGCAAGCAACTTCTCCAGGATTAGGGAGTGTGCATTCAATGCCAACACACTAGACAATTTTATCTGCCGACACGGCACAAATGACCGAGACGGGAGAGTTGAGATACCACAGGAGCTGGTTCATTTACACTCAAAGATAAACAGCTCATTAATTATGACTGCAAATTATAGTGATTTTGAGTCATCAAGGAAGTTCAAATTATGGTAGAGGTCCTGTGACTCAGAAGATAGGAAATATGTCATACATGTAGAAAAATGACCATCCAATGAAATTAAGACAAAAAGAAAAGTCTGGGGACTTAGATTTCTAGGTCCCAGTGGTCGGGAGGCCTCTTTCTACAGGTGGTTCTGGATGGGTACCACAGTCACCCAGGAGCTCTGAAAAGAACCCTGGGACTGAAGGGTCCCCTCTCTCTGGCCTCACCTTGCCCCTAACTAACCTTAGTTAAATGCATCAGGTCCACCCCTGGAACCCAAAGACCTTATGTCTTTGGACAGAATACTTTTTTTTAAGTGATGTTGTGGTAAGAAGAAATTAACCTAGAATTCAGCATAAGAAAGAGATTCTTCCACACACCATCCATTACGTACCCAATTTAAGATGTTTAAATTCTGACTGCTGTGCAGATGCACAAAGCTGATAGAAAATGTGGTAA
Organism: Camelus bactrianus; assembly: GCF_048773025.1. NCBI lineage: Eukaryota > Metazoa > Chordata > Mammalia > Artiodactyla > Camelidae > Camelus > Camelus bactrianus. Next base: position 81,150,208 of record NC_133544.1, read on the forward strand.
TTTCGTTCATTTTCTGACTGTAAAAAAAAAAAAAAAACAAGAAGTCCTGAAATTACACCAAACTCTTTACAAGTGAAAATGTGAGGATTTCCACAAGAGGGTCTTAGATGCTAATCTGGGTTGACAGTTCTGCTCTCATGGACATGGATGTCTACGTGTGTTTTTGCTGGGACCCAAACTCTTGCCTTTGCTGGCTCACAGGGGCCCTTCCTTCCAGAGGGAGAACTGGCAGCCCAAGATCGCCTTGCAAAGAATTACCCCAGAGAAACTGTTATTAAATGAAAACATTCTGTGAAATGGCAATAATATAATTCATACGAGTTGAAATTTTAAAGAATCTCCCCGCAGCACATGGCTTGCCATTATTCTCCTCCGGGGCCAAAACTATGAGAATTTTCTTCATTTTATGGACAGAAGAGCCTTTCTCTTAAATGCCACCTCGACAGCTCTAATCCCATCCCCTTCCTGATAAAAAGCCAGTCTAACAGTGTTGCCTATTTCAAGTAGTTTTTGTGTTCTAGAAAGGTAAATGTGATACTTAAATGCTAAAGATTTTTTAAGTCTCCCAAATTGTAAGTCGTCCTTTTACCTCAACCACACAACTCCACAGGTAATGCACCTGTCCATCAATTTTTGTTTTTAAGAGACAGGAAAAATAACCCAAACTACAAATGAAAGACAGGAAGACTCCATTCCTCAAGTCACAGAACAATGTAGTTTGGCTAATGAATATGTAAACACAAAACATTTTAAAAGTCAGGAGAAAGGAAATTTGATGAACGTTTTGGTCCTTACTTGAAAGACAACTCTGGATTTCTCTAGCAGGTAAGTTCTCATGTTGGCTCCTATAATCTGATTCCTCTCGTCAAAACTGATTTCTGTATATTTCCCAAACCGACTGCTGTTGTCATTGCGGGTGGTCTTGGCATTTCCAACAGCCTACAAAACACAGTAATAGCATTAAAAAGACCTTTGCATCAATATTCTTGGAGCCGTTATAGTACAGTACAGTCCTGTTAGCTAGGGGAAGGTCTGATGAGCAGAGAGAGGTCGAGGGGTAGGCAGAGCAGCTCGAGACTTACAGGCAACAGGACACAGCCTGCTATTCAAGACTCTCCTCAATCTTGCTGGGAGACACTGAGCAGGATCAGAAAAAGTACAGGTTCTGATGTTCCATGGCCCTAGGTTCCTTTTTTGCTATCTGTCTGATGCTAGAAAAGTGATTTCATCTTTCCCAGTCTTTATTTCTCTATCTGTAATATGGGAAAGTATGCATCTTAGAGTTGGGAGGATTAATGAGGTAACATAAAGTGCCTCAGCTCATCTATGCCTGAAATACTACAGATGCTCAGTTAGAAGTCCATGTGCTTCACCTGACTTTTATTTCTGTCTTATCCCTTACCACTTCTCTACTTAACCTTTCTACTTGACCAAAAAATTGCCCTCTCCCATCCCTCCCACACTGAGCAGGATTTTTGCTTTTTCCCCGCTGGTCTTGAATTCCGTCTCTCCTCTTACCCACCCCTTCCCCATTCCTGGGCACCCTCCATCTAGAAGTATCCTTCTTATGCACACACACTGCACTCTTGCCCAGGCCATCGTGCTTTCTGACAACATACCCTTTCTGAGCACCTGCTGTGGGTCACGTGCTCAGAAGGTGACGTGAACCAAGCGGATCCAGTTTCGCCTTCACGGGGCTTACAACAGTGGGCGAGACCAACCCTGAGCGGGTAAGCCTGCAAAATACTCCACTGGGCATGTAACGGGCAGTGCTTCTTGACAACCCTTTTACTGCTATCTTGAATTGTGATTTATGTTTCTATTTAACTTTAAAACATGCTATGTCGGAGGAATCTTAAAAATTAGGGATTGGGTCTTATTCTTTTCCATCACTCCCTGTAGTATCTGGCATAGTGGCTGAAACCAAATAGGTGGTCTGATAAATATTCACTGAGGATTTCGATTCAGTAAAACAGGGAGAAAAGGTCTAGGAACCTAACATTCTTAATTATTGGCTATGCATCCAAATAAATCCAAATCAACCTCTTCCAATTTTGCAAGGCAGCCAGAGCTGGCCTTTGGGCCCTCCCCTGAGCCTGTGAGATGCTCCTTCTTCCTGGAGAGTTGTCCCCTTACCTCTGGGTACCATCACGGTTGGCCTTGCCTACATGTCAAAGCCAGCCAGGGGAGGAAGAGCCTTGATATGCGGCATTTGCCAATTTGTAAGGTATAAATATTCCCACCATGACTGATTTCAAACTACCATAGGTTTAACAATAACTTGCAAAAAAAAAAAAATCCTGAATATTTAACAATCAGGTCTCGTAAGTTGGTGCCAGTTGGCGAGCGACCACCACTACTCTTATTTCACCAGTGGTGTCTGTAGTTGAGGAAATTTCCTGAGATGTACACATAAACAGAAGACTTCTGAAATCTGCTGGTAGAATTTTTAGCCCAGTGGGTAGAGAAGGGAAGCCTTGGAAGCAGCTACCTCTGCCCCAGTCTCCTCCAAACCCCACTGAGGGACAGACATCCTGGCTCTTTCCTGCCCTCACTTCTTAGGTCTTTCAAGGGTGGGAACTCAAGTGAGCAAGGACAACATACAGGCATACCTCCGAGATACCATGGGTTTGTTTCCAGACCACCACAATAAAACAAATGTCCCCATAAAGCAAGTCACATGAATGTTTTGGCTTCCCAGTGCATAGAAAAGTTATGTTTACTCTATACTGTAGTCTATTAAGTGTGAAAGCATCATGTCTAAAAAACCAATGTACATATCTTAATTAAAAAATACTTTATTGCTAAAAAATGCTAACCATCATCTGACCCTTCAGTGAGTCATAATCTTTTTGCTGGTGGAGGGTTTGAAATTTGTGAGAATTACCAAAATGTGACACAGAGACACAAAGTGAGCAAATGCTGTTGGAAGACGGTGCCAACAGACCTGCTTAATGCATGATCGCCACAAACCTTCAATTTGTTTAAAAAAAAAAAAAAGTAATACCTGTGAAACACAATGAAGTGCAGGCACACCCGTATACACAAACCACCCCGCCTCTCCACACACACGCCACGGCCTCCGGCCCTGCTCCCCGCCCCACGGGGCGCTCACCTCAGTTATGGGGTTGGATGCCAGAACCTTGTCTTCCACGTGAGCGTTACTGCTAGACTTGCTGACGGTGGCGAAGTACCTCATGGCATACCGAGCCGACACTGTCTTTCCAGCACCCGACTCCCCACTTACAATTATTGACTGATTTTTGTTGTTTCTAAAGCAAATAAATAAAAGGATTTTTTTAATGTTCATTTTTTCCTATTAAAAAGGCAATATATACCCATTAAGAAAAATGCAGAAAAGCCAGAAGAAGAGGTTTTGTTCCTTCTCTCTAAAGTAACTGTTTCTAACATGCCAGTGAATTTCCTTGGAGTGTTTTTCTCTGTGACCCTGCTGAACACGCAACTTTGTTTCTTGCTATGTCCCCTGTACTGAGGGTCCCCAAGACCAATCCCAGATCAATGATCCACTGGGAGGACTCAGCACATAGTAGTACTCATGGCTAAGATTTATTACACCAAAAGGGTACAAAGCCAATCAGCAAAAGGAAAAGGACCAAGTGCAGAGGAAGCCATGTGTAAACCTCCAAGAGTCCTCTCCCAGGGGAGTCACACAGGACGCACTCACTTCCTCCAGCAATGAATTATATCAACACACGGGACACACTGTCTACCAGGGAAGCTCCATAGAGACTCAATGTCCAGGGTTTTTACTGGGGGCTGGTCACATAGGCATCCTCTGCCTAGCGCATACCACAATTCCAGACACCCAGAAGCCAGGCAGGTGTTCAAAATGAACCACATTGTTCCCACCAACAGTTTAGGTACAGTGAGCCACTCTTACCAATTAGGAAGTGGTGGGAACCTTCCTGAAATCTAAGTTCCCAGAGGCTCACCAGGTGCCAGCCTTGCAAGCCGACCTCTAAAGACAGCAGTCTCAGGCCTGTGCCAACTCCCTTCTGCATATCCCCACTTAAATATAAAGATATTTATTTGGAGAGCAATTATTTGAAACATGCTTGGGAACATGTACGTTTTGTAAGCCAATGTGCTCTGTTACGTAAGTCAGAGATCTGAAGAAATATGTTAAACTTTTCACAGGATGATGGTGGTGGAACCTTATTATAGTACCTTTCTAGCACTGCTATGTGTCGGGTGCTTGGTGAATACTTTACAGGGAATCTCATTTAAGCCTCACAAAAATTCTGTGCCACACACTATATATCCATTTTACAGATGAGTAGAACAGTGACTGAGAGAGGCACAGAGCACACAGCTCCCCTGTGAACACAGGAAGGGATCTTAGGGAGAGCTCCTGGTCCCAAAGAGGAAACTAAGACACTGAGGAGGTGAACAACACCCCCTGAATCCCTCAGCCATGTAGAATGGGATGGGGATTATTAAAGCCAGGCTCTCCTGTCTCCCAGTCTAGTATCAGCAAGTCCGACATGAGCCTGCCCTGTGCTCAGTTCTGCTGTTACAGTTAGACAGACCTCCAGAGAAAACTGGCTCTTCAAGCTTGAACCTGGCTCAGCCCTGCAACTCCAACGAGCTCACACTGTGGACACCCAGGAGCAGCCCTGGCCTGTCAGGATCTGAGCCACAGATGTTAATCTTGCAGACACCCTGCAGATCTGCAGGGGCCAAGGCAAATCCTAGAACCACGGGGTTTTTTAGTGTTGGAAGGAAACTTGCTGTGGCAGAAGCCAAGGAAATTGGCAATTTTTTTCAGAACCTCCAGGATCTTTTATTTTCTGACACCATCATGCTTGGCTACACTCTGCTCCTGAGCCTCCACGTGACCATGAGGGCTCAGGAAAGGGGGTGACTTTACATCATTAGTAACAGCATCAGAGTAGGAATGGGCAGGTTTGGGTCCAGCTAGTGTCCTCAAGAGCAGAGCCTGCTTGGCTCCCAGACTCTCGTGTCTGCAAAGAGAGGGAGTCAGAGCCCCTTGTGGCCTGACTGGTGCATCAAGGCACGGAGGACACCTGCTGAGATGGAGGATGTGGGATCAGGGTGTCCCAAGTTATGGGTTATTAACTGGTAATTCTCTACCCAGCATTCCTCCTCCCCCTTGCTTCTTAGGGACTAGGATACAATTTTTAGTGGGCATGTTGCAGCCCATATGAAAGACTACATGTCCCAGTCTCCCCTGCAGCTAGGCATGGTCATGTGAGGAGCTCCTGGCCAATGAGCTGTGAGTAGAAGTGCTCTGTGGGACTTCTGGGAAGCCTTCCTTAACCAGGAGGGCACACCCTTCCCCTGGGACACTCTGTTGCCTAGAATAGAGAGAAGAGGGCTGAGCACCGAGGATCGGGAAGTGGAAGGCACTGGGTCCCTGATGACTTGGTACAGACAGCATGCTAGCTCCGGACTGCTCATCAGACTTCTCTAGGGGACAGAACCATGCACTTCTCTTACTTAAACCACCATTATTTTTCCTGATTATAAGCAGTGGAGCATGGAGCTGGAGCATCTAGCTCACAGATGACCCTAAAGCTGAGGGAGATGAAGACTGTGCTGTAAATCATAGCAGATCCAGATCCTGTGTCTCAGGTCTTCCTTCATCTGTGAAATAAGGGCAATGATGGCAGCTGACGTCACAGGTGCTGCACAACTCAAAGGCGACAGATGTCTGTGAAAGCTCTTTGGCAAACTGTTAAGGCTCTACAAAGATCCTTTTACAGGTTAGGACATTGAAGCCAAAATAGGACAGTTATGGGGAAAATAAGTTACATGTGGAGTCAAAAAATCTAAGCACAGATTCCAGCTCTGCCTTCCTCTTGCTGGGCGACCCTGGGTGGATGGCTTCAAATCTCAGTCATCTGACAGCTCAGGCATCCTCATCGCAGGCTCTTCCGAGGGCACCCATGATGATGTGTGGGAGTGTGTGCTCAGTGCCTGGCCACAGGAGGCTTGTAACAAACGTTTGCTGGCAAAACAAGAACTCCCCAAAGCCATACAAAAAAAAAAACAAAAAAAAAAAACCAAGTGGTAAAATTAGAATAAGACCTCAGATCTCCTACAGCTAAAACCTGTGCTCATCTACCATTTGAGTCTCCTGCCTTGGATGAGTGAAAAAGCTTAAACACCTCCAAGGGGAGAATAAATCAATTTTCTCCCAACCAAACACACTGGAAGAGAAGCATCTGATTCCCGGATTAATAGGACCAACCTGACAACCTAGAAGGGAAAAAACCAGGAAACTTGGTTTAGGCAGGTCAGGTATATACAACAGTCATTTGCTACTCGGTACAGGCAGTCTGCTTTACCAAGCCCCCAGAGTTCAGTAAAATGAACACTTTTCATGAAACCAAGCCAGACGTCTCCCTTCCACTGTGAGGGTCCAGCAAAGGAGGAGTGTCGGGAGAGTGAGAGGGAGGTCTGTCTGGCAGGAGGCTACCTGGCCATCTGCTTGTACGCCTCTTCTGCCACGGCAAATATGTGCGGGTCCATGTCGCCCACGTTCTGGCCGCTGTAGGCATGGATGATGGCATCTCCGTATATCGGCAACTGCTTGTAAGGGTTCATGGCCACCAGGATGATTCCTGAGGAAAGATGCTGGATGCAGTGATGGGGTTCTTGCTGTCACCTCTTTCTCTAGGTTCTTTTGAGAAACCCCAGCTTTGTCACTTATTAAACCTTCTGTGTGACTTTGGGCAGGTCACTTAATGCTCTAAATATCAGTTCCCTGCAGATGCCACCAACGTTTCTAGGCTACTCTGAAGGTTAAGATGAGATGACAGATGGCAATGCCCTAAAACTGAGAAGTTTTTGCAATTCTTAGTATAAACATAGTAATATCACTGTCCCAAATAAGTAATAAATTTATCCAATCCAACAAGAAACTCAAACACAAGCTTTCTTCGCATGTATTTTTCTTGGTATTCCAACCTTAGTTCTCGTTGAAGATTCTTCCCACCTGGAACAACCTCCCTAAGATCAAATGTCTATAACATTTAGGTATAAATTTGAACAAATGTCTAGGTGTGATCACTCATTTTGACAGAAGCCAACGATTCTAACATAAGTATCATATAAAACGTAATCGGGATGCTCTAGACAGCGAACATTAAGTTGCAGTGTCACTTCTGCTCTCCTGGAATCACTTACCACTGTAGGTGTAGATGAGTTTGGATTCTGCAAAGCGGATTCTGAGATTGTGGAGCACGGCGGGCTCGTGGAGATAGCTGAGGGCCGTGAGGTCATTCTCACCCACGAGGATGTCAGGATTCCGAAGTGGAGGCAGAGATTCTGGATCAATGGGATAATCCAGCTCCTGTGGACAAAGATCAAGTTACAGTTTCAGAAGTAAAAGATTTTGGGTGTTTCTGCTGAATCACTGTCCTCTTTCCTATCTAGCCCTCTTTGGAGTGATCCTTGACACTCTGAAAAACAAATTTGTGTAGAGCAATGAGAACATAATCTTCATGGCTGACTTCTGGGTGCCAGAGGATCAGGGTATTGGCTATGGGTCCTAGGGCATGTCACTCACCCTCTCTGGGCCTCTGTCCTCTCAACTGTGAAAAGACTAGCTGGATCAGATCAGGGGTCCTTAGAGCGACAGAAGGCTCAATGAGGGGCGACAGGGAAGCCACACAGGCGGGAACCCAGCTCTACCCCAGGGGCTCTGCTTGTACGTGGGTAGATGTTGGGTGCTGTGAAAGTTTTTCTTTTGGAAACAGCATTATGCTGCTAAATGACACAATTATCAAAGGTCCCTTGAAGCCCTAAGGCTGCCCAATCTCTATTGAAAGTTGACATGCTTGGTGCTGAGAAGTGTCTAAAGGTGCCCGTGCATGCGGTGGTCTCTCTGAGAGGCCCCCGGTGCAGGTGATGCCCGTCCGCAGCCACCCATGTTCCTAAGGGCTCACAGCTCCCCTACAGGGCTGCCTATTTCTACCATCCTCAGCCCTGGGCTGAGTAACATGCCCAGCACGGCCTCTCTTCTGCTGATTCCACCAATGTGTGTTCCTTAAGTAGCTGCCTGAGCAGAGTGAAGGAGAGGTCAGCGTGCCTTGTTGTGTTGATACCACAGACGACTGGGCCTTCCAGATGCCAGAGCATGAATGGACTTTCTTACCACCTGTTCTACCTTCACTTGCATTTCACAGCTTGGGGAAGTGACTTGAGCAACGTCACCCAGCAGGCTTGTTTCCCTTCCTTCCCAGGCAGCCTTCCTTTCCATGCCTAGTCCTGGATGAGATGACGCAGATGCCACTCTGCAGCCCCAATGACAAGAACTCAGCACTGGATTTTCATTTGCTCCTCAAAATTTCTTTCCACAGAGGGCATGACATCCCTAACAGTGACAGAGACAGGTTCAGAGAGGTTAAGATCCTTGTCCAAGGTCACACAGGTAAGATGGGTCTGGCTGACTCAAGCCTGTGCCATGATGCCTCCTGTCAACACTGACAGGGGTTTGGTTTGTTGGTTTTTCTGTTTTGCATAAGGAGAGCAGCTCAGGGCAATCCAGGACATCTGCGCACGAGTCCTCACAGCAGCTGCCTGCTCATTATCAATGCACGTATGTTTATGGACCTGCCCCAAGCAGCATATTCTTACCCTACACATGTTTGAGAATAAAGTGCTGCTCATACATAATTTTTACTTCCTCTGAGTCTTTCTGTTACCTGTTTTAAATTGAAAACCTCCTTTTCCAGTTCAACCACTGTGTGTGTGAGTGTGTGTGTGTGTGTGTGTATGTGTGTGTGTGTGTGTGTGTTTTATGTGTGAAAGAAACAGATAGGGAGAGAGAGAGACAGTCTTGGTGTGGGACGGGGGAGAAAATTCGAATGTGAAGAACATGAGATTGACAGGTAGAGACATAGGTGACATCTTCTTACACAAAGTAGGCTTTGTCCTTCATGGTACAAAGGGTTAAGTTAAAGAGCAGTCTGGCTGCCTGCCATCTCACTGCCTCTCCCGCTTCTCCTCTGGGCAGCTGGTTCAGGGCCAGGAACGTCACCACCTGAAGCCTAGCTCAGATTACTAAAGCAGCAAACTGCCACTGCAGCTGCTGCCTTGAGATTTTTCTCCCCAAAGCCACCTGATCCCGAGTCAGAACCCTGACTGCACACAGGAGGTACCTGATAAATGCCCCAAGTAGATTCTGATGGGAAAGGAAAGGCTAAATGGCAACAGCAGCCGCTCTGCTTTGTCCCTTGCATTTGCACATGCCCTGGGGATTACTTCATCTCATCTTCAGCAGCCCTGTGTGCCTGCTGTTACTAACTCCATCTCACATGCGTGGAAGCTGAGGTGCTCACCTTCACAAACTAAGTGAATGGCTGTGGCAGGATTTGAATCCAGATAGTCTGATTCTATAGGATATGCCCTTAACTGCTACATTTGTCTCCCTTCCCAGGATCTCGGGAAATGACTCCTAAATCCAGGACAGTCTGATTGGTGACACTGTATCCTGTCTCTACAGAGACCATTTCCATGTCTTGGAAATTTCAGCGTTTTAATACTCAAGTGATATTCCCTGGACTAACTCTGACATCTAGATGGATCATGAATCCTTTGTCCAGCTCTGCATCCAGATGCTTGATTCTAAAAACATAAGGTCAGCTTAGCTCTGGATCCAGGGGGATGTCATTACAGCTATAGGGGGAAAGGAAGACTCATTATGGATAACTTAAAGCAGAGGCAAAATCTGCAGAAGCTGGTAATGGAAAGCCATGACCAGCCTTCGACAGGCACACCTCACGGCATGCTCCACCACCGGGACAAATGCCATCTTCCTGCTCGTCCTTCACCTCTCCCTCACCTCACACACAGAGGCACCTCATAATGTCACACACAGCTGAGTATTCCTGTCCGCTTGTACTGTCTCCTGTCACTCCCCTAATTGCCCTAGTATGCGCCCTCCTGGAGGGCCCAGTTCTTACCTTTTCCTATCCATCCACAGACTGACTTTCTCTCCTTCTGCTCTCCTCCCACATCCCCCCTCCCTGTTTTTCTATTTCTCTCTTCTATGTCTCTTCCTCTTCCCATCTTGATGTTTTTCTCAACCAGTTTATGTCTGGGGCTCAAACTACTTCCTCTCCAAGTTTTTCATCTTCTCCCTGTCTCTGTGCTGAGACCCATGAAACCGAAATGTTAATCATTTTCCAGCATTCTCTCAACGATGCTGAATCCACAGAAAGACAGCACAGGGCACGGACCTGTTCACTGCATCTTGTTCCAGAGACGGGCACTTTATGTCTTCATTCCAGCAGTGTGAGGTGGGGGCGGGGTGTGGGGAGGAAAGGGGGCGTGGCATAAACACATGGGTGGATCCATAGCACCAGCTGGCCATTCTAGGGCCCTGTTCCTGTGCCCTCCCCGGGGCTGCTCCCATGGAGAACACCTGCCTGTCCCCGCCCCCACACACCCCAGTTTCTCCTTCCGACATCATGGTAGCTATGACCAAGGACCCTCACCATTCCATCCTCCAGCAGGAGTCGCAGGACTCTGTCACCAACTCTGTAGTCCTTTGCTATCTCAGCAGACTTCCAAACTTCTTCAGGATCTGGAATCCAAACCCTGTTGTACTGATCAACAGAATAAGACAGGATTAATTTCAGCACTTGAAAAACGAAACACAAATTGTTAGATAATTAGACTCAGGGAAATTTCTTTCTGTCCACTAGGTCAGTAAACGCATTAGGAACACTTTTGCTTATGAGGTCATCTTTAGCGTATCTGCGATGCACTAGGCCTAGCTGCTTATTTCACAACTAACTTCCCAAAGCCTCCTAAATTCATCTTGCAAACAGGAAGCCTGCGAGTGGAAAGGAAATCTGAGCCCGTTAATGGGAAGATCTGAGTACTGTCTACAAGAGTTGGAACAGAGGGATTTGCTTCACCGCTGATGAACAATTGGGCTCTGGGCCACATACTTAACTTCCTGTGCCTCATTTTTTCTCATCCAAAATGGGCACAACAATACCTACTTCACGGGTTTGTGGGGAGCTTAAATTAGATAGTGTAATTGACAGTACTTTGCAAAATGCTAAAGAAGTTATTGTTAAAGCAGCGTTATCACAGTCTTATCACACTGGCCAGCAGCCAGGGATTCCCGCCGTGGGAAATGCAGAAGTCCTGAGCTCAGTTCCTAACAGGTAATCAGCACACCTGGCTTAGTTCTGTGTACAAGTCCCTAGCAGAACCACATTGCTATGTACTAAATTGTCCCCCCAAATTAACTTGTTGAAGCCCTAATCCACAATGTGACTGTATTTGGAGACAGGGTCTTTAAGAGGTAATTAAAGTTAAACCAGGTCAGAAGGCCCAGATCGAATAGGATTACTGTCCTTATAAGACGAGATACCAGGGAGCTTGCACACACACTCTCTCCACCTGCGTGCACAGAAGAAAGGTCATGGGAATTCAATGAGAAAACAGCTGTCTGCACTCAAGGGGAGAAGCCCTCACCAGACACCAACCCTACCAACACCTTGATCTCGGACTTCCCAGCCTCCAGAACTACGGCAAAATAAACATCCATTGCTTAAGCCACCCAGTCTCTGGTATATTGTTTTGGCAGCCCACGCTGACCAACGCACACATCTAATACCCACCCTCACACACTGGAAAGGCAGCAGGCTCACTCTCCAGAACTCACAGTGGCATCTGAGTGCTGCTCGAGATGAACACAAGGTGACTGCCATGTCCATACACCGCACCTGTCACAGGGTCGCATGATTCACGTCTCTCCTCCATGCACGCTGCCAGCATCAGGTACGGACCACTCGCACTTTCTCCCAGACCCCACAACCCACATTCTCCTGCGGTCATCGAGTATGTATATGTCTGGCACAATGCTGGGTTACTGAGAGGGTAAGGCATCCCCTCAGTCATCATGGCCTTCCTACTGACCCAGCCAGTCTCTAACCTGGAGCCACATGTGTGCGTGTGTATATTTGCATCTCTCTGCTCACACATCAGCGGCTTCTGTCAGTGGGGCACCCCTACAGGATGCCCTGATGTCCTGGAACATAACCAGGCCAAAAGTAACAGGAACTGGGAAGCACTCACATGGAGACATTAAGCAGCACCTCGGAAAGCTCCTGAACTTCAAAGGCTCAACAGCCCAGGATCCCAGATCTAGATAAAGCCTAAGAGGCCGTCCAGCAACTAACCCTCATTTCCCAGAGAAAACCAGCCCAAGGGTCTCTAAGTTCCCCAGGGGCAGAGCTGAGATGAGCACACAGTCCAGGCCTGCACCTAGAGTGGCTTCTCCTTTCCACATCCTTACAGCCCAAAGGAATACTGGTTCTCTGGCATTGTCCCTCACTGGGACAAACGGACTTTCTGAAGGTAATTGTTAACTCTTGTGCTTTAGGAGAGAAAGCCTGCACTTGTGCCTAAGTGCCTGCCATCCTCCCGAGTACAGTCCCTGGGCACTAAATTTTCACCAGGCACCATCCTTGACTCTGGGGACAGTCACAAGCAATACCCTTTGTGAATCTTTGCTTCTTGCCAGATGACAGGGAAAACGTCACAACCAAATGATGACCTGACATGCACCAGGTGAACATGTGGCCAGTGGTCGGCTGGTGCCTTTCCAGCAGGAGGAAATACTCATTTGGGTTGAGACAGTGTAGCTTCAGGAGTTTTCAGTTACAAAAAAAATTCTGGGCAGTAATTATGACACTTTACTTCTCTTCATTACAGTTTTATGATCTCCTATAGTTTGCATTTACTACTTCTATAATCAAAATATATGATTTTAAAAAGAAAATATCAAAATATATGTCCACAAAAAGACTTGTCCCTGTATGTTCATAGTGACTATATTCTTAACGGCCAAAACCTAGAAACAGACTATGTCCACTAATATGAGAATGAATTATAAAAACATAAATAAAACTGTGGTATACACATCAATGGAACACTACTTACCAATAAAGAGGATCAACTACTGAACCAGGCAAGAACATGAAGGAATCTCCAAAGCATTAGGCTGAGTCAAAGCAGCTGTACACAAACAAGTACATTCTGCACGAGTCCTTTAAACTAAGGACTAGAACAGGTAAAACAAATAGAATGTGGGGGGAAAAATCAGAACAGTTTGCCTCTGGGGGTAGGTGAGGCTGTGGAAGGGATCTCGTGGGGCAATGGCAACATTCTCTACCTTGATGGGGTTTGGGTTACATAGGTGTTAAGCACTTTTCAAACCTCAGAGAATGCAGAGTTAAGATTTGCGCATTTCATTGTCTGAAAGTTTTACACGGAGAACTAAATAAATATGGAACTCCTGATACGCATACTAAAATATTTAGGACTATATGTGTTAATGTATGCAGCTTAGCCTAAAATGCTTCAAAAAATAAGACTGGCTGAGGACTGGATAGAAGGGTAGAAAGATGAATAAACAAAGCAGCTCATACGACTTAATAAGAAAAAAACAAACAACCCAATCCAAAAATGGGCAGAAGACCTAAACAAGCAATTCTCCAAGGAAGAAATACAAATGATCAACAGGCACATGAAAAAATGTTCAATATCACTAATTATCAGAGAAATGCAAATCAAAACTACAAGGAGGTATCACCTCACACCAGTCAGAATGGCCATCATTCAAAAATCCACAAATGACAAATGCTGGAGAGGCTGTGGAGAAAAGGGAACCCTCCTACACTGCTGGTGGAAATGCAGTTTGGTGCAGCCACTGTGGAAAACAGTGTGGAGATTCCTCAAAAGACTAGGAATACACTTACCATATGACCCAGGAATCCCGCTCCTGGGCATATATCCAGAAGGAACCCTACTTCAGGATGACACCTGCACCCCAATGTTCATAGCAGCACTGTGTACAATAGCCAAGACATGGAGACAGCCTAAACGTCCATCAACAGATGACTGGATAAAGAAGATGTAGTATATTTATACAATGGAATACTACTCAGACATAAAAACTGACAACATAATGCCATTTGCAGCAACATGGATGTTCCTGGAGAATGTCATTCTAAGTGAAGTAAGCCAGAAAGAGAAAGAAAAATGCCATATGAGATCGCTCATATGTGGAATCTAAAAAACAAACAAACAAACAAACAAAACAAATACAAAACAGAAACAGACTCATAGACATAGAATACAAACTTGTGGTTGCCAAGGGGGCTTGGGGTGGGAAGGGATAGACTGGGATTTCAAAATGTAGACTAGATAAACAAGATTATACTGTATAGCACAGGGAAATATATACAAGATCTTACGGTAGCTCATAGCGAAAAAAATGTGACAATGAGTTATATATATGTTCATGTATAACTGAAAAATTGTGCTCTACACTGAAATTTGACACATTGTAAAATGATTATAAATCAATAAAAAATGTTTAAAAAAATGAATAAACATATGATGCAACAAATATGGTTAAACATTCCTGCTAGAATCTAGGTAGTGGGACAGATGCTCACAGTAAAATTTTTTCAACTTGTTTGTAGACTTTACATTTTCACAATAAGGTGGAGGAAATAATAAGTATAAAGGAAAGTTCGGGGCATCAGTACTAGGACAAAGTTGAGGAGCACAACTGTTAATCTATTAGTTAATATAAGTTGCCTCACTAAACAAATAAACAATATATGTCTATCATCATTTGGATATCAATCATGACCCCTTAGGTTAATTCTTGACAGCTAGCTAAGAGCAGGAAGCTTACTGAAATGCGGCATGGGATGAGTCATATTTGTGAGAGAAAGGGAGGGAGGGAGGGGGAGAGAAAATGGAAGAATGACCTGGTGGGAGATTGACATACACTCAGAGACACACACCCATGCAAACAGGTGGACAGAAGCCTCACCAACACAGACACACACACCCACACTCCACACAGACTTGTTGACAAAAGGCTCCCATTTTCTATCTCAGGTCTGCTATTGAAAACATTTATTGCTAATCTCATAAAGCTAAAACTCATTAATATTTTTATGGGATAATATTTTTACAATAATTGGAAAGATCCCATTTATCAAGAATTGGCCACTATAGAATTTTACAGCTGAAAGGGTCCCAGGAAATTGTCTACTTCAAGTTGTCTGTCAAAGCTCTTTTTAAAGCCACCGAAAGCTTACTTCAAATGAAATGGTGGCAGCCCACCACGTTGTGCAGCTGAGGTCCCTCAGGCCCTTCCATGGAAGCCTGGAGCTCTAAGAAGTGATGTAAAAGTCACCAAGCCAAACCAAGCCCTTTGTTTTACTGATCCCCAAATTCAAGACCAGAGGGGTCAATAACTCACTGAACACCACAGAGAGAACCTCAAAGGCTGGGACTCCACAGAGCCAGGGCCTGGGCCTCCTCCTTTGAACTACTTGTCAAGTGAGTAAGACTGGCCCTGAAATAAGCCTGAACTCTCAACTGCAACCATCTACTTGACAGGGCACAGGCTGGTCTATTTTAGCAAAAAAGTAGCATTTACTATCTTAGGACATATGGAACCGGAAGTCTGCTTCTCCTCTGGCACAAAGACAGTGGCCTCCTCAGCCCTGGATTCCCCAGGCCGTCCGCACCCCACCAGGCTTGGTGTCTCTGCCGGCAAGGCTGTCAGCCAGTTAGGGCCCTGCAGCCGAGACCCAGCCTGGTAAGTAAACATACCTAAGTTTACCCGGTTCCACCTAAGTTACACCCATTCAGTCCCTCCCTCCCTCCTGTCTCACATTCCTCAACTCACAAGGCAACACTTCAAACCCAAGGGAGAGGAACTTTGCAGCATTTAGACAAACAGTGTGACTAGTTCTCATATGACCTCCCCAGGGTGGCTCCTTCCTGTGGGGCCTCCTGCAGGAGAGAGGGGAGGCCCGCCTCCCAGGCTTTCCTGGGAATCCTTCTTCGTGGAGGGAAATCCTGGTGTATCCAAGCCCCAAGAGGCTCAGGAATGAGGTGAAGGCTTCAGGAGGACTGACCCTCAGGAAAAGCCGGACCCGCCCACCCCACACGCTCAGATGAGAGCAGCATCTCTTCATGTCACCCACCTAGCTGACGGGTCCACAGGTTCGGCCACAGAAATGGCTTGAAGACTTTCCATGGAGTGTGGAATGACAGGAGTTTTCTTCTGAGCCTCTCTGGACCGGAAGGGAGTCTCCACAGGCTGGGTCAGCCCTCTTCCTCCTCCTCTTCACTCGCTCCTCAGGGCCCTCCCGGCTCCCCAGCCTCCTCTCAAGACTCCCAAGGTCCTTCCCGGCCTCTCCTCACGACAGGCTGTTTCTGGAGCATTTCATCCACTCCCACGGCTTCTGTGACTGTGCTGGGGCCTGCACACCATCAATGCCTCCAGCCCAGGTGTCTCAGGGGGTCTAGACCACATTTCCATGGTCTCCCAGACATCAGCCCCTAAATGTCCTCTGACACAAACTCCAAGCTCAAGTGATCACTATGCCTGTCCCACACCCAGTCCTCCTCCTCAGTTCTCTGGCCCCTCAAATCAGAAACCTGGGACAGTGCTGGGCACCGCCTCTTTCCCTCCACCCTCAACAACCAAACGGTCATCAGGGCTAGAAAGCCTACGTCTTAAACAGGTCTCACCTGTGTGCCCAGCCACCCCCCCAATGCCATGGCCATCTGTCAGCTCCCCCTCTTGCTAGGGACCACAGCCTGCTGAGTGCTTCCTCAACCAGGCTGAGCACCAAGTTTCTGTGGACAGATTCCTTTACCCACATCTGGACCAGACTTTCCGAGGGTGGGGACCAGCAAGATGAAAGCTCTAAAAGTACCCCCATATGGATTCTGAGGAACACCCAGGCCTGGGGAGCCGCTGTCCTAGCCAGTTTCCTACTCCAGCCTCTCCTTCATTTTAGTCCACCCTCTGCTTGCTGCCACCCAAACCACTAGCAGTGTCTAGAACATGCCAAGCTCCTCTTGGTTCTGTGCTGTGCACTTCTGTTCCTGCCACCCCTCCCCTCCCCACCAGCGAGCAGACTGCTCTGAGCAGTCAAGAGTCAGCTCAAGACTCCCCTGTGCAGTGCTCCCCAGCCCCCCACCTTCCTAGCAGGACTGGCTGCTTCCTCTTTAGAGCTCTCTCTGCCCCCTCCCCAGGTTTCGGGTAACTTCCCATCTGCCCTACTAGCAAGTGAGCTTCAAGAGCCCTGTCTCTGTGCCCTGGAGCCCAGTATGATTTTCCCATAGCTAGCACTGCATAGACATCCACTGAACAAAAATTCAAATTCCCAGTAGTTCCACCAATTAAAGACTAAACTTGGTATTTTAGTCTTTATGTCCCCTTTCCTACTCTTCTGAACTACCCATATGTAATGCAGTGGATACACTTAATTTTCCAGGGTGGCTAATGAAATATAAAACTCTAAAAGTTGCTTGTAATAGCCAAATGGACAGTTATTAAACTGAATTTGACCTTATTTTAGACAGAGACCCTGGCTGCATTTCTCTTGACCTTGCACATCTGAGTTGCAGCAGACCTTCTGTGAAGATGTCTTGTGAGATCCTCAAGCACAAGGAAGAAAAACAGATGGATGAAGGATAATATAATTGTGAATCTGTGGCTAAAACTGGTCATAACCTGAGTGATGATTAATTAGAAAGAGCAATTGAAGTCTATGGCCATACCACCCTGAATGCGCCCGATCTCGTCTGATCTCGGAAGCTAAGCAGGGCCGGGCCTGGTCAGTACTTGGATGGGAGAAAGAGGAACTTAAGAACGGTCTCTAGAAGGCATATGCTTTAGAGCTGCTGTCTCATCCTCCATCACTCTCACCAATATCTTAGAGAAAGAACCAGAACACATGTATATCAAACATGCAGATGACATGATGAGTAAAGGCAATCAAGATTCAAAAAGGCTTTGACAAGCTGCAGAACACTAAACACTAAACAACAAGATGGAAAACTTAATAGGAATAAATGTAAAGTCCAATATTTAGATACCAAAATTTAACTGTATTACAATAGCATCAATATTAAAAAAAAAACAAAACCCTAACCTTTATTAAGCATTGTGTGTCAGGTATTATGCTAAGGATTTTACACAGGTTATTTAATCCCTACAATGACTGGTAAGATTTAAATCTATTCTATGGGTGTGGACACTCAAGAGAGGTTAAGTAACTGGCTCAGTGTTACCCAGTTAGTAAACAGCGGAACCAAGACTTAACCCCAGGCACCAGGCACATGCACTCCGGGGCAGCGTGCAGCTGCTCCACTGAAACAGAGCACTAACTCAGCGCCACGCTGAGAGCAGCTCACGGGAGGCTGCGGCCCCACAAGTCCCGCCACACCTTGGCTGAGCAGACCAGACCTAGAGGACAGTGCCGCTAAGATGGGCATTAAGGAACTGAAATTCACCCAGAGGAAGGTGGCCTTGACGGTGAAGGGGCTGGAGTTGTGCTATAAGAGAAAAAGTGGGTGGTCTTGTCACTCTCCCCAAACTCTCAGTCCTGCCCACACGTCATTCTCAATACCTCCATGTCTTCCACTCCTGCCACCCAGCCTCAGGTCTCCCACTCCCCTCTGATGCTATTCCATGCCTGGTGTCTTTCTTACATCTTCAGGTCTTCTGCTGGTTCCCTCCCTCAGCCTGTGACCATGATCAGGTGGCCCCTCCGTCCCTCACAGCTCTACTGAAAGAGAAGCAATGCCAAGGACCTCCTGGTGGCCCAGTCTCATGACGTTTCCTCAGCCTTCATCCTCCGTGACTTCCCTGCAGCTGTAGAACTGACTGCAGAATTGCTACGTACATGGTCTTCTCCCTTTGTTTGCTTATTTTATATTGATGATCACACGCAGATACA
This sequence comes from Camelus bactrianus, assembly GCF_048773025.1. Lineage (NCBI taxonomy): Eukaryota > Metazoa > Chordata > Mammalia > Artiodactyla > Camelidae > Camelus > Camelus bactrianus. The sequence goes on from NC_133544.1 coordinate 81,169,002, forward strand.
TTTTTGTGCCCTCATTTTCCACATAACATAAACATCACCCCATGTTGTTATGAACTCTTCGTAAGTACCATTTTTAATGGCTTCATGTACTCCTCTATTCTTCTACCTATAGTTCACTCAACTCTAGCCCTCTTGCTGGATATTTGGGGTTGGTTCCATTTTACTTATTAGAAGGAATAATCTGATAAATAACCAGATATTGAGGGAGGCAGCTGTGAAGTGAATGGACTTTCCACAAGTCCTCTGTGTTGGGAAAAGGTCAGATCCCCTGAATAGGAGGAAGATGATAGAGGTGGTGATAGTGGGAGGTATTAAGAACACAGGCTTTTAACCCTAGCTCCTTTGCTTCTATATAAACTTAGGCAACTTACTTAACCTGAGCCATCTGTAAAAATGAGACAGCAATATCTAACACATGGCATTGTTTATTCAGATAAAGGCAAGACATTGTGAGGATAAAGCTCATGAAGTTCTGAGGATGGCATCTGGCACATAAGTACTCAGTGAGATAACAGTAACCATCATCGTTATCTTCTTCATGCCTGTAGCTCTTTCTGAGAGCAGAAAAACTCATTCAGGCATGCACACATCATTTACTGCACCCCCACTGCTCCCCGTTCTCTAGAAACTCTTGGTCAACAGGGGAGACAGAGTTAAGGGGCTGGTACAAGTCATCGTGAAAAGTGCCTGGATGAAGAGGCAACGATTTCTCAGAAGAGGCACTGCTCAAACTGAATTTGGAAGGTGCAGGCACTGGAAAGCAGAGCAGACAGATATTTCAAGCAGAGGGAGCCCCGTGCGCCAAGCCATGGAGTGGCACAGCAGCAGGAGTGCACTGAGGGCGGCAGGAGCCAAGATAGGAGTGGGCAGGCATGGGAGGGGGACGTGCAGAGGTGGGACTTCGTGGCTGGTCAGTGAGCCCAAAAGTGACGGGGGCCTCCAGAGGGGCTCAAGCACAGGATATCTAGGCTGGTTTTTCTCAGAGAGATCTCAAGCAGTGGAACTGCTGGGTCAAATGCTCTGAAAATTTCTAAGGCATGTTGCCAAATAGCTTTTGAAAAGGGCTGGGTCATTTTACACGTCAACCGGCAGCAACCACTCTCAACACACTTCCTCCCAGAAGTCCCCCTTCTCAGAGCCCCTCTTCTTGTGGCCCCATGCCAGCTTTCCTGTCTCCTCCTCCCTGTGATGGTTCCCTCTGGGGCCACTCTGCTCCCCACCTCCCCCCGAATAGACAGAGTCCCATGGTCCTGTCTTGGCCCTCTTCCCTCCCTTGATGAGGCTCTCAGTGCCTGGGCTCTGACTAGTGCCTCTGGGCAGAAGACTCCCGGCCTATCTTCTACACAGGCCTCCAACCATCCAGACCACTGACCCCTGGATGCCCCCTCACCACCTCCACCCCTGCAGGTACAAAACCTGCCTCAGGACCTCCCTGCTATCTCCTCCCCGTGATGTCCCTGTCAGCAGCACCACCCTGCTTCGGTCATCTATGGCTCACCCGCCTCCCTCACACACCCCAGTGCAGTCTCTCCTCACCCACCTCTACATGCTCTGTGGACTCCGCCTCCTCCCTCCATCTCCAATACTGCACCCCTAATTCTTTCCTGGACCCTTAGGATGGCCTGCAAATTCAGCTACCTGACTCTCTCACACGGGCACAGAGTTCCCGGAGCACTGCTGGCTTACTCGACTTCCTAAACCCCCACCCTGAGTCCCCACCCCCACACTCAAGATCCTCACTGGAGTATAAGGCCCTGACCTAACTCTGGCTGCAGGGACTCTCCGATTCCCCACCCTACTGCCCAGCGGGCTCCTCCAGGCCTTCCAGGCCTCAGCAGATTGAATTACTTGATATTTCTCATTTCTCACGAATCAGAAAGCTCCTTGAGAGGAAAGACTATCACTTTAAAAAAAAAAATTTCTAACCTCCCCCAAGCAGAAATGCTAAACAAATGTTTATATACAGATGTGAGCACTCCTAAAATGTTTTATATACAGAAAATGCTAAACAAGTGTTTTATGGGAGTTAATACGCCTGTCTTCCATACAGGAAGGCGATGAAACCAGGGCCAGGCAGGTGACAGCAGTGTCAAGTGGGTGAGTGGGGCAGCCTGCAGACCAGGAGGTGAATGTCACACAGGGATCCCTGAATGGACAGCCCACCTGTCATCCTGCTGCAGGGTCACCACTGGCCTCTGAGTGCAGAAAGGGGTTCCAGGTTGTTTTAAAACACTGTGAGGCTAAGATTGTGCAGGGAGAGTACTCCTGGGGGTTCAATAAGGCCAAGAGGCCCCAGTCTCAAGCTTTGATTTAGGCCAGTTAGCTAGTTTTATGGACTCAGGAGGGTGGGAGGGAGTGGTAGGGGAGCAAGGGAGAGGGTTTAAGGTTTTGTCTCAGTTTAAGGAAGAATTCTTTCACAATGCAAGTTCTCTAAAACCTAAACACGCAGCTACACAAATCAGGGAGCTTTCAACCTCTGGAATTGACAAAGTGGAGGCTAACTGGCCACCTGGAAGGGACGTGGCAGCCTAGAGGCTCAGGAGCCAACCTGGACACAAAGTGGGTAGAGATGGTCCTGAAGGCTCCTTCTGGCTCTGAGTCAGAGTCTCTGTCCACCCAAGCGCAACTCTAGAAAACTCATGCATGTCAGTTTCCCTGCATTGTGCCTGGTACCTAGTTGGTATTTAATAGATATTTGTGGTGTGAGGCACTAGATGACAGGGGTGCTCACACCCGTGTATTTTTGCTTCAGGAAAAATTGTTACTTAAAATGGATTCATCAACAATTTTCTCTGTCCTCCAAAGTATCTTCCAAGAACAGTTTTGCTCCAGAATTTTCTTTTACCTTCAGTAAGTTGAAGACCTAAGAAGGACTGTTGGATATCAGATGGCTCACAGCCTCACTGCTAAAACTATTCAAACATTTTTCATACAGAACTCTAGTTAATGGAAACACATTAGAGGGGGAAATACTGTTTGGTAAATTTGGTTCTGTACTGTTACTAATTAAGCAAAGTAGAAGAAAAAAGTTTGCCTAAACCATTGAAACAAATTATTTACAACAATCGTTTATATCTACAACCAAAGTGTCATTTAAACTATAAAGCTAGGGCTTGTGTCAGAGGACACGGATGAATTCTAGTCTCATCCATCTGAATATTGGTGACCAAAGATTTCCCCCACTGGGGTACAGGACGATCCGGCTTTATGGCTATTCACATAGATTTTTTTCAAAAGGGCCAACACTTTCACACTTTTTATCCAAATAATTAACCAAGCTCATCTCAGAAGGTTCCGGGCGCCTACTGGGAATACTGGCCTTCCTAAAAAAGGGGCAGAGCCCTTGGACAGGAGACCAGGAGGTTTCAGAGGAATGCTCTACAGTGATTCCTGGAGTCGGAGTATATGAGAAAGGTTTTTTGTTTGTTTGTTTTTAAATAAACTGTATACCCTATAAATGTGGGTAAAGAGCTTGTGACTGCACCCCTGAATTCCCAAGAGCCCTCAGCTACTACGGGTGAGGCCTGGGCCACACGCACAGGCAGCCGCGGCTTCGGGCATCAGATGAGCTTAAGTGCACGTGCAGGCGTTCTGAGAAGACCCAGGAATTCTAGAAAGCATCCTGACTATGGCGCCGGCCTAGCTTCCGTGCCGAGTCGTTTAAGGGGCTCCCGAGAGGGCAGATTATGGATCCTATTATTCGCCCGTGTCTGCGTTTTCCACGTCCCTGTGGGCAAATCCACCTGTGGCTCAGGAGGAGGGGGCTGAGAGGCGCGGGTCGCGGGAGATGCGGGCTGATTAGCGACCCCTGGACGACAGGAAACTCGGGTCCGGAGAAGCAGCCTCTCGCACTCGGTTTTCCCACCCCTAGGGCGCCTTACCCACGGACAGAGACCAGAGCCCTCGGCAGGGTAAGAGGGCGACGCTCCCCAGGCCCCCAGCCCCTCGGCGGCCCCTCCCCGCGGCGAGCGCGCCAGGTGCACAGGTGCGGCCGGGCGCCAGGTACAGTCAGCATTAGCGCCGGGCCGCTTCCCTCGCGCGCGCCCTCCCTTAGATCGGGCTCCCCTGCCTACCTGCGTGTACAGCTCGGCCACCGCCATGGGCGACAGAGGGCAGCTCAGGGGCCGCCGAGGTGCGAGGCTCCGTGGCTGGGCCGGCGGCTGTTTAAGGCCACGGGGCAGGTAACCTTCCGCTCCGCGCAAGTCGGTGCAAACCAGCGCAAATCAGCGCCGGGCCACCCTGAGGGAGAAGTTTCCTAGCGGCGGACTAACTTTCCCGAGGGCTGCAGCGCGGCGGGAGAGAAGGCGCGGATTGGTCCTGCCCGGCCCACCTGGCCAGTCCTCGCTGTGATTGGCGGGGCGGGGGCCGCGGGCGGGGCGCGCCCTCTTCCTCACAAGCGCTCGCAGTAAAGTGGGTCTACCTGGCGGGAAGCCGCGCGCTCTGCCGAGAACCAGCCGGGCGGGGATTCGTTGGCTCTCGAGGCAGGAAACAGGTGTGTTACGAGTCGTTCCCAGCCCGAGTTTTAGCTCCCCTTAGCGTGCTTACTGGAAAAAAGCAGAGGTTATAAACATTTGCATAGAAAACTGAAAAGAATCACCCAACTCTTAGAACTTGTTACAGTTCAGCCCGGAGATCATATTCAAAATCAGATATTAAAGTGAATAATTTTCTTTTGTATGAGCAATAACCATTTAGAAAATAGAACGTATTAAGAAAAATAGAAAACAAGATATCTGCAATATCAACGAAAATATAAAGTGTCCACTAACCAAAGTGCACTTGGCCCTTGTGGAGTAAATGTTCAGATTTCTCTTCAAGGGTGTAAAAGAAGGCCTGACTAAATGGGAAGACATGGTTGCATGGATGGGAATATTTAATATTGTATAGGTGTCAACTGTATCCAAATTAATACATAAGCCTGATATAATTGGAATCAAAATCCTAGCAGGACTTTTGGAGAGTTGTAAAGTGATTTTATATTTTATATGGAATAAAAGTCCATGTGTAACTAAGACAGTTCTCAAAACAAAGAACAAAGAGGAGTGGTTTGCCCTACCATTTATTAAGGGATATCACAAAGCCATGGTCATTAAACGATGTGACACTGGCATGGGAATGGATAAATGAATAATGGAACAGAATGGAGTCCACCAACAGGATCCTGCATTATATAGTGGCCTGGAGAACTAGAGTGGGTACGAAAAGATTATTTAATAGAATGACCCATTATGTGGAAGAAAAATACAAGCAAGTGCATGGCAAACACTATATCCAAAAATAAACTCCAGATGGATTCATGATTAAAACTTAATAGTAAAATGAGGAAATTCTTAGGAAAAAATAGGGGTAATAAAATAGGGATACTGTCTCTTAAATGTTGGTTTAGGAAAGAATGAGTTAAGATCAAAGAGCACAGCCATGGAAGGAAGAAATGTTGGATCTGAGGTCATCAGAATGAAAGATTTCTGTTCCATGAAGAACACCATTCACAAAGAAAGGCAACAGACTAGGAAATATATTTACAATTTAAAGAACAAATAATTAATATCTAGAATGTTAATCTAGAATATATAAGAAACTACTGTAAATTGGTTAAAGAAAAGAAAGGAAATCTAGTTTTAAATATTGGACGATTGACAAAGGAAATGAATAGGCAATTTGCAGATGGGGACACCCAAATGACTGGTTAGCATAGAAAGAGATGTCAACTTTCTTAGTAGAGAAATACAAATGAAAATGACATATCACTTTACACCCAGAAGATGAGCAACAATATTTAGGTTGAACAACATCACATGATGCCTAGGATGTGAGAAAATCAGAACTTTTTTGCTCACTCAGCTGGTAGGAACTCTACAGTCATCCTTTAGTATCTGAGGGGGGTTTGGTCCCAGGGCTCCCAAGGAAACCAAACTCCTTGGATGCTCAAGTCTCTTGTATACAGTGGCATAGTACTTGCACATAACCTACATACATTGTCCTGTGTGTTTTAAATAATCTCTAGATTACTTATAATACCTAATACAGTGTAAATACTATGTTAATAGTTGCTGGTTTTGCTTTTTTGGAAATTTCTGGAATTAAGAAATATAATTTTTGGGTCTGAGGATGGTTGAATCCATGGACGCAGACCCTGTGGCTGTGGAGGGCTGACTGTACTAATACTCTCGTTCTAGAGAGCAATTTGAGAATACTTAGTGAAAATAAGTTTAGGCAGAAAAATTCTCACATAGTCACCCAAAGCAACAGTTAAGTAGATGTTCATCACAACACAGTTATATATCTAAGAGTTGGAAGCACTTATCCATCGATAGGGAATGAGTAAATAAAATGGGGTATACGTAGAATGTGAAAGTGTACAGCTGCTAGTAGGATCTACCTGTATCCCTCAGAGAGACGTAAAAAACAATGCTGAATAGATGCCTAGCATAGGTCTTATATATATTTTTAAACTCAGTACTTCAATACCATAGTTCATGGATACGAGTGTATGTAAATAAAAGTTTGTAAGATAAATTACAAAGTCATCCATTAAGTATGCACAAGGGGATATTTATGAGGTTGAGGGAAGTGGGATTTGGACTAAAGAAAAAAGGGAAACTAAAAATATTAAAAAGGGCTTGACATGCCCAACACTGATAAGTGCCAGAAAAAGAGAATTATGGTAAATTCAATTTTGTGCACCTATTGTCCAAAATGATAACATAAAGAAAAAGAAAATGCATAAAGTGTGTCAGGACAGCTGTCTGATTCTCAGAGTCAAGAAAGGAACCTGAAAGTCTAACTACTTTCTTCTTTACATAAAATTTTTATTGAAGAATAGTATTATATACAGAAAAGTACACAAATAGTAAGTGTATAGCTCAATGTGCTCTCACACATGGAACACAGCAATACACCCAAGTAACCACCACCCCGATGTAGACAGAACATTTCCAGCATCCTCACACCGTCCATGTTCCTTCAAGCCATTACCCCTCAGAGATAACCACTGTTAAGACATCTATCACGATAGGTTAGTTTTACCAACTTCAGATGTTTTTATAAACGGAATTATGTATGCAACTTTTTGCACCTTGCTTTTTATATGACATTTATCCGCACTGTTGCACGTAACTATATTCTGCTAGTTTTTTTTTGTTCTGTATAGTATTCCACTGTGTAAATATTCTACAACTTACTTATCCATTCTCTTATTGGGTTGTTTCAGTTTGTGGTGATGAATTTCAGGGCAGGCCGCCCCAGGATGTGCCACTCTGGTATGCAGATTATTTTGAGCTGAAAACAAGCAAGGCTCAGAAGACTCAGGAAGAACCTTTGAACCCTTACTGCCTAAAAGAATTTAAGATAGGAGGCCTGTCCCAGGAAGGCACTATCACCATAGACAACTCTAGTAAAATATGAATTAGATGTGGGAGACAGGGAGGAACCTAGCAAGGTCTGTTTGCTCAAAGTCCTCCCTGTGTCCCATTGCCTTTGGATGGGCCAGTAAACATTCGTTTACCAAACATTAACTTTTTTTTATCTTCCTGTAAATTACCTGACTTCCCTTTAAAGTCTCCGATCCCCCCTACTTCTTTCTCCTTTGTCCAGAGTAATATATATATACACACACACACACACATACATATATACACCTCATCCTACCTTGCTGTTTTTTGGAATTCTCGGATTCCCCAAGCTCACATAGTAAGTTTGATTTTTCTCCTGTTAATCAGCCGTCTTTCATTTTAATTGCCAGCCAAAAGAACTAAGAAGGAAAACCTCCACTCCCCAAAGTGGCTATTATGAATAATACTGCTGTGAACATTTAGTATATAGATCTTTTGCTGCACAGATATTTATGTTTTTCTGTTGAGTAAATAAAAGGAATAGGATTGCTGGATCATAAAGTCTGAAAGTGCTCAACTTCAGTAGATAGTGCAAGAATTTCTTAAACTTGTGTCAATTTCTACCTCTATCAACAGTATGCCAGATTTTCACCTGTTTAATATTCTCACCAACACTGATACTTTCAGTTTTTTAAATGTTTGCCTTTCTGATGAATGTGTTATGATATCTCATTGTGGTTTCAATTTGCATTTCCATGATGACTATTTGTTGACCATATTGGCATTCTCTTTTCCAAAATATCTGTTCAAGCCTTTAGGACACTCAAACTGCCCTTCAAACAGATTTTCAGCAAGTTCTCTTTTCAGCCCCACATCACTTTCAGTGCTGTTTGCTGTCTCTGAGTTCTTTCCCCATCTCTGCCCTGTGAACTAGGCTGCTTCTGGTACTTCTGGGATCCCCACCTCTGCCAGTTTAGGTTTCAGCCTTCTTGGGTCATGAAAATAAATGACACTTGTCATCTGTTTTTCATCTTCCAAAATTTGCTGTCACTTTTCTTCCATTCTCTTTCTCATACTGAATTTTTTTTAAATCATTTATTGGTGCTTCAGGAGGAAGAGGAGGTCAATACAAGCATTGAATCCACAATCTTTCTTTACGTATTTTGGTCACACATCCTTTATCAGATATATGATTTGCAAATATTTTCTCCCACTGTGTGGATTAGCTTTTCATTTCCTTCATGGTGTCTTTCACAGTGCAAATTTTCAAATTTTAAAGAAGCTAATTTATCAATTATTTTTCTTTTATGGATCACAATTTTGGTGTTGTATCCAAAACATCTTTGTCTAGCTTAAAGTCACAAAAATTTTCTTCTACAAGTTTCATTGTTTTGGCTCTTATATTCAGGATCATGATCCATTTTGGGTTAATTTTTGTGTGTACTACTGGGGTAAGGGTCTAAATTAATCTTTTTTTTTTTTTAACATTTGGTTATTGAATTGTTCTAGTATCATTTATTGAAAAGAATTGAATTGAATTACCTTGGCAGCCTGGTCAAAAATCACTTGACCATAATTTCAGGATGTTCATTTCTGTTCCATTGATTTATGTCAGTATTTATCCCAGCACCATCCATGCCTGTCTTGATTACTGTAGCTTCAAAATCATTGAAATTGGTAAGTGTAATTCCTCCAACTTTGCTTTCCTTTTTCAAAATTGTTTGACAATTATTCTGAGTCCTCTGCATTTTCATATAAATTTTAGTTTCAGCTGGTTAGTTTCTACCAAAAGCCTGCTGGGATTTTGTTAGGAGCTGTGTTGATTCTGTAGACCAATTTGGGGAGAACTGCCATCTCAGTAGCACTGAGTCTTCTAATTCATGGAATGTTTCCCTGTTTGTAGTTTTCAGTGTACATGTCTTGCATTTCTTTTATTAAATTGATTCCTAAGCATATTATTCTTTTTGATGTAATTATGAATGACTTGAATGTTTTCTGAATTTCATTTTCAGATTGTTTATTGCTAGTATACATAGTTGATTTTTGTATATTGATCTTATATCTTACGTCCTTTTCTGGATTCATGTATTAGTTCTAGTAAATTTTTTTATGGATTCCTTAGGATTTTTCAAGTATAAGATTATCATTTGCAAATAAATACATTTTTTACTTCTCTCTTTTCAATCTGGATGCCTTTAACTTGTGTGTATGTGTGTAGGGGTGTATGTCTCATGCACTGGCTAGAATCACCAGCACAATGTCGAATAGAAATGGTAAGAACAAATAGACATCTGCCTTATTCCCAATCTGAAAGGGAAAGCATTTGGTTTTTTGCCATTAACTATAAGTTTAGTCATAAGTTTTTCCATAGATGTCCTTTATCAGGCCGAAGAAGTTCCTCCTATTCATAGTTTGTTACTATGTATTTTTTTAATGATGAATAGGATTTTGTTAAATAATTTTTCTCTGTCTATTGAGATGATCATTAGGAACTTGTTCTCTATTCTGTTAATATGGTGTATTACATTAATTGATTTTTGAATGTTAAACCAACTTTGCATTCCTAGGATAGATCCCACTTTGTCATGGTATGTAATCCTATTTATGTGTTGCTGAATTTAGTTTATAATGTTTTGTTTTTTGCAATTTTTGGGGTAATTTTTTTGCATCGATTTTCAAAAGGAATATTGGTCTGTAGTTTTGTTTTCTCGTGATGTATTTTGTTTGGTATCAAAGTTGGTTGGTATTATTTTTGTCTTTAAATATTTGATAAGAGTTACCAGTAAAGCCATCTGAGCCTGGGCTTTTCTTTATGATAAGATTTTAAATTACTCATTTAACTTTTTTACTTGTACATATATTAAGTTTTATATCTTATTGAGTCAGTTTTCATAATTTGTTATCTTTTTAGGAATTTGTCCATTTCATTTAAGTTGTTTAATTTGTTGGCACAAAGTCACTCATATTATTCTACTATAATTCTTTTCATTTCTGTAGGGTCTTCGTAATGGGGCCAGGACGAGGGTGAGACAAGTGAGGTGCCAAAGGTGCAGAATTTAAGGAGGTGACGCACTCTCAGGTGTTAGCCTTGTTTTTGCCTGACTCTGCCTCTCTAAACTTCGCATCCTAAGTGCCCTGCTTGACTTATCTACTTATCCTGCTCAGAGGTGATGTTCCCTCTTTCATTCCTGAATTTGGTAATTTCTTTTCTTTTTTTGTGTGATCAATCTGGGTAAAAGTTTGTCAGTTTTATTAATTTTTCATCATTTTCATTAATTTTCTCTCGTCTTTCTGTTTTCTATTTCACTCATCTCCACTCCCACCTTTAGTATTTCCTTGCTTCTGCTTGCTTTGAATTTAGTTTGCTCTTTTCCCTAGGTTCCTAGGGTATAATCTTAAATTACTGATTTGACATGTCTTTTTTTTTTTTTTTTTTTTAATAAAGGCATGTAAAGCTATTGATTTCCTTCTGTGACCTGCTTAGGCTACATCCCATGAACTTTGTTGCATTTTTGTTTTCTTTCAGTTCAAAATATTTTGTAATTTCCTTCGTGATTTCTTCTTTGTTATTTAGAAGTGTCATATTTAATTTCCAAATATTTGCAGATTTTGAGAATTTCTCAGTTGATTTCTAATTTGATTCCATTCTCTTGTGGTCAGAGAACATTCTTTATGTGGTTTCAGTACTTTTAAATGCACTTTAAGACTTGTTCCATTGTCTTGCATATGATTTATCCTGAAGAATGATCTGTGCGCACTTGAAAAGAACGTAGGTAAAGTGTTCTATAAATGTCAGTTTAGATCAAGGTGGTTGATATTGTTTTCAAGTCTTCTATATTCTTGCTGATTCTCTACCTAGTTCTGCTACTAACTGAGAATAGAATATTGACAGTTTGGGGAGAGGAGGATGATGGGAGCAGCTCCAGGCAAGAATGTCAGAATCCCAGTTGTTGCTGTTGTTTTTTAATTGAAGTACAGTTGATTTACAATATTGTGTTAGTTTCAGGTATACAGCAAAGTGATTCAGTTATATAAACTTTTTCAGATTATTTTCCATTATACTTTGTTACAAGATATTGACTATATTTCCCTGTGCTATATAGTAAATCCTTGTTCTTATCTATTTTATGTGTGGTAGTTTGTATCTGTTAAACCCAAACTCCTAATTTATCCCTCCCCCAATCCCTTCCCTCTTTGGTAAACAGAGGTTTTTTCCCTATGTCTGTGAGTCTGTTTCTGTTTTTGTGTATAGATTCATTTGTATTATTTTTTTGATTCCACATTCTCTTTTTCTTAGTTAGCCTAGCTAGAGGCTTATCAAGTTTATTGATCTTTTCAAAGAACCAGCTTTTGGTTTCCTCTATTAAGTTCCTGTCCTCAATTTCATTGATTTCTGCTCTAATATTTATTTCTTTTCTTTTGCTTACTTCACATTTAATTGTCTCTTCCCTTTTTAGTTTCTTAGATGACTGATTTTAAGCCATTCTTTTTTCTCCCTATTGTATGCATTTAGTGCTATAAATTTCCCTGTAAGTACTGCTTTCATTGCATCCCACAAATTTTGATAAGTTGCACTTTCATTTATATTTAGTTCAAAATATTTTACAATTTCTCTAGAGATTTCTTCTTCAACCCATGCATTAATTAAAAGTGTGTTGTTTAATCTCCAAGTATTTTGGGATTTTCCAGCTATTTTTCTATCATTGATTTCTAGTTCTACTATTTTAATTCTATTGTCATCTGAGAGCATACATTATATGATTTCTATTTTTAAAAAAATTTTTAAAGTTGTGTTTTATAGCTCAAAACACGATCTGTGTTGGTGTATATGCTGTGGGTTTATTTATAAGACACTAACAAAAATCCTTTATAGCCATATCTTTATTTGAACAGTTTTCTGTAATAGCTAGGAGAATACAGAATTAATGATGCACATTTACTAAGTACAACATTAGACAACTACAAATTTAGAGCGTAAATGTCAATCTGATATTGTTTTGGTTTTCATCTTAGCACTAGGGGATATCTATTGAAAATCCATGTTTCAAAGGCTTTTGTTGAATTATTAACTTACTTTTAAAAATTCCATGTGAGATATGCTGGGGTGGGTTCAGTTCAAAACTAGTGTTTGTTGATAATGCTTTTCACTTCTCAAGACTTTTTCTTCCTTTCTAATAGATGAATATTTTACCTAAGGACTTCTCAAAGATTAACTATATCATGTTTTTCTATGTAGGTCAAAGCAGAATTCCTTTTCCATATCCAACAAGGAAAAATATTTGAAAAACTGTAATGTTCAATATCATGGTAGTTAAAAGGCATATCCATTTCACAGTAAATTAACAATTAAAGTTAGTAAGTAAAATACAATACACTATATGTCATAAGCTCATTTCTGTGCAACATTGTTAGAGCAATTTAAATTTTCCAAGGACACAAGAAAGGTAACATTACTCTAGGCTTCCACAAAAATACATAACTAGGAATCATAAATTATAACACATGTATCCACATTTAAAGGAAAAACTCACCATTTGTTGGAAACAATTAAATGGCTCAAGTGATGTAAAGAGCCTGAAATGTAAGCTAAAACTTTAAAAAATATAGTAACAATAAGATATTTGAAACTACTGACTCTGAAAAATGCTTGCAGGTGAACTGACCTACTAAGCATTGAATTATACACACCAGTTTCAATGCAAAAAACATTTTTCTTTCAAGTACTTCACGCAACAATACAGTACTAACAATCTGTTAGTCATTTTCAGGCATTTTATGAATCTAATAACACCCATTAAATTGAGCTCATGAACATTTCAGCTGGACCAAATTATAAAATAAAAAAATGTATAAAATGCATTTTGGCAGCTATTTTACATAGTGCTTTTAAGTTCCTGATCTATTGAGAAAACTACTGTAGCTTCAGGTTGATTTAATTTAGGGTAATACAGTGGATTAGACTTTCTAGCACTCTTTCTTGATTTTACTCTATCTTTTATGTAGCAAAAGGTTCTTAAAAAAATTTTTTTTAACTAATGTCCGTGAAAGGTTTTACAGTTGTACCCTTTAGCTTCACAAAGAAAAGGTCGGCGGAAAGCAAGCCATTTAAGTATTACCAAGAATCTAACTTATCCTGCATTTTCCCACATGTTCATTTGCTTATTTGTGACAGAGCCCCCAAACTCAAGAACACTCTCTAAGCCCACATTTCACTGGCTCTGAGATTGTTGCTGCCTCAGAGTTCTCTCTCATACCTGTTTGGAAATAAGGGAAAAGAAAGGAAGGAGAAGTAACAGGAAGGGCCGGGGCGGCTGCTGGGGTCACGGGGAAAGGGAATAAAGGAAGAAAGGAGGCTGCACCCACCCAAACCCTCACAACACCTTGAGAAACTGGGCAAGATAGCCTTTCCAGGCAGGACATCCCCTTCACAGAGGAGAAGTTCCAGAGAACTTAAGGCAGCACTAGGAGGAAAGGGAGCAGGGGTTAAGGCGGCCCCCACAGCGCAGCCTGAGAAGAAATCACAAAGCACTTATCTACACACAGAGCCCCTCTGCGCACGGGCACACAGCACATCTGGCTCCAAAGGCAGCACCAGCAGCATGCACACACGGTCATGTTCACACACACTGACTGACTGGCATGCGCCTGCCCGCCAGAGAGGACGGCCCTCAGAGGGGACCCAGGGGCTCGGCCCGCGGCTGCAGCTTCCCTGCAGGCTGCCCAGCCCACCTGGGGGCTCTGACGGGGACTCTGAGGGCTGCGTGTTGAGAGTGACCTTCTTTTTAACTCTTGGGAGGCTTTCAGGCTTCCTGTCAGGCTGGGACTGCGTGCTGTTGCTTAATGACCAAAACCCAGAGTATTGCACCCTCCGGGGCGGTGGGGGGTGGGGAGCGGCCGTCAAACCTAGTTACAGCAGGTAACTACCACAGAAAGGAAACCACTAGGCGCCCCATCTCGTTAGCTCCAAGAACTCGGTGCTCGGCACTTAGAGCTTCCACCTGCCAGTTGCCAACTCTGATAAGGAAACAGAGCATCTCTTGCTGAGTCAGGGCACCGCATGGGTACCAGGAAGCAGAGAATGGAACCTCACGACTTTTTAAAGTCTCCTGTCCCCATGTGCCTTCGCTGCCACTGCTGCATGTGGTACAACTGCACAGCTGGAGGGCCGAGTGACCTTAGGCAAGGCGCTGACCTCTCTCTCTCGCAAGTTATCATCAGCAAAGAATGGCAGTAGCTCCCCTTCTTACCTTCTGGGGCTGCTGTGAGGACACATTGGGTCACACAGAGAAAGCACATTGAAGTAAAGCAGAGCCTGACACACGGTACTGTTTCTACACTACCTTTCACCAGAACTGAAGGGCCACACATGAAGTTTTGCTTTCTGTTTTATTCCAAATAGTTGAACTTACGCAGAGAGTCCTTGATTATGCCTCTGGGGAACTCCACATACTGCAGTGTGTGTGTGTGTGTGTGTCAGAGAGAGCCTGTGAGGACATCGCAGGGTGGTGGCAGGTGCCCCTTTACCTAGAGTTACCAGGAAACCAATTTCTCACAACAATCACTATACTGAAATTCTAATAGAATAAAATATTTTCATAGCCCCTGCCATTGTTATTAAAAGACTTGATCTGTATTATACATTACTCACCCAGAAAGAGGCAACTCTCAATTATCCATTGTAATGAAGCAAATAAAAAAAGCAAATGATGCAAACTGACCCCAGTCCCCACATCTCCTATCAGTTGGCTTTGGAATATATATTTATATGCAATATATATATGCAGTTGATGAAAGTGTCAGGTACATGGGGAATTTTTAAAACTTCGAAAGGAATCATGAAGCTATACTTCATGGATTTTACCCCACATTCACCTTCCTCGTTCATTATAGTTACTCTCAGGCAAAGCAATGCCTTAACCTAAGAAAAGCTACAAGAAGGAAAACTTCTAATTTTTCAGCTTCGCTTTCCAAGGTGTGAGCTGAATCTCTGTAAGGTGAGTGGGGAGGAGACTGCTGAGAAGGGGCTATTGAGACAATGAACCGTTGTTTTTTCAAGATCTTTCTTTGAATTCCTATTGGGTGTCAAAGAGGAATTATGAAAAAGCAAATCAGTGATAATGCTAAAGGCTGTACTGCGGAGAAGTAAGAGTGACAAGAACCTGTGCAAAGATTGGCCTGGCAGGCCAACAGGGCAGCTGAGGACTAACTCCATCCACTGCCTTCAATGCAGTCAGAGCAGGTGAGTAGACAGGTGATGGGATACATGGTTTGCTTGAGGGAAGGGGAAGAGTGAACAGATAAATGGGTGGTGGATGGACTGGAGGGCTGGTGGAGATGTGTTTGAAGCTGGGTGAGAAAGTGTGGATGGACAGATGGAAGGGTGAGCAGTCCTCCAAGTGGCCAAAAGATACCCACAGTCAGCAGTATATCTTGCATTCGCAAGAAAGTAGTACACAGAGTGACTTTCCAGGACTTGGGGTTCCCTGGTTGTAAGGTATTTTTGTTATGACCAAAGATCTTCGGGCCACTAAGAGAAATTAATTCAGATCCCCACCTGGGG
This sequence comes from Camelus bactrianus, assembly GCF_048773025.1. Classification (NCBI taxonomy): domain Eukaryota; kingdom Metazoa; phylum Chordata; class Mammalia; order Artiodactyla; family Camelidae; genus Camelus; species Camelus bactrianus. The sequence continues at coordinate 81,184,893 of NC_133544.1, forward strand.
TTCTGGGTGGGCCTTGGGGAAGCTGGCGTGAGCCCTGAAATACCACAAAAAATAATCTTTTGTGTGGCCATCCCCGAGACAGCAGACTCTGGCCCAGGAGTGGAACAGAGGCTCCAGCACTTTGCAGCAGAAAGATGGGTGACAGGAGGGAGAGAAAGACCCAGACGAGACACACTTCAGGACACGAGCTGTCTGGGGGAAAGATAAGGGGGCTGCAATGGCAGCAGAAGCTGAAGTGTGACCTTGAAGACCCGCCAAGACTCAGAGTGTGCAAGAACATGCTGCCGAGGGCCGAGCTGGGAGAGGGCCTGGGAGGATTTCTAGGGCTGAGGGGCAGCGCCTGCAAGCACGGTGGCATTTTTGGGGCTTCTCTCCCACCCAAGTCCCATCTAAGCTCTTAGACTCTGATGCATTCAGTACTAACCAAATGTTTTCAACAGTTCATTGTTCACTGAAAACCACATGGACAACCAGGGAAAACTGAGAGAATCTGATGGAATTAGTAGTGGTTTTGGTTGTTTTACAAATGAATAAATGTATCTGACCTGAATAGAGCAGTTCACGATTCAGTAAAAATTACCTAAACTAATTAACTTTCTAAAAGCATGTAAGGAAATGTACATTTAAGAAATATTATAGCTACACAAACCTGTGATTTTACATTTTACTAATCTGTCAGAATTAACAGGCACCAAACACCAGTCTTTCCACCAGGGGATAACCTGACTGAGTAACTGCAGCTCGTTTCTCTACGGTCCAAGTATTGAGGGGAGAGAACTTTAGATGTGGAAGGGACCTTAAGAAATAGCTAACACTCCTTATATAAATGAGGAATCTGAGGCCCAAATAAGTTAACAGACAGTATTTATCTTTTAATAACAATCTTTATCACTGATTTGAAAATGTTCTACTTCCATTAATAATATTGCACGTATTTTAATAAGATGTCATTTTTGTAGATCAACTAACAGTTAAGTTATATAAATCTATGATTGTAATTCAGAACCAGAGTTTCTAATGAAAGCTAAGAATTTGCTTTAGCACAACCTGAAACACTTATTGAATAAGATTTGTAGGAAAAATGGAGAATGTGTTTAACTGGGATTTCAGGATGAAAACTTACAGAATCTGGGTCTTAATAAACCAAATCCTCTGTAAAATTCAGCAATCTTCTTATATTTTTGTATAGGTCTTACAGTATTTCTAATATGATGCTCTTTAAAGTATCTAGTGGTACTGAGGACATTTATAGAAGTTATAAAGCCTAAAAAAAACTGAATCATAATTACTTACGATATACTTTTCTTTTGCATAATTTATAAAATAAGACCTAAATCATGAAAACTCTGATAATCCTCTCTAGATAGTGACTGAGATTAATTCTTAATAAATTAAGAAGAAAGAAACCCTGTCAAGGTTGAAGATATACACTGCAGGAATCAGATCTGGTAACTAAAAATCAGTCATGTCACAGAACACAGAACCCTGATGTGATACCCACCAGGGAAAATTAATGAGCACATCAATGTAACACATTCCGAATAAATGACATCAGCAATAGCCACCCTGCATAATCCTAGCCCTAAATGTCAACTTCTGTCATGTTACCTCGTGACTGCCCAGTGTCTGCCACTCGTGCAGGTGGATCTGTAGATATGTGCACATAATCCAGTTAAAACTGTGATCTGATTGAACTGTAAACAGAGTTGATAAAAGAGAAGCTTATCATTGTAGTGTCTAATATGAATACCACTTACATTTTAAAGAACGTAGTATGTAGCAGCAATTTGAAATGCTCAGTAAACTACGGTATAGACAGACTTCCATGCGCTATAGCAAACCAACATTCTCTTAATATCTCTACATCATAGTGACACATAGAAGGGAGCTACTGGACCATTTACTTTACATATTGCCAGTTTATTTCTTTGTTCCTCTTTGACAGTATCAACATAACTGATTCCTAAAATGACACGGTATGTACTCAATGGTAATTTTTCCTTTCAGTTCTTCTGGTTAGTGCACGGGAGGTTCCTTGTTGGTGCCTTCCTAACAACAGCTCATATTTGGAATTTATGTGTTTTTTTTTATATCATTCAGATGCCGTGGTAAGTATTTAAAATAAATGCTGTCAGCTGAAGACACATTTTTTTCCTTCCTTCTGTCATTCAACTGCGGATACCTAACTGACCAAGGATGAGTGTTGTTATAAAGGTAACACAACACGAAGGAGCCTATCTTCCTTTCCACGGTGATGGAAAGTATTCCAGGGAGATTTCCAGTCAATAACCCCTTGTTTGGGAGATGATCAGTACTATCTCTTTAAAAATGTGTTTTCAGTAGCTCACTTGAAATAACGGGTTCTTATTTCAGGCAAGAAATGCATTGTCAATGTTTGCCGTGATATCATTTTCAGACCCGTGATATGAATCCCAGGCCCAGGCTGGCTGGAATCTGGATGGTTTCTAGCGCGAGGGAGGATGGGTTAAAAGGAAAGGTGACAGGAAAGATGTGTTTAGCATCCATGAGCAGCTGAGGGGAGTCTTTCCTGTCTCGTAAACGCATCTGAGAAGATTAAAAAAGAAAAACAAAAAAAAGCATCAATTTTATGAATCTATAAAGTTTTTTTTTTTGCCAAAATTCTACCAAAGAATTACCAACTAATGAAAATGTTTACATTTGTTTTAAAATCACTTCATTTTTCCAATAAGGTGTTATCAAAAAAGTTAATACTCTATAAAAACAAGATAAAATTATATGCCCGGGGGACCTTACCTGTATAGTACGAATAAATGATACAGAGACTCTTTCTTCAAATTCATTAACTGGAGTATACAAATTCAACACTTTGACAATCTGTGAGAAATAACATGATGAAAGTTTTTAGCATATTATCAAATATATGCTGGGTACTATAATCTGGAAAACTAAAAGGATCTCCGCATACAGTTCTACTCAGGGCTTGGTTAGGGCAAGAGAGGAGAGGGAGCTGGTCTGAAGGCCATTTACCTTTATTATTCAAATTTTTACAATAAGAATGTATTAATGTAATATACATTTTAAGAAGCAGTATAAATTTGAAAAAGCATGAAAAGTGACAGTACCCCCACTCCTACCCTCTCAAAGTGGCAACAGCTGAGTATTCAGCTAGTCACTTTCTATACATATTCTGTGTATGATCTATGTAAGATTTCTATGTTTTGAGATAAGTGATGAACATTAAAAAATCCAAGAGTCAGCACAGAACTAACTGGGCAAAAGGAAAGTGGGCATGTTTATGCATATGCCTTGTATTCCATGCAAATTAAAAAAAAGCTGGGGTAGCAAACATATCAGTAAGATATATAATACCTATATCAGTAAGACTTTATCAAAATAGACTTTAAAACAAAGACTGTAACAAGAGACAAAAAAGACATTACATAATGACAAAGGGATCAACTCAGCAAGAAGATATAACAATTATAAATACATATACACTCAACATAGGATCACATGAATACATAAAGCAAATATTAACAGACATAAAGGCAGAAACTGACAGTTACACAATAAAAGTAGGAGACTTTAACACCCTATTTACACTAATGGGCAGATCATCCAAACAGAAAACCAATAAGGAAACACTGGCCTTAAATGACACATTAGATCAAATGGTGGAATACACACACATATACATACACTACACACACACACACACATATATATAAAACATTCCATTCAAATTCAGCAGAATATATATTATTTTCAAATGCACATGGGAAATTCTCCAGGATAGGTCACATGTTATGCCACAAAGCAAGTCTCAATAAATTTAAGAAGACTGAAATCATATCAAGCACCTTTTCCAGTCACAATGCTGTAAGACTAGAAGTAAACTATAAGAAAAAAAACTTGAAAAAACACAAACATGTGGAGGCTAAAAAATATGCCACTGAACAACCAATGAGTCAAATCAAAGAAAGATTTAAAAAATACCCAAAGACAAATAAAAATGGAAACACATTGATCAAGATCTATGGAATACAGCAAAAGCAGTTCTAAGAGGGAAGTTTGTAGCAATACAAGCCTACTTTGGAAAACAAGAAAAATTTCAAATAAACAATTAAACCTTTTACCTAAAGGAACCAGAGAAAGAACAAACAAAATCCAATGTTACTAGGAGGGAAAAAAAAAGATCAGAGTGGAAATAAATGAAATAGAGACTACAAAAAAAAAAAAAAAAAAAAAAAAAAAAACCAAAACCCAAAACCTGAAACAAGTCAATGAAAGTAAGAGATGATCCTTTGAAAAGATAAACAAAATTGATGAACTATTAGTGAGACTCAAGACAAAAAGAGAAAGGGCCTAAATAAACAAAATCAGAAATGAAAGAGATGTTACAACTGACACTACACAAAAAAACCATGAGATTACTATGAATAATTATATACCAACAAAATGGACAACCAGGAAGAAATGGACAAATTCCTAGAACTGTACAATCTGTCAAGACTGAATCAGGAAGAAATAGAAAATAGGAGCAGACCAATTACCAGTAATTAAATTAAATCAGTAATCAAAAAACTACCAACAAACAAAAATTTAGGATTAGATGGCTTCACAGATTATTTCTACCAAACGTAAGAGTTAACACCTAAATCTATCTCCTCAATCTGTTCCAAAAGAATTGAAGAGGAAGGAACACTTCCAAACTCATTCAACAAGCCCAGCATCTTCCTGATACCAAAACCAGACAAAGTCACCACAAAAAAGAGTACAGGCCAACATCACTGATGAACATAGTTGCAGAAATCCTCAACAAAATATCTGCAAACTGAATTCAATTGTACATTAAAAGGATCACACACCATAATCACGAGAGATTTATCCCAGGGATCCAAGTATGTTTAACCATTCACAAATCAATCAGTATGATACACCACATTAACAAAGTGAAGAATAAAAATCGTATGATCATCTCAATAGATGTAGAAAAGTTTTTGAGAAAATTCAATATCCATTTATGATAAAAACTCTCAACAAAATGCGTACAGAGGGAATATACCTCAACATAGTAAAGGCCTTATATGACAAACCCACAGACAACATCATAATCAACAATGAAAAGCTGAAAGCATTTCCTCTAAGATTAGAAACAAGACAAGGATGCCCACTCTTGCCACTTTTATTCAAAATGATATTGAAAATATTAGCCGCAGAGATTAGACAAGAAAAAAAAAGTGAGAAGAATCCAAATCAAAAAGGAAGAAGTAAAACTCACTGTCTGCAGATGACACAATACTATACACAGAAATCCTTAAGATGCCACCAAAAGACTATTAGAACTAATAAAGGAATTCAGCAAAGTTGCAGGATAAAAAATTAATATACAGACCACTGGTGTATTTCTATACATTAATAATAAACTATCAGAGAAATTACGAACATAATCCCATTTACAACTGTGTCAAAAAGAATAAAATACCTAGAAATAACTCTAACCAAAGAAGTGAAAGACCTGTATTTGGAAGAGACACTGATCAAAGAAACTGAAGATGATACAAACAAGATGAAAGATATCAGGCTCATAAATTGGAAGAATTAATATGGTTAAAATAAACATACTACCCAAGGCAATTACCATATTCAATGCAATCTCTATCAGAATACCAAAGGCATTCTTCACAGAACAAAACAAATAATTCTAAAATTTGTATGGAAACCCAAAAGACACTCATTAGCCAAAGCAATTTTGAGAAAGAAGTACGAAGTTAGAGGTATCATACGCCCTGATTTCAAACTATAGTACAAAGCTACAGTAATCAAAACAGTATGGTACTTGCACAAAACCTGACACATAGATCAATGGAATAGAAAAGACAGCCCAGAAAAAAAAGACTCTTTCATGGTCAATTAATCTACAATAATGAGGCAAGAATATACAACATGGAAAAGACAGTCTCTTCAACAAATGGTATTGCAAAAACTGGACAGCTACATGCAAAAGAATCAAACTATTTTCTCACACCACTTAGAAAAATAAACTCAAAATGGATTAAAGACTTAAATGTAAGACCTTAATCTCTTAAAAGAAAACACAGGCAGTACATTCTTGACATTGGTCTTAGCAATATTTTTTTGGATCTATCTCCTCAGGCAAGGGAAGCAAAAGCAAAAATAAACAAATAGAACCACATCAAACTAAAAAGCTTTTGCCCAGTGAAAGAAATTATCAACAAAATGAAATGGAACAACATATTTGCAAGCGATATATCTAATAAGGGGTCAATATCTAAAATATACAAAGAACTCTTACAACTCAAATCATAAAAACAAATGACTTGATTAAAAAATGGGCGGAGGACCTGAAAAGACATTTTTCCAAAGAAGACATACAGATGGCCAACAGGCACATTTTTCATGGCTCAGCATCACTAACGACCAGAAAAATCCAAGTCAAAACCATAATGAGGTATCACTTCACACTGGTCAGAATGGCTATCATCAAAAAGACAACAAACAGTAAGTGTTGGTGAAGATTTGGTGAAAAGGGAGCCCCTCGTATACTGTTAGTGGGATTGTAAATTGGCGCAACCAGTATGGAAAACAAAAACACTAATTTGAAAAGATATATGCACCCTTCTGTTCATTAAAGCATTATTTACAAAAGGCCCAGATATGGAAGCAATCTAAGTGTCTACTGATAGATAAATGGATAAAGAAGATTGGTACGTGTGTGTGTGCATGCGTGCATGTGCGCACACGCACACACAGAGGAATATTACTTAGCCACAAAAAGGAATGAAATCCTGCCATTTGCAACATGAATGGGCCTTGCAGACAATATGCTAAGTGAAATGTCATACAAAGATAAATACTGCAATATCTCACTTATGTGTGGAATCCAAAAAACAAAACAAAGAAAGAAACAAAAAAAAATGACAACAGACTCACAGATACAGAGAACAAATGGGTGGTTGCTAGAGGGGAGGGGCATGAAGTGTGTGAAGCAGGTGAAGGGGATTAGGAGGTACAAACTTCAGTTATAAAATAAATGAAGCATGGGCATATGTCTACAACATAAGGAATACAGTTAATAATACTGCAATAACTGTATGGGGACAGATGGTTGCTAGACTTACTGTGGTTATCATTTCACAATGTACTCAAATGTCAAATCACTGTGCAATATATCCAAAATTAACATCATATTATACATCAACTATATTTCATTTTTTTTTTTAAAGAATTATCTTTCTTAAAGTAGAAAAGTCTAAAGAATCATTCAATTCTCAACTAATACGGAAAATTCTCTTATGGAGTACAAGCTCCACAGAATGCATAGAATGTACACCCTGTGAAACAGGGTCTGTTTTGTAGTGGTTTTATCTTAGTGTCTGGAACATTACACAGGATGCTGGAAAGCATGGATAACTATTTAATGAATGTTAACTGTGGATGACTGTGAACTAATACTGAAATCTACTTTCTGGTAAAATCTTTCTTCAAGATCTGTAGTGTATCTCTGACACGCATGAAGTCAGCTCAGAGACAAGGGCAATAGCTAGATGCCTTCTTTAGTTCCCTAAAAATCACCTGTGATGAATGTTAAGTCATTCCAGAAGAGGGAAAGGTGCTTTACCTGGGCAGTAGTTAGAGCATTGCACATGGAACAAATGGCTTCTGCATCATCATCTGTTTTCTTTTTCACTTGCAAAAGCTGAGCAGCCTGAATGAGAGGTTCCAGGGTTTCCTTAGCTCCACTGTTCATCAGATTCTTGTCACGCAGCCACTCTTCTAGCTGACTGACATTGTACCTATGCCAAAAAGAAGGGGGGTGAGTGCAAATTTACTGAATGTCATCAAACTACAAGCTCCTGGACTGAATAGCAAGATTCTCACAAAGACCCTGCGCTCTGGCCTTCTTTGGGGAAGAGCCTGGGTGATGGAGGCAGGGGCCTGAAGAACCTTAGGGATGAGAGGCAAGAAGGGCATGTGAGGGCCGTGGGAAGAGACCAAGACCCCAAATATGGAGAGAGACACAGAAACTACACAGATGCTAAGGTTTCAAAAGGTGGTCAAGCAAGTGACAGTTGTTCTCAAACAAGAGTGAGGTAAATGGACCCACAGTCAGGACATAGTAATCAGGCAAAGGGGTGATTCACAGGTATAAACAGAGCTTGCAGAGAAATAAATTCTACGGCCTGAGTGGGAGGCATTATCCTCTTAACACTATCTACAATGGATGTGAGTCAGAATGGAAAATTTGAAGAGAATGCCAAGGTTTTCTGAGACTGAGTAACTACAGGCTTTTGTAGGAGAGATACTTTTTCCCTCTTGGTGATTTTTCTAGCTGTTTTAAAATAAATTATTTGCAAAGAAAATTCTATCATGCTAGTAAGGTTATGCTGAGGAGTAGCTGGACAAAAAATTGAGCACATCTTTTCTTAAAATAGAGAGGGGCATATTTCAAGCATTAGTAAAAGATCTAGTGGACGTGTTCTTATGGCCATAGGTGCAAAAAGATATTCTGTCAAAATAAATTTATTACGTGCAATCAAACATTAGAAATCTTCATTATAGTTCCGGGGGGAGGGTATAGCTCAAGTAGTAGAGTGCATGCTTTGCATGCACGAGGTCCTGGGTTCAATCCCCAGTACCTCCTCTAAAAATAAATAAATAAATTAAACAAATTACCTCCCACCCCCCCCAAAAAAAGAAAAAAAAACTTCATTACAGTTTGATATTTTGTTATTGTACAATTAAAACACACACAAAAGGAGAGAAGCAGCTATGTCATCTTTATGTGATTTTCACCATCTCTACTCCCTCAAATGAGTTAGCTTCACTTGGAGCTGGGTTCCTAACAAGCAGCAAGTTGAAAGGCACAGCCAGGAGCAATCACAAATCACAGCCAGTCAAGAGGAAGTGGCTCCATATCTGGTCCTCTTCCCTTGCTGCTCGGCCAGGGGTGGCAGCCCTTAGGTGCACTGACCCCACACAAGCCATGGACTCTCCACGCCTGGCGGGCAGTTGGCCAGCATAAAGAGGCCAAGCAGGTGTTGGTGTTCACTCACCTGATCTGCATGCCTTTACTCCAGGAGCACATGTCCTTCCGCAGGAGCAGGTTGTTCAGGGTGATGGCCCCCACGATGTAGAACATCTGCTTGACCACCTGCTTGATCAGCTCGGGGTCCATGCCATGCTGACACATGACCGAGTGGAAGGAGTTGAGCTGCCGCAGGATGGAGTCCAGTGTGTAGGTGCCCTCGTCAGCAATGCTAGAGGTTCGCTTTCTTAGTCCTGTGGGCTTCACCCCAGACACGCCCTGAATGGTTTCATGCTCCAGCATGCCAGACACTGCAGGAGAAGTTCAACTGTCAGAAAAGATTTGGAAGGAAATGCACACACGCACACGTGCACACACACACACACACAGATACACACACAGACACAGACTCAGACACACACACACATTCAACTTTAGGAAAATGATTTGAGCATCAAAATAGAGGGAAAAGGAATTTCAAATAAAAGGGTTCCTAGATTTTAAACTTTAACAAAAGAATAATTCTTAAATGCAAAAAATTACCATCGAATTAGCAAATCTTAATGGCCTATTTTCTAAAATATGAAGCAGCAGTCTTGTAATAGCACACATGTGTGGTATCTAGGAAGGGCTTTTGAGAGAGAGGCACGGAGCAGTCAGGGAGAAGATAAGCATTCTCCAGTAATGTCTGAGCCCCAGAGGCAAACAAATTAGGTAGCAAGAAAGGCAGGAGAACATGAGGTGCTCTTGGAGAAAACTGGGGAGAGGGCTGTGGGGCTGGAGAGCTGGGCCCTTCCTTGCCCTGAGCTTCCCAGAACAGCAGGGAGACCTCGGGCTGCCCTTATTCTCCCAGGACTTGGACCCCGCATCTGGGGCACGCTGCTCCCTCCACTGTGCTCTCCTAGCATCTGGCTTATGCCTCCCAAAGGACGGTTCTGGAATGCCTACCCCATGGACTGGGAGCCCCCTGAGAGCAGGGGCCGTTCTCGATTCACTGTTACATGTCCTAGAGCTAAAGACAACTTCCACAGACCCTCACACTGACTCAAAACATTTGTCACCATAAAATCGCTGGGAGGTGGGGCTAGTGGTTTAAAGTGTGACACCTAAAGGTAAATTTCTCATTTAGCCAATAAAACCAGGCAAAAGTAGGAAAGAATTGGCTGAAGCTGACCTTCTCTGCATCTGTGCTACCTCTTGCATTTTAGCTGACCTAGGTTGCTTTAAATTCATGACCTTTCAGGGGACAACTGAAGAAATCATTGCCATCTCCCATGGCTTCCGCAACCTTCTAAGTTTCTAGTTGGTTAACTGTGGGCCTGCAGTGTAAATGGAATACCAGGAGCCCACAGAGGTGAAATGAAATGTGGAAAACACATGGATGAGGAAGAAAGGGTAGCTGGGAGTAGCCTTAAGAGGCTGTTGATACTTTGCCTGAAGATAACATAGTTTGGTAATTTAAAATTAAAAAAAAAATTCAATGCATTCAAAATTAACAGCCGGCAATATGCACATGCCTCCTAATTCCTATTTCACACCTGCTACACATTCCAAAGGAATATAGGTAGCATGATACAAAAATACACAAGCAGACTGAGTGCACACATATAAAGAAAGGAACATGGAATGACACATGTAGAAACACACCCACACACACACCCTCAGTTGTTCATCCAATGAGAAACTGCTACTTAAAACCACACTGCCTTTAACAACTCCACAGGGGCCATGAGATGCACACCTCAGCATGGAGCATCTGAGACCTGTTCTTGTTGCCATGGTACCTTCCCAGCCCTGTTACTGTACCCTATCAGGCAAAGTGCAAACCCTTTCCAGCCTCCTTAGTTTTAGATGAGTCCCCAGGAAGCTCCGTGTAGTAGTGCTCTGGACCAAAGTTTAACGTGATTTTGAGAACTGGACGAGGTATGAGGTCTACTGCTGGGTACAAAGTATAACCCCATCTTAAGGGAGAGAAGTTACACACTAGGGAGGAAAACTAGACATTGCCATCTCTATCATGTGGAGGCAGTGATTTTGATGGAGCCCACTTACTCATGGCTGGGATTCTGGGATTCCTCAGCTAATTTTGGGACTGAGTCCTACTGCCTTATGTTCTCCATATGAACACATGCTCTGAAACACATGCCACTGGTGGTCATCTACTGGTGGGCATTGAGATGGACAGACCCCGACGTCAGCAATGCCCTGGCCTTACCGATCATTGGCTGAAGGATGTTCTCTAACACCCGCACGAGCTGCTGGTAGATCTGAATGGCCAAGTCACTTAGCACCTGCCGGTACTCAGCCAGGTCAAAATTGGTGAGGCAGTGTTCATTCTGGCGAGACGTGTTGTGTTTCATAAAGCCCTGGAGCCACAATGCAGAGTTAATGATACACACGAAATAAAATGTCTCCTACTTTGAGCAGCATCCACATGCTCTTTTTTCCTTTCTCCAAAGAGCTTCCATCCATGCTACACATAAGTGCCAGGATAATCATTCTCAAATTCTGTGTATGTGTTTCCATCATGTCCTCCCTTCTGCTTCTCAATAGCATTTGAATAATATCTAAACTTGGCAGTCTAGCATTTAAGCCTTTTCACTCGCAGTGTCAACAAAACAAGATGGGGGAACTTAATTTGAAAAAAAATTAAAGAGTGTTTTCACCTATAAAGAAACAGCTGGTTCACTGCCAAACACTAAATTATCTAAAGTACTAATCTCTTAACTTCAGTTTACTATATATAGTCCATTTATAAATACTGCACCTGAAAGGCACACATAATCTTCTTAAAACAAAACTGATCAATTTCTACAGAGACTGGTGAATAAATAAAAAATTTCCCTGTATTATATTTCATGGTATCCACACATGATTCTCGGTTCAAGCTTAGAATGGAATCTTTTGGCAGTACTTGTTAAAATGGAAAGTCAGCTGTCTAAGCAGGTACTCTGGTCAGGGACTGCCCGACAAGAACAATTACCTACTTGATGGATTCTGCCCACAGTCAAGCATCTGCCTCCCTGCAACCTACTTAACAACATGGTCTAGAAGTGTGACTGACAGGACAGTTAACAGGCCCTCCGGGGGATTCTGGTCTGTCAGTCCCACCTGCTCAGGGACCATGTCTTGCTCACATTTGTATTTCCCATCATCTGCCAGACAGTCCTCTGCTCCTAGTCTCCAGGTGCTCAGAAAGTGCTACTGCTCAGCTTCTCTGCCTGCCCTCCAGGCAAAGGATGGGGGGGGGGCACGGAGAGCAGTGGTCAGGGGCACAGGCTCTCAGAGGTGGGTAGACCCAGAATCCCAGGTCAGCTCCTTACGGCTGAGAGGACTTGGGCAAAGGGATGAACCTAATTGAGCTTCAGTTTCCTCACCTGTAAAGCTGGGTTATAACTCCTACCTTATAGAGATGTTATAAGTATTAAATAACATAATGTGTAGCAAATGCTGTCTGATATATATGAAGCAGTCCTTAATAAATAGTAAGTCCTAATAAATTACATAGTTTTGAAAGCAACTGATGAACACACCAACTGATGAGCTCATCACTGCATGCAAAGGCAAAACAGATTTTTGGACCAATCTAAAGAGACATGCCTTCATCACCTTTAATGTATTATGGCAAGCCAAAATTGACTAATTTCTTTAAATAGCTCAATATTCCTATATTAGTCCTTGAAAAGCCCGCTTTCACATCTTTAAAAAAAGTTTCAGTGCTGGTAACTATTCACTGATCAGTGCTCATTTTATTTCTGCTATGCTTTCTCATAATAAAAACTCCTGGAGGGAAGAAACTACGTCATTCCCCACGTCACTGTTTTGTAAATAATACACATCAAACAAAGCTATGAACTTCCAAGTCACCTCTGAATTCAGGTTTCTAAATTAACAAATGGTTAAACATTTTCTGCTTTAAGGCTCTTCCTTAAAAGGTCAGGGAAAGTACAGCATGATGGTTTTATAGTCAAGGTTTTCTCACCTCTTCTCCGCTGTACTGCTTCAAACAGTGCAAAAATCGGCATGTGTTAGAGAGCCAGAAGGAGACAGTTTCAAAATCATCACCTCTTTTCTGAAAGAGAGAATAAGCCTAAATTAGCTCTTTCTTTAGGGAAATAACAGCCTGAAAAAAACTGAACAGATACCAGAAGGCCCATTTCCTTCACTTACCATTAACAACAATTATAAAAATAAGAGTCTCATGCTCTACCGACTGAGCTAGCCGGGCGCCGACAATTATAAAAATAAATCACATTGCAGCTGTAAAGCCTTACATCACTGCTAAAGAATTTCAACCACTGGGTTCACTGGTTGGTTGTTACTTTGCTTAGCATCCGTTTTCTTGCCGTTAGAAAATGATGCCCATTCATTCAGATATTAGCTTAGCAGTCCCTTTAAGCAGAAGACAATTCACTAAGCCACAGTTTACCTAAACTCACTTCAGAGGGGAGGGTTACTGAAGGGAATCAGAAAGGACTAAAAGCACAAAAGGGAATCACAAATATTTGTGAAGCACTGAAACCCAGATTAGGTTAAAAATCTTCTCGATGATAAGACACAATTCTGAGCAGCAAATGAGAAACGGGGTGGAGGAAGTCATGTGCAGAGCAGTGGAGAGCTTGCTCTTCTTCAGGACTGGGCCACATGTCAAACAACCTCTGCTAAATCAAAACAGGGATGCAAGACAAACACACTTCAGTTCAAAACAGGGATGTGAAACAAATGTACACCCACTTTAAATGGTATCAAAAGGGTGTTATGTTCTAGAACTTACTCCTTTTTAATCTTTAAACAATTTGGTACAATTATTAGTCAAGTTAGATAAATGCCTTCTTGTAATTAAAATGAGAAGGAAAAAACTTCATGATCTGGTTTTGTGGCCTTTTGTAGGAGTTGACTTAAGGAGCAGTAAAACTCGTAGTCTATCTAAATGTAATACAGCATCAATACACCAAGAATTAAATGAGTTACATTCAGAAGACATTCATCAATTTTTGAATGTTAAATCTTCAGAAATTCCCCCACTTTAGTAATTGTAGAATGTGACTACACAGAATATCTGTGCAATAGGGACTGAGAACCAGCATTTTTCAAAAGTTATAACCAAGGGCTAGGGGGGTGGGTGTGTTTAATGGGTACAGAGTTTCACCTGGGGAAGGTAAAAAAGCTGTGGAGATGGATGGTGGTGATGGCTGCACACCAATATGAATGCACTTAATGCCGAAACTGTGCACCGAAAAACGGTTAAATAGTAAATTTTTAGTTGTGTATGTTTTATCACAATTTAAAAAAATTGTTCACAAAAGACATCCTAGATTTGAGAGAATCCACGAGGCATGTTAACTGTTCACTCATCCGCATCCTAAAAGCTCTCGTTAAGTTAGGTAATCAGACAGCAAAGTACCCGGAGCACATTCTCTTAGCTCCTCACAGAAACAGCTGAGTTAAAACTAAGAATAATGTTCCTTGTTTCTCTAGAGTTGAGAGGACGATTATGCAATGTGACTCAGTGATTACTGGGTTATGTAGGGCTTTCTGTTCTGTTATATAATTTTGCTGCCTTTTCCAAGTCCTTTCTCTCTGCTGAGCTTCCATGTGTTGCTCTCACATGGAACCAGGCACTTTAGGTAACAAAACAAATTATGGGGTGAGTTGGAGAATAATGAGAAGAAAAGCTGGAAGAGAAATTTTAATGTCTTATCAGACCTCTTTTTATATGAATGAGCTATGTAGTACTGAACTTATTTAACACCTATTTTAACTAGAGCATCATATTCCCTGTATACATGAACTTCACTAAGTATTTTTAATTTAGTTCTAAGTAAGACCTCAAAGCAGACTATTTCTATAAAGCAACTTAATTTATTCCACAATTAAATGCAGATATATTAAATTAATTTTGACTACTGTTCAACTTGAGCCCTGTTTTGAAAAAAGGCACACAGACACGTTCCAAGAACGCCCGTTTCCTACAATGGCAGTTACCAGTTACGACTGGAAAGTGGCTGTAACTGGCAACTAAGTGCTCAAGTGTAAGGAAGGAAAAGTACCCCTGTGCAGACTCTGTCATCATTAATGTGCATTATGAGATTACTGTTGAACATGAACTGACCTTTAATACTTTTTTGATGCTGTTAATTGTTGATGTTAGCAACGACCTTACTTTCTGATCATCATTCAGGTAGTCAGCGTGTCGAACGCACATAAACAGGATATACGCTGGTAACCCTGGAATCAAATTGACTGCTACCCCACGTGGCTTCAATTCTAAAAGAAAGAGGAAAAATAGTCTTATATAACATAGAAAGTCTTCATAAGGAATACTTTTTGAGATATAAAAGCACAGTTGTCATGTAAGAGTTCAATCATTTAGGGTATATAGGTCATATTAAAAAAAGCTTATTTTAATAGCTCATTAAGTGGAGAAATTCTTGAAGCTATGCAGGGATATATGAATCTTAGTTGTCTATAAAATGACAACTCCCAAATTTCTATCTCCTGCCCTGACTTCTCCTTCGAATTCCAGTCTCCTGTATCAACTGCCTTTGACACCCCTGCCCATCCCCAAACAAACTCTTTTTTTTTTCCAGTGTAGAGCACATTTTTCAGTTATACATGAACATATATATATTCATTGTTACATTTTTTTCTCTGTGAGCTACCATAAGATCTTGTATATATTTCCCTGTGCTATACAGTATAATCTTATTTATCTATTCTACAATTTTGAAATCCCAGTCTATCCCTTCCCACCCTCTGCTCCCTTGGCAACACAAGTTTGTCCCAAACAAACTCTTGATTCCCTAGGAGCCTGCTCTCCCAGGGGTTGTCCCATCTCAGTAAATGGCAGTTCCTGTCTTCTAGTTTCTCAGGTTATAAACCTTATCATCATCCTTGATGTCTTTCCTTTTCTCATATCACACATCTAATCCATCAACAAATCCTGTAGGCTCTCCCCATAAAACATATCCAGAATCCAACCACTTCTCTACCAGCTACCCTACTCTAGGCTACCATCGTCTTCTGGACCATAGTGAGAGCTTCCAAACTGGTCTCCCTAATTCATCCCTTGCTCCCCAATAGTTTTCCACACAACAACTGGGTTCAGAATTGTCATAGAATATAAGAAAATGCAGGTCAGATCATGTCACTCTTGTTCTGAAAATCTAAGTAGCTTCTGAATTCACTCACTTATAAAATCCAAAATTCTCACCACAGCTGTGTGATCTGGCCCTGTTCCCCTTCCCAGCTCACCGTGCTCCAGTTAAATGGGTGTCCTCACTGCTGGCTGAACACCAGGCATGCTCGCACCCCAAGCATATGCACTTTCTGTCTGGAATGTTCTTTCCTTAGATATCAGCAAGACTTGCTTCGTTACTTCTTTTGGTCTCTGTCCAAAGGCCACCTTATCAGAGAGGCCCAGCCTAATAACTTTATATGAACTAGAACACCTGCCTTCAGTGTTGACCCTTTTCATCCCACTATTTGTTTATCTGGTTTTCTCTACCCACCCTCCTCCACTGGAATATAAACTCTATGAGAATAGAGACTTTACTTTGTTCATTACTCAGTACCTAGAAAGTGCTTAGTACATAGTAGGAGCTCACTAAATGTTTCTTGAATTGATAAATCTTCGTTTTAACTCTATGCTTAAAAACCAGTAGCTCCTTAACATTTTTGCTAAATGAAGATCACATTGAAACTTAAGCACCTCTGCACCTATATATAGTACACAGTTGAATGCCATGAACCCTGGGAACATTAAATCAGGGATAACTGCTGATCACATTGCTGTCACTCTGGCACCTGGGGGAGGAATGTTATGCAAAGGCTGAAAGGAGAGATTTGCAACGTTTCCAGTTCACAACTTACGGGCTGCATGCACTCCTGGACTACTTCCCACTCTCCCCTAAAATGTCTTGTAGAGCAAGTGGGCTCACATCTAAACTTAAAGGCCTTATGCTGCTCTGAAATACTTCTTCTATTCTTATTTCCTTTGTCAGGTCCTCTCCTTCCATTGCTGGGATCTCTTCCTTAATTCTTTTGTTTCTTCCCTATCACTAAACTGTTGTTCCTGACATACTTAGTCACTTACTTTCTAGGGAAGTAAGGAATTAACAGAAATTCAGGAACTTAAATGGCCAGAGTAGTGATGTTCAACTGTGGCTACACTTCAGAATCCCGACCGATTAAAACACACACACATGCACACACACACACACACCCAGGGACATGGCCAGGCTCCTTCTGCTAGACATTCTGATGTAGTCAGTCTGCAGTGGGGAACACACACCAATACTTTTCAAAAGCTTCCCAGGTTATTCTAACAGGTAACCAGAGCTGAAAAGGCCTGGCTTCAGGGGAGCCTAAGAGGTGTCCCTGCTGTTTGACTGATGAGCATGATGTGGTCAGGAAGCTACTGCAGCACTATGGGCACAGTATGTGATGACAACTAAAGAAACCCGTGTTGAATATTTAATAAATGAGTGACTAAGCTTTCCCACCACCGACACATGTACCAGAAAGACCTTTTATCTCACGCAGAAAATACTTGCCCAGAATCAGGTTCTTAACAAGTTTTTGCTCATCTTCCTTCTTGTATTCCAGCATTCCTTGGAAATCCTTTTCTTTCCTGGGAATGTTGACTGGACGGATGGGTTCATCGATGATCTGTCCTGGAGATATGTTCTCCATCTGGCCCACTTCATGAGAAACAGAAAGAAGAAAAATGTTTTCCAGGTAGAAAAGATAAGAGGGTTCCATGTTCCTATAATTTTAAGTGAACTATGTAAAAAAAGAAACTTGCTGTATTTGCCACTTAATTATCCCTTAAGTTTTTTTTTTTTTTTTTTTTGGTAAAATTGGGTGGATAGATGGCAAGTTTATATGGTAATGTCACTCTGACAACTACTACTACTATCAACATCAAAGAAACTTATTTGATTCAAAAGCATTTTTTTTTGTAATAAGGTTTACTTTGTAATAAGATTAAATGTCCCCAAAGTGGTTTAGATTCTTAGTTAACTAATGAATATCAATCATAAATGTCTAAATATATTTAGATTTTAATTCACAGAAGGAAAAAAACAATATTCTATAAAGAGGCAGCCAGAGTATAAAAGATTCTCCTTTACTTTTAGCTCTACGAATCTAGTCATCAAAGAAAAAGAACATTTACTTTACATGTATCACAGCAATCAGTTCAAACCACATCAAGACAGCTGGGAGAAGAGTGTCTCTTCACACTAGGGGATGTGAAAGGTACTACTTTTCACAAAGGCTCCATAAAGCAAAGAATCAACTTTCTCCTGTCACTCCTCATTCCCAAAGAAATCATGGACAGAAAAAACAACCTCCCTTTAATAAGTTTCCTAAATATTATTCAGCTTTTGGTTTGTTCGTTTTTAGTAAAGTGCTAAAAGTCCTACCACAAGCTTGCAACCATAAAAGTACAACCACTGGTTAACCACCTTTCAAGTATTTAACAATGCAGCTGTTAGAGAAGGACTAAGCTAAGGGTTAAAAAAGGCCTCCAATTTCATCTCAAAATTGAGAACTGAATGGGAACTGCAAAGGAAGGCAAAGGAATACATGAATTATGACGGTGTTTGTGGAGACATATGCTAGTAAGCAGATTTTTAATTCTTTTATCTGCAGGAAGTTGGGGAGGGCGGTTAAGAAATCTATTTAGGTATAGATTAAGTTTGAGTTCAGAGACTTTTGGCAAACAAACAAAACGCAGGTCAGATGCATTAGAAAGCTGAACACTGCTGACTCCATACAAGGCTATCAGCTTCTCCTGTCATTGGGCAATTTCCTGAGTTAGTTCTGGGAAGCCAGCTCCACAGGACGAGGTTACACAGAGAATACCAATACCTGCCAGTGCTCTTGCTTACGTGGCAGAGAGCCTGGTGACACTCGTCCACCTTATGACGCAGCGTCACCACCGACTGGGACCACCAGCGCAGAACATCACCACCGTCCATCAACATAATGATATCTAAGGAGTGATCATACTGTGATTGGACAAATCAAGGTTGTGGCCATCCACCATAATCTAGCATTTCATGTGTGTCACGCAGTCTGGAACCACAGGAATAACTATAAAATGTATGCCTCTCTATAAGAGATAGGAGATTCAAACTATTTAGTGTTACATAAATTATATCTGGAGTCAGTTTAAACACAACACCATGAAGATCTCAGAATCAGCACACAGGGGCCTTCATAGCTCATGCACACATGCTACATGTAAAACACAAGATAATAAAATCCCTGCCATCTATGTTACCAGTTGCCTTAAGCCACAGAAACAATTTCAAGAGGAGAAACTCGGAGGAAACAGATTCAACACATTAAGGTTATCAATAAATGCACATATTTTGACTCCATGTAATTCAAAATGAATGTTTTAAACCTACTGATTTTATCATATCTAAGGTGCCACTGATTATGAGATATATTTTATGTAACACTAACGAAGGAAAAATATTGCCAATTAAATTACAACCCAACTGTCAAATGTCAACTGCTGTAAGACATATCCTAATTTTAGAGATGTTAAAATGTGAAAAATTGTGCACCTCAGTATTTATGAAACATTCAGGTGACTACTTTAAGAGATACTATGTTTTAAAAGAAAGCTTCACTTTCCTTTTGCAAAATCTCCAACAAAGATATTTTTAGTTCTATACAAAAATGTCAGAGAGAAAATTTGCCATACTTTCATTAAAAATTCTGTCTCTGAATCCTTCCCAGAGATTAGAGTCTTTACAAAACTCACAGATAAAATATAGATGTCAGCTCAACATAACCTTGATTTGTTGAACAAATCATATACTAATTTAAATAAAATGTCAACCCTATGCAGTATCAGGAAAATACAAAGCCTTTCGGAAAGAAAGAAGCCAGAATATCACTCAGTTTTCAGACTCAAGGGACCCTGGGGGTCATCTAATACAGACATCCTTCTAGAAAGATCTGAAGCAATTTCATTTTCTAGATTCTTTATACTTGAGAGAAAAACATTCCTGAAACTTTCTGTTCTATAAAAAGAAAGGAAATTAGAAGATTAAAAAATTTTTTCCTCCCGTTAGTACAGGGAAGATCTTGATCTCAGGTTTAATTGAGACGGTCAAATGAATTCCTACAGAGAGAGTTTGTGAAAAATACGACACAAAAGAGAGAAGTCAGTGGTCCTCAGACTTGGGCTCTAGTCTGTCTGGCGCCTAAGTGGCTGAAACACTGGAAGTCCCTTATGGTTTCTGGGCCTCGGCTTTCTTCTCCTGTGAAGTAATTAACTGATTTCTAGAACTCTTTTAGATCTAAATTCCCTCAGTCTATGAAAATTGAGATGGCACACCCACTCCTGGATTAAAATATAGCACAAAGCAGATCAAATTTTGAAACACCCTCCACTTAGCTATGTTATTTCTGCTAAAAATTATGTATGTTGGTGTTAAAAAAAAAAAGTCTTCATGGCTTCTAAAAATGTCTCCTTAATTAAGTGTAGCCCATAGGAGGAAGCAAGGGTCTCTCTATTTTAAACCGGAGGAATTTAAGTATATTATATATATTTAGAAAAGTATAAGAAAACTTTTAGGTATTAGAAGGTGCTCTGCTGTGCGAGGTTATCAGTGCTTTCTGTGCAGACTGTGGGGAAAAAAGGACAAGGAAGAGAAAGGTGTCAGGAGAGGCTGTCACCTTTACCCTTTGCCTCGGGGAGGGGAGCTATTCTGTGCTCAGCAAATGCTCAAGTCACATGAACCTACTTCATCTTTTAGACGTGGATCATCTAACTCAACTTTTCTTAAGAATACTATGTCTTTTTCACTTAATCTGTGAATTGCCTTCTCACATGTACTTACAATTTAAGAACAAAGCTGGCAGGACAGTTTAACTGATGAGGTTGATTTCTGATTGATAATGACTTAAAACTGCTAACATCTTGAGATATTCTAGGCTATTTCATCAAGTAAAAATATACATATCAAAGAAAGCTGAGTAACAATGGAAAATAATAAGTGGCTTTTCTGTTTATCCAAAGTTACACATGTATGGCAAAGGAAACATTAGAAGTTTAAAAAATAATCTCACAAGACAATACCCTTAAAATCAGTTTCTTTCAAGCAAATACTCTCTTATCTAATTATCATCTCATAATTAATGCAGAGTTAAAGTGCACAAAGGCTCTCTGAATAAAGATTTTTAAAGTTCTGCCAATAGACATTACACCCATGTGTGTGACTTAGAAGTTCAAAATTTTAATGTCATATGTGAATCACATAATGCTAAAGGATGATATAAAAATAACTGCAAAGTAATATCTGACTTCTAAACAAATATTTCAACATTTGTACATCCAAGGGAGTATTATGCTCTTCAAAGTAAACATCCATGTTGCCATTCCAAATATTTCTGAAGCTTATTCACACATTCAACAAACACTGATGGAATGACTACGAAAGGTCAGACGCTATGCTTAGCGTCTGTGTGAAAACAGGGGGAAATAAGAGGTGTCCCAATAAGCAGGAAGTTCAGAGTACACTGAAGAAGCCAGTAATTCAAAGAGAGAAACTGTTAAAAATACGACAATGAAAACCACAAAAGACAGGAGCCAAGTTGTGGTGTCTGCAGGGTCTGACTGGGAGATCAGGAAAGGCTACTCCTGAGGATGGGACATATGACTCTGGTCTCAAAGGACAAGCAGGACTTGACTAAGAGAAGTGGGAAGATCAAACAGAAGCAACAGTTAAGACAGGCCTGGCTGGCTGGAGGAATGAAAGCCACACAGTTAATCAGGGTAGATTCTTCTGAACATTCCCAGTGATGGGCAATCTTCACCCTCTGAGCTGAGAAAGAATTATGCTTAGAAACAGTCAGAGAAGAGACGGGCAGTCAGACTTCACAGTATCATTTTTGGTCAAAATGATACCAGCTTGCATAGGTTTGAAGGCAGTTCCACAGAGGGTCTCTAAATCCTTTGAACAATGAGAGCATTGTTGGAATAAGCCTCGAATGTGGCCTTAGCCCTCCTTACTGCTATGTCCCTGGCACGCACATCAATACTTACTGAAGGAACAAACACACTAATCCACAAGAGAAGAATCGTTTGTATATAATAATGACAACTGATGTCTGATTACTTCTCAAGGTGTTCTCCCATCATCATCATATACAAATCATGAGTTGTTTTTTAAAAAAATCTTATTTCTTTACAATCATAATTCATTTTTTCTTACTTATTTCTTTTTGTTCTCCATCAGATGATAAGTTCTTTGAGAACACAGACTCTAGTTTACTCCTCTTAGAATTCCTAATACTAAGAATAACAGTAATAATAACTAAGTTGTATATAGCATTTACTATGGTCAGGAACTATACTAAATGCATTTCACATATTACTTAATTAATCCTTAAAAACCATGTCAGGTATACACCATTATCATTCTCATTTAACAGGTGGGAACACTGAGGCAAAGAAAGGTACAGTAACTTGCCCAATATCAGATAACTAATATTGGAAAAGCCAAGATTTGAACCCAAGAAGCTTGGCTACAAAATACATGCTCTTAACCTCTATGCTATCCTGCCTAGCACAGTGCCTGGCATACAGAAGATGGTCATTAGATGTCTATGGAATGAATTCTCTCTTTCTTCGGAAATTATTACTACCACGAAAAGAACATTTCCCCCTCACCTAGCAATGGAAATTTCCACTCCACAGGGGCCAGACTTGCTGAAAGTCATTTCTGTTATCATCCCTAATATTTTCATGCAAACCTACGAAGCCACTAGTACAGCAACACAAAGCCAAGATTCAGTAATTGTTATAAAAACAAGTTTAAATACCTTCCAGTTCACCAATTTTTTTGGCAAATACTTTCAGTTGTTTTTTCAGTTTCCGGACAGTCTTATCTTGTTTTTCAAGTTGTTCCATCAAATCCTAAAGATCAGAATGAGAAATATAACAGGAAGATCAAAATAGGCCTTCTAAAATGCCAGAAGGAAGGCAGACACAAAATCAGAGAAACAGTGTTTGTTAGTTTTACATAAAAGCTACAGAAAAGCTCATTGGTGGAGCCCCACCCAGCTAAAACTGGCAGGAGATGGGGAATGCAGCTACAATGAAAGCGAAATGTTAAAATATACAATGCAATCAACTCCTTTACAGCGTGATGGATAGCAGGCTCGCTGGGGAGTCTTTCCTAGGAGACTCCATGTGGCAAAACAATTAAATGCTCATAAAATATACTGTTATTCCAGGGGAAAGCTTTCTTTTAAAGAGGGAATGGGCAAAATAAATTTTGATGAATGCACACAATGTTGTATGGGAAGTTTTAAGGATGGCTGAACTTCGGTAGGGTCTTTTGACTGGGATCCATGTGTGTGAAGCACTGTCTCTATGAGACCCACCCTCTGGAGAGGATAAAACTAGTCCTGTAACATAGGAAAAGTTAAGAAGCTTGGGGACTTAAAAGGTAAGTTGAAAAGTAACCACAGAGAAGAGGATAGAGCGGTCTGCAGACTGAGCGGCAGTGGCATGACAAGCCCATAAACTCTTGCAGGTGATACAATTTTGCTTGTAGAGAAAAGAATTCCAAATGCTTTATGCAAAAAGAGAGACAAAAGCAGTACTTTCAAGAGTAGAGGATAGAAAAATGTGTGATAATTGGCTCTCTAATCAAGAACTCTTTCAAATGACAGGGATAGTTAAAAGATTGATAATTAAGAAGTGGGCAACAGCAGCCTGGGAGTTCAGAGGGGAAATGAATCAGTGATATCTATGGCTGTAATTCAGGTTATAGAGAAAAACAGCATTTATAAATACAAATATCCATTCATTCTCCAGTTTAGACAGAGCTGATTTAGACACTAGACCAATGATTCAAAGGGAAGAGTTGCTAACATTTCAAAGTGCTCAGTTGTGCTTCTTGGATTTTTCTTTCTCTCTCAAATCACATTTTGCTCCCATCACACTGCAAGCCTAGTGTTAATAACAAACCAAATGTGACAATGGACGCAAGACACTGATAGAGGTGACACCACTGGCTAAAAGACAGCTGTGGGGGGAAACAGGTTTTGTGAAAGTTTGTGAAGAGACTTCCTGGGGAAGGGCGGGCAGGGCGGGCAGGGCGGGCGGGCAGCGTGAGCTCTCCAGGTACAGAGGGCTAGAAGGAGCAAGGATGACGACAACAACAACGAGAAACACTCGGAATTTACATACAATCATCCGTTTGTAAAGTGAAATCCGGTATGATTGATACTTCTTAGGGTCATCTGCATATAATTCCTCAAAATACTGAAAAAACAGGCACAACGGACATTTGTTTCTCTCTGTGTCTTGGAGGGGAATGCTACCTCTTGGCAACATCAATTTTTAAATATTTTAAAACACAAATAATGACACTGTATACATGCAAAAGGCTCTGACTTGTCATTGGCCACTGCCCTCTGATTTTCCTAGTACTGATGATTCCCATTATCGATACACACACATATTCTGACATGCTCACTGGAAACAGGCTATTTAGCGGGTAAACAGAGCAGTGGGCCATAGTCCCCAGATAAGGTCGTTATTTCACTCCTCAGACCTCTTCACAAGTTGCTGCACTTTTTTGCTGGGGGAAGGCAAATAAAATGAAAATGAGAATAAATGGCAAAGTGGGCGCTTTTGTTTGAAGTTGGAAAGACTGGTGAGAAGCTGTGTGCCTTCCTTCCCTGAAAGGCAGCTTGGGGGTGGCCTGTGAAGCATGTTCACTAGAGAAGGGAGAAAAAACCATCTCAGTGTTTGTGCTGGGGGGTAGGTGGGTGGGTAGGGTTTGCAGGGTAGAGTTTCCAAGAACTCCAAGCCTAGGCCCACTCTGGGAGGCAGGAGAAGCAGCTGACCTATGAAGGTTTTTCCTAAAATTCAAACTCATTAACTAGATTCTACCAGCTTAGAATGTGGGGGCTTAGTTTTTTTTGTTTTTTTTTTTTTGTATTACCTAAAAAAATATTGAGAGGAAAATTAATACTGCACACAAGGGTACAAGGGAAATGCTTAACCAACTTAGTGAAAAAAACCTGGGAATTTGCTACCCAGAAGCATATTTATTTCATGGTTTCACCTTATATTTTAAGACAATCATTTGTAAGCACAGAATTTATATGCTGATCAATCATTATTATATTATTTAGTATATTTAATCAATTCTTAGTCATTAAAGCACTGTTTGTTTAATTTAAGCAACAATATACTTGAGAGTAATAAAATGACGTCTCAAAAATATTCCATGATTCAGAAGATTTTCTCCCACAAATCAGTGACATTTCAAAGCACTTTGGAAAGAGTCCAGACTCTACCCTCACCCACCTCTCCCATTCCTACAATGCAGCCTCACCAGCAAGCTGTCTTCAGAGGGACAGACTGGGAAAATACTTCTGAGTTCTGCTTCAAATTAATATGAAAGAATAGATGACACCAGAAAGCTATTTGTAATGTAAATGATTGCTGATGGGGTAATGGGCAGATAATTCAGATTATTAAGCCTTCAGAGAAAATCTAATGACTATCATAGGTCATTAAAACCCTGAATTAAAAAACAAAAACCAAAACAAATCACTGTCAGTCCTACACAGCTTTTCTAAAAACTGGGCTGACACTAAAATATAGATTTTTACATAGAAATATGGAATTATAACTTTTTGATGACTTTTAATTTAATAAGTATATTTATCAAA
Organism: Camelus bactrianus; assembly: GCF_048773025.1. Lineage (NCBI taxonomy): Eukaryota > Metazoa > Chordata > Mammalia > Artiodactyla > Camelidae > Camelus > Camelus bactrianus. The sequence continues at coordinate 81,210,646 of NC_133544.1, forward strand.
CAAGCAGATTTTTAAAAATCTGAAAATCTGTAATAGAAGTTATTTTGTGAGTGAGAAATACTTTAGAAAATATTTTCTGTAAAAGAAAGAAGGACAGAAAGGGAAAAAAGAAGAAAAAGAAAAAAACTTAGATTCTGTGCCAGTATTCAGAATCTGGCAAAGGAAAAAATTTCCTCATTCACTGCCCAAGTTCTGTTAAAAAGAATCAAGAATATATAATCTTGAATTCTGACGTCCTTCCTCCCTGACCTGGGAGCTTCATCCAAGGTCAACCTAAAGCCCTGCTCTGGTTCTGCCAAACGCCTTCCCCTGAACATGACTCTAACTCCATGGTCTGCTACAGATGGAGGCTGGGAAAGCCTCAGTGGTGCTTGGGGACCAAAGGCGAACAAAGCATGTCCTCAGTCTCCATTGTAACAACCAGATAACCTCCTTGAATGGCAGAGAATCTGCAGCTGAAGTGGAGGAAGTGGGGCAGCTGAGTTCTGAGGACATCAGAAGCCCAGCATACAGACGGCTGGTATCTTCCAGACCCACCAAGTGAGGTCTGAGGATGCTCAGACGCGCCAGAGCCTTCTGCGAGAAACAACTCGAGTACCGCCTTTTCCATTTCTACCAACACAGCTGTGCTTTCCTTGCTCTGACCCTGCTAGAGGAAGAGAGTAACCAGCGTGGGGCAGTGAGTGTTTCCCAGCTGGGAAAAATGTCTGCTCAGAAAGAAAGCAGGGCCTCCCTGCAGGGCCTCCCTGCAGGGCCAGGGCCGCTGCTGAGGCGTGGGGCGCGGGCGCTCCCTTACCAGGTTCTCATTGGTGAGCCGGGTGATCTCATGCTGCAGGCTGGCCTCGATGCGGGCCTCCGGCGGCAGCTGCAGGTTCTGGGCCAGCAGCTGCTGCTGCCGGTTGTTCTCCTCCTTCAGGCTCTGGATCTCCCCGCGGAGGGCTTCGGCCTCATTCTCGTGGCTCCTCTTCTGTGACTGCAGCTGCGACTCCAGGAGCCTGTGGGAGAAGCCACATAGGTAGAAAAAGGAGGTGACACTCGAGTCCCTGCCTGGCAGCTGCGAGGCTCCATGCTCACTTGCAAGGGCAGGAAAAGTGGGGACTCTGTAGTGTCTGTGTAACTTCTGACTTGATTAAAGTACAGGAACTTAAACAAGGGCCAAAAATGGAAAAGGATGCTCTCATATTTGCATCTTTCTGAATTGTGGACCCTGCTACAAATACAAAGTTCTCAAAGGTCCTGAGAAACAGGAGAGTTTTAGCTCTTTTGAAAGGTTCATAGGAAATGATGACTAAAATAATCAATTAAAAGATAGCTTTATAAATTAGAAATTCAGGATTTGCAGATGCTAACTACTATATATAAAATAGATAAACAACAAGTTTATACCGTATAGCACAGGGAACTATATTCAATATCTTACAGTAACTTATAGTTAAAAAGAATATGAAAACGAATATATGTGTGTTCCTATGTGACTAAAGTATTGTGCCGTACACCAGAAATTGACACAACATTGTAAATTAACTATACTTCAATAAAAATATATTTTTTAAAAAAGACAGCTTTAATCTGGCTTCCTAAGTTCACAAAATAGCATTTAAGTTGGCAAAGATCATACCTTTGCCACAAAATAACTGTACTATGGAGGGCAAGATGACAAACTCCTGTTCTCATTAAATACGCCCTGAAGACTCTTAGCATCACCAACTGCAGGCAGACGGTGCAACCAGGGTCCTGTTACTACTTTCTACTTTTATCTCTGAAGGGCAGAAAGACTGGAGTGCTACTCTGAAATGCATACAGATTTACCCAAATCCAGACAGCTAGTTCTAAAATTTCATATCTGTATTTTAAATGTCATCTTCTCTTTCCCCATAAGCTTCCTTATCAGTAACAGAATCCTAACAAGACCCGGTTTTAGAACATAAATGTTAGTGGGACCAACAAAGTGACTATGCTTCTCTGAGCAAACATACAAGTCAGCTGTGCCATGAGCAGACTGGGGCATTGGCAGGGCAATAGCGGAACCAGCTGGCACCCTCCCTTAACCAGGAACCTCCACTTCTACACTCACCCTCCTTCCCAAAGACAAGACAAAGTTATGCACAGGGATTAACCAACACACACACAAAAAAGATGTTCTTTTATTCTGATCTCCTTGGTTACCAATCACTGGGCAAAACTTACTGAAGCCATTGAAACCAAACAGTTAACAGTAGACTAAATATTTTAGTGATTTTAAAATTTCAAAAGGATTTGAACCAATAATAACAATGGGTTGTGATTAGAATAAAGCAGAATAAGTATTAAGATGCTTGAACAAATAGTCTATTAAGTATTTTTAAAATTTAATCACTAAATCGTATTTTTATGAGATTTTAAACACATAAATATCCCTAGAGTAGATGAATGCCTATGTTAGAAAGGTGTTGCTGTATCAATTCTATTTGCTTTCCCCTAAACATATTTAACATGCTGAGTTTGGGTAATTATTTTGAACTGTAACAATGCAGGAAACCCTCCTGGTTTGTCGTTTCATAAACTTGAATTTCACAGCAAGCACACAGAATGCCAAACCATGTACTTAATACTGCGGTTAGGCACATGTGATAATATATGAGAATGTAGACACATTGTCCAGGCATATACATCCTTTAGATTGATCATTATTCCAAACAAGAAACCTCTAGTAAGGTATTAATCTCTCCTGCAGTAGTTTGGGCTTTAGTTGAAAGGCCTGGGTTTTCTTCTACTCCTAGTGAGATATTCACAAATTTTAGTGTCTGAAGGGAACTCTGATAGCATCCTTCAGTTATGGGCAGCAACTCCTCCATTCACCATCAACCCATTTCAGATTCAACAGCATCCCTTACTGGAGAAGGTTTTAAAGAAGGTTTCTAGTTCAAGGTTCAAAGTTATACTGAAAATTTCCCAGGAAGACAATTAATATGCAAGAAATATAGACGTTAAAATCAGGAGGCCACTGTTAGTAAGAAAAACAACAAGTTAATAACATTCCATTTTGAGGAGACAAATAGAACCTGTTGGCTTGTTTTAACCCTTCATAAACCAGCCACAGCTCTCCATCCTCATTCAACTCATGGCAATCCAGAGCAGGTGATCTTCCATGCAAAAGGAACAACGATGCAAAACACAAAGGGATACAGAAGGGTGATGAGATGATGACAGTCAAGAGCAGCACATGGTATTTCACTATTTTATTAAGTCAACAAGGCTGTTTTTATTAATTACAGATGATTTTAAGACATTACCACAAAAATTATTTTTGTTAATTTAAAAAAATGGATAACATGTAATATCACATGTAAATGGGCTGGAATTAAAATAATCAAGGATCTAGAGCTATTTTTCCTGCAAAATAATAAATGACTAAAAAGGTGAGAAAATGGTTCTGTTTTTAACACTTTATCCAGCTAGCAGAGTGATCTTACATGTCACATACTATGTTAGAGACTAAACACAACGGTCATACACATGGAGAAGGAAAACCTCAGCTACTGCCTTCACGTGGCAATCTTCATAATTCATTTCAAAATGAAGTTTTAAGTCTTCTGGGCAGGAATTTGTTTCAGCTTAATAAAATCTGGTTTTGTATTTTTAAAATTGTTCTAAAAATTCTTATAGGAGTAACTTATAAATAAGAATATGTTCAAGTTCTCAGCTTTTATGATACAACTTTTAAAAGACATTTTGTGTCAAAAATTAACTTTAAGACCCAGGGAAACTGATTTATATTAGAGGTGTGACACATTTTATGAATAATGTGGATAATTTACAAATAAAAAAGACAAAATTAGTTATAGGTTTTTCCCTATCTAGGGTATAAAAATTATATATTTGAGTGTTTGCCAAGTGTCAGACACTGTTCGACATCCTCCCACATATATTACCGCATTTATTACAGTGACAGTTCTCCCAGTAACCCAACACGTACCACACTGCAGGAGGCACTGAGGCTTAGAAGTAAGCTACCTGTGGAGGTCACACAGCTGGCAAGCAGTGGAGCCCAGGCTATCTGCTTCCAGAGGCCAGGTGCTCACTCCTCTTACTAGACTTTTGTCATTGATTCATGTTTACATAAAACAAATTTCAGAGAATGCTCTTCTATTTCTTTCCATCTGCTGTCTCTCTCCGGAGAGTTGATTTATCTACGTGGTCTCAATTGTATTATTATATGCTGATGACCTCAACATTTATATCTCAGCCCACACATCTCTCTTGTTCCAGATCTATATTTTCAACTGCCTAATGAATTTCTCTCCTTGGATATCTTCCTAGCTCATTAAATATTTGTAAATCTACTGATCATTTCCTGTACTTCTCCCCATCCCAGACCCAGGATCACAAAATGGCATTACTATATCCAATCAAGTATCCAAAGGAGACACTGCAGTCACTTCATGATTCCTCCCCCATCCCTCACCCATTGACATACAACACACTGCAAAGCTATCACTTCATCTTCTTACGTAGCTTTCAAAGTGTCCCATTTCTCTCAATCCCAACTGTCACTAACTAAGTCAAAGTCACTATAATGAGTCATTCAGTTATGGTAATAACTTCTTGCTGGTCTTCAGGCTCTCAGCCTTGTTCCACTACTATCCATCCTCTAACATAAAAGCCAGGGCTAGCTTTCTAAATTTCAAACCTCATCATATCATTCTCCTACTTAAAATCTTTAAACAGCTTCCACTGTCGTTGGAGTGAAGTCCCAATTCTCCTGGCTGAATCCCCAAAAGCCTATAAACTCTGTGAAAGGAAGACCTGCATTTACCTTGCTTACTGCTATATTCCCAGTGGGAATGAAGTCGGCATGTAATACGTATCTGGTGATAGAATAGTTGGGTGGATGGATGAACAATGTAATACAGCTCTTTCTATACTAACACACTCTTAGATATAAGATATGCTTATAATTTGATTCATCAATTTAAATTTAACTTAACCAAATACTTTTATAAGCATTCTCCACTCTTGCCCATAAAAGACGATAACAAGTACCTTACATTCTGCATGGCAATACTCTGTAGTTTGTGAAGTATTTCTGTGTACCAATCCTGATATTGAGCATCAGACCTAAATGTACACTGATAATCTTTGCCGTCATGACTGGCCATGCTCTTCTAAGCATGTAGTCTTGTAAGTTCAGAGTTTAATAGTCTGAAGGCTCTGTTGGGAAGCAGGAGTGGTAAGAAGGCCAAGGCATCCTCAAAATGAGCCTTTACTCTGTCATAATCTTAGTTAAAGGGAAAGCTTTTGGGAAAGTTCAGTCATTAAGTAACTCTACAAATCCTGCACTCTCAGTCAGCCCACCCCAAGGCTCTTAAGAACAAGCTAAATGCTGACTACAACTTCATTCATGTTTAGCGTAAATGAGATGACGCCAGTTAGGATTATCTCAAAACACCTAAGGAAACATGACAAAAAGTTGGTCTCAAATATGAGGATCCCATCCTAGAAGTCATGGTACCCATCTAGAATCATGGGGCCAACACTGATGTGATTTCAGGTACTTCATCACTTCTCTTGACGCTAAATTTCAATTACTGAAAGCTTCAGTTGCCCCTACAAATCTTCACAAATAACCATTCTGAATAACAAATGAAGGTGACTACCCAAAACAGTCCAACAGTGAACAACTGATTTCTTTCTCAAGGTAACTTCTCAAGGCCAACACTCTAAATATACAGAAATATAGTTCCTTGATGTAAAGAACATTTCCCTTTCCATCTCTCATCTATAATGTTACCTTATATTATAAATGAGATTTTCACTGGAAATACATTAGAAACCTTGGATTTGCTTTGAAGGTCAGCTGATGTCTAAGAAAGCAGTGCACAACACTTGGATTTGTACAAGGGGCTAGCTTGAGGATTAAAGACCAACATGATGAAACCAAAACGAATAAAAGAAAGATCAACTTACCTGTTTGTTTCTTTCAAACCAATATATGCTTGTGCTATTTCACCTTTATCTTTCATTTTCTGTACATCTTCTAAAAGTATTGTGGAATCTGTCATCGTATTCTGAAGGGGGAGAAGACACATTTCCACATTAAGACAACTCAAAAGCTTTGGACCACAGACAGCATTTTTCTTTACTCCAGAATAGGGGGTTTCCATGTTCCACAACACTGTGCCCCACCAGAGCTTCAGTCCTACCCCGGCGCAACTACAGAGGAGACTGAGGCACAGGCACTGAGAGAAAGAGGCATTTTCAGTCTCTCTCTTGGGAATCCCTAATGCTCTACTACAAAGGTGGTACAATTCTAGAGTAAATAAAATCACTGATGGGTCATGTGTGTTTTACACTATGTGAAATATATATACATATATATATATATATATTCAGTGTCCTTGCTTGGTTATTGTTCCAATGCTGTGTATATGCTTTTAAATATATATCCATATATCTATGTATCTATATCTGTAAGTATAAAGTACATAGTATATAGGCAATAATACTGAGCAAAGAGTCAATGGAATATACAAAGCTATCTTTCTACTACTTATGGACCAATTATAATAAAACAAATGCTCTAATAAACACTAGAAGTTTAACATAAAGCTCCTTTTTCTATTAAAAACTCAGTATACAAAAAGTAGTGTTTAGATGACATGCTTCAGCAAAATTAAGTTTTTTTCCTCACATCTTTAGATATATATAAACGGGAAGGATTTAGCTCCTTGTAAATATCTACCATCTGCTGTTATTCAGTTCTTTTTTCCTCTCTCACAGTAGAGCATGGTACATAAGCTTTTGAAATAAACATCTGGCAGGTCAGAATTACTAACGATTTTTATGGAAAAGACTTCTCTGCTAACATTTTTTTCACTTTTCCTTTGTGGTCTAATCTGTCTGACAACCAATGTAATTTCAAAATCTTGCTTCTAGTCAGCCACTCTCTCTCTCTCTTCTAAGCCGGGGCAAGAACAGACAATAAGAACAACTGCTCTGTAGCCTCTAAAGAATAGTACACTTTAGGGCGGTGGCCATACCTCAGTGGTAGAGCGCATGCTTAACAGGCATGAAGTCCGGGGTTCAATCCCCAGTACCTCCACCAAAAAAAAAAAAAAAAAAAATAGTACACTTTAGAACCCAAGGGGCCCATTCTATTTGTCTAAATAGTATACAGCTGATCCTTTAGTCAACATTTACTCTAAAGCCGGGTCTCACAGAGAAGTTGAAATAACAGAATACACTTCAAATACCATGATCTTAGAGACCAGTTCCAAGATAAGTTTAATGCCAGTTAGAGACCCACAAATAGTTGCTTTTGAATTTCAAAGTTTATAAGAAACATACTTTAAAAAAAAATCTCACTTTTATCCTAATGCTGTCCTTTTGTGACTTTATAAATGCACACTTAGAGAAGACAAAACATAATCTGATAAAAGCTATAAACAAGAGCCTATATTTTACTGAATTTTTAAAATCTTTACTATAAACACCACATACAGCATTTCTTCAATAAAGTTTTATAAATATTTGAGTGCACATTTCAAAAAAGAAAATTTCTTTTTTCTGTTTTATTGAAAGGCAGACAATCTTTTTGTTCTATTCAGGGCCACACTGGGATTTTTAAGTTTTAAATAATAATTCAAAGAATCAGTTTCTATAATAAATAATGCTACATGTATTCTCTGTTACCTGAGGATCTACACGAGGTGGTTTTGAACTTTCAGTGAACAAGGTAACTTGATCTAATGAACTAATCCACAGGAAAGGTGGTAGAAAGCAGCCAGTCCTTCCCTTACTCAGCCTACCTTAGCTAAGAAGCAGTAGCAGGGGCATGGGAGCAAACTTGGACTGCCGGCACTGGGAATGTCCTGACTCACTGCTCAAAGCGTCTCCACCAAGACAGTGACCAGAAGTTCTGAAAGGGTTGCACCATGTAGGAAAATCCCACCCTTCCCAGGAAGGGTGTGCTGGGCTCCTCAGGCTCCTCCTCGCCCTTGGCCAACAAACCCACAGCTGGTAGAAATGAGTGCGGGAGAGCCTGTGCTTCCGGCATGCTCCAAGTTAAGGGCTTCCCCCCCTCACTTGAGGATGTCTTCCCAGAACTCACTGTGAGTCACAGATCTGACTGTCAGCTAGAAGTCATGGAGGCCTCTCCATGATCCAGACCAGAGCCTATGGCATCCATTATCTTCCCACTGACCTCTCAAATAGGGAGGAGTCAAATAGGAAATTACCTTGTAAATATCAAAATAGACTTGGAGGCCAGAAAGCATCAGTTGCATATATTGGGGCAGACTTATAAACTATTAGGATTAAATAAAAGTATTTACTAAAATTAAAAAAAAATTATAATTACCTTGTCATCCTGAAAATCACAAGTCAGCAAGCACAAAAAAAACAAGAAAAAACACAAATGGAGAAAACAATAAACCCTTAGTTTCATAAATAAATTCCATCAATGAGTCCCCATCAGAACAGATAAAAGCGAACTATGAAAACAACTGTGACTTTTTCTCCTAAAACCAACCTGGTAAATAAATCAGTATCCACAGAACCGGCATGAGGTGCACAGGAATATATATTTATGTAATGGTATCTCTTAATTCTCAGGAACAAGCTCTTAAAATTTTTTTGAGTTGTTTTCATTTTTCTAATTATAAAGTATTGGTGAGGATGTGAGAAAATGACCCTCCTGTTAATCTATCTGGGCGAAATTCTTATCCTAGGTCTAGGAGTTCTAGTAATGCCTTGATAGGTCACGGGTCTGAGTGAAGCCTCCCAGAATACTTGTGGAGGCGAAGCAGGCAAACTAGACGTGGCTGGGCTGGATCATTATCTGGCTCACGATGTCACTCACCACTGCCCTGCAAAGAAATTGTGAAATGACAGAAATGCAGTGGGACCTATAGTCCTAGGTTTGAAAGGTCTTAATCAGTGTCCTGGGCAATTTTCCTAAGACAGAATGAGCTGATGCTATGTGCAGGCTGGGAGCTTAGAGAGCAGGGACCTTGATTAGATGGGGCCAGCCCATTAGGGGCTGGAGAGAAGCTGTCACCTGGAGCATGTGAGATGGGTGGGTGAGAGTGTGTGATACCAGAACTATGTGAGCTGGATTGTTTTTAATATCCCTTTTTCATTTTTCTTTTTTCTTTCCATTAACTTTTATTAAAGTTTCCTGTGAGAATACCAGTTCTCACAGGGAACCAGGGCAAGGAATCCTAATTTTGGACTCTGCTCCAGCTAGCATGCAGAGGAAGCCTTGTCTCTCGAGGACAAATCACAGTGGTTGTCATGGGAACCAAATGGAGCCAGCCTCTGGGAAGGTGAGATGCACAGGGCTGGGTCAAAGGAGAGAGTCCCCTTCTGGAACCCTTCTCATTTCAGACTTAAAGGGTGTGCAATGTGTTTTAAAATAAGGAAGTCCATTTTTTTTAACATAACTCCACTTATTACTGGGATTTACCTGCCTCCCTCCCCAAGGCTGTTGAGTCAGATATCTTGTTTCCAGAATTGGATATTTTCAGGATCAGTGCTGATCCCAGGTGTGAGCTGCCGTTATCAAACACAAATGTTATGTGCCAGGCTGGGTATCTTAGTCCCATGCAGAACCACCATTTCCAAGAGAAGTGCTCTCAGATCTTGCAGGCATCCCATTCATTATATATCACAGTCTTTTAAAAATTGGATTATATTGACATACAACATTGCATTAGCTTCATTTGTACAACATAGTGACTTGATAGTTTTACACATTATGGAATGATCACCAGGATAAGTCTAGTTAGCATCTGTCACCATATAGAGTTATCACCATGTCACTGACCATATTCCCTATGCTGTACATTACATTCCTGGGACTTGTTTTAACTGCAAGTTTATATCTCTTAATCCCCCTCACCTATTTCACCCAACTCCCTTCCCCCTTCCTCTCTTGCAACCACTAGTCTATTCTCTCTATCTATGAGCCTGCTTCTGTTTTATTTTTTAGATTTCACATATAAGTGAAATAACATGGTATGTGTCTTTCTCTGTCTGACCTACAGTCATTTTTTTATGTGGCTTGTTGTGCAGCTGGGATACTTCATTCCCTAATTCTTGGTAACACTTTGATGCATGAACATGGGCAGAGACACTGACCAGGTTTCAAGATGATTACTCAGACTCCCTCTGATGTCAAATGACAAAAAGGCCCATTTCTCACCAACACATGGCAGTGTTGGATCTCAAGTTTCCAGAGGGCAGGGAAGGACTTCAAAGGGCCGTCTATCTCCTCCAGTATGGATACTTTCTGTGCAATCACTAAACACAGCCCCTCCCTGCTGAGACAGCTCCCATTATTAAAGAGAACTCCCTGGAGGGAGCAGAAATCCTCTCCCCGTAAATTCTATTCACTGATCTCATTTCTAACCTTTTCATATGCCACCTCTCTGGTTAAACAGGCTATTTTCAACAAATATTTTTAAACTGTATTTAATGTTTTCCCATAGCAAGACAATTAATGAATCTTTGTATTTAATAGCATTTTATTTTTGATCAGAATTTATCATGGCCAGATTACTACAAAAATATTAATTTCAAAAGCCCTTTGCTCATGAGTGAGGGGTCAAACTTTGGAGAGCATTTAGGATTTCACTTGCTTTTTGCTCACTTTCATTGGTATTTGCAATAGTTTTAAAACAACACTGAGTTTTTTTTTTTTTTAATGATGATATCCTCAATTAGACTAAAAACGCTCCTAAGTGTTTGCTTCATTATAAATTGGAGGGCAAGGACAGGAAGAAAGAGGCCAGTCCCCAAACACCCTCTTTGGCCACTTGCTCAAGCTTACCTTGGGTTGGATGGCCTCTTTCTGGCTCACCAGCTGAGACCTCAAGATGAGGACTTCTTCCTTGCGGACATCGAGCTCCTCACTCACAGAGGTCAGCTGCTCCATGAGGACTCGGTAGGCTGGTGCCCCTGGAGCGGTCACCTCTGGGGCACTTTTCTCACTAAGGGCCTTGCGTAACTCATTCAGTTCATTTTTCAGCTTCTTGTTTTCTGATTCTAGTTCTTGACGCTGTATGAAGAGACAAAGAATAGTTCATCACTGTCATCCTCAGCTTTACATCGGAATGCTTATCTTCTCCAGAGATAGCAGACGAATTCTGCTGGAAAAGATCCTCAGAGCTACCCTAGTGATGGGCTCCCCTGGTTCTACTGGGAACCCTGCTCTGCAAATTAAGAAAGTCAACATCGAGTGGAATTGAGCAATGTGAATGGCAGTGTGGTTCATCAACCCAAATTCCAGGGCCACATTTATTCCAGGCCTGCCCAGGGTGTGTTCACAGGCCTGGAGAGACTGCTGAGTCCCAAGGGGTGAGTTTAGCCCAGTCCTAAGAAGCCCAGGTTTTTTATGGATAAATATAAGGGCAAGTATAAGGGTCCAGCTGGTCAGGTTATTTGTAATGAATGGCCCACCAGAGCAGATCCCTGAAATCTTGAGTAATATCCTCTATTTGCTTTGTAAAGCAGAAGGGAAAGACCACTGAAATTTTAGGCTTTTAACTTCTAATAAAAAGATTACGTATCATTTAAACTAATAAAATTCTCTATAGTGTTTTGATAATAACAAACAATATACTTCTGAAACTTCTTTCCCGTGTGACATGCTTGTGAAGCTGCTGGCAGAAGCCTTGGGAAGTGGGAGGACAGGATGGCCACTTCTTCCTTCATCCAGATGGACACACACATCCTTTACCCTCTCTACACCTCCACATACTACCGGCCATCCTCACGTCACCAGTTAGCGCTGTCCTTTGTATGCTCTACTCAAATGGGAACCCAGGACAGAGTTCTGACACTAAACACTATTTACTGACACTAAAATACAATGTCAGAGGAGACTGGCTGGGAAATAGTGAAGCAGACAGGCATTTAAGAGCACCATGCTGATTTATCTAGCACATGGCCTTAAGGCCTTATGACAGTGCAAGTGAGACAATTCAGTGTAATGATAAAATATTCTACTGTTTCTTCCAGAGAAGCACTCTTGGTTTTGTAGCACATCTCAGAACTTTGAACCTGTTATAGTAAGACTAAAGTCCTTGTTTTCTTCTAGTTTAAGAATATATAACCCTTTCTTTCATGAATTAATCCATTCTTATGTGAAAATGAATGCTCCTTCCTATTTCCAATTTCCCATCAGCTGGTAATCAGATTTGCATTGCTCATTTCTGCAACAGGAAACATGAATGTCTTTACTTTGACACCTAAGTGCTGATGCAGGGTTTCCTGAACTTTAATGTGCATCAGAATCACCTGGAGGACAGATGGCCCGGCTCCACCCTCCAGAGTTTCTGATTCAATAGGTCTGGCTTGAGGCCGACACATTTGCATTTCCAACAAGTTTCAAGGTGATGTTGATGCAGCTGGTCCAGGGACCACATTTTGACAAACACTAAGCTAATTGGGGATTTTGTGATCTGGGCTTCATTTTTAACGTACTATAGAGAATGTTTTTACTTGTCTACTTTTGTGTGAGGCAGGCAGAGGGAAAAGATCTGGAGATCAGATTCCACCCCATTCCTTGGCCTGTCCCATCCCATCCCATCACATTCCCTTCTTGTATGACCATATCATCGTTTGGTCTTCTAGAAAGAGCAGAAAAGGCAATGGAGAGACAACCCTTTGCCGCCACCCTTTTCTTTTCCCACAGACATAAATACTACCCAAGTAGTACTTCCACTGAAGGAGCGAAAGATTTATCATGTCATAATTTAGGAAGGGTAAAAGGGTCCTTCAGGGTATTTTAAAAGTAAATATTATATTTGGGGGTAAAAACTAGTTTTCAAACAAGTAATGATAGGAACCTAGGGTGTTTAGGAAGATTCCTATTGTCTGGAGACCTGGATTCAAAATCAGATTTTACCAACTGGTAGTAAACATCTTAACTGTTCTAAACCTCAGTTTATTCATTTTTGAAAAGGAAATTAAAAACTTATCTCAGAAGTTGTGGCAATGACTAAATAAGATACAGTATAAACAAAACTTTTCAAACTGTAAGGTAAATGCAAAGTCTTATCAGTCAGGAGTTTATTAAGTATCAGTGGAAGTGTTCTAACTATCTTCAGGGGAAGGAGCTGATCAAGGAACTACAGCTTTGGTCAGGGTACTGGACAGACATTCTCTATACCAAGGTGCCATACAGCCTGGAGAGGAAGCACTGATCAGCAGTTCTGGACTACAGGACGTGGGAAATTCACAGAAGACAGGGTCCTATTAACGTGCATAAATTATGTCCCAAATCACAATATTAGGAAATAATATATCCAACTAGACTTAAAGTAATATTACTGAAAACAATGCAAAACTTCATGACAATTTAGAGAGACCCCAAGAATTCTAAAATATACCTAAAAGCTTTAAAGTAATGAGTTTCCTTGTGTTGTTTTGTGGCTTTTCTAATCTTTAGCCATTCTAGACTATAGTCTGCAAAAGCAAAAAAGGTTTAAAAATTGACATGAACAGAAAATATATGAGAAGAATACATTTAAGACTAATAAACTCATTAGTAACCTAGGAAACTTAAAGCTGGGGGTGACTTGATAGCTGACAATCTGATAGTTCAGACTTCGAGGAGCTCAAAATTTTGATTCTGGAAAGCAGAAGAAGGAGCCAGGTGGGGCACAGCGTGCTCTGAATCAAGGGATGGGACCTTTTATTTTCCTCCCTTTAACTACATTTCTCATGTTACCCAAGATGCTTTGTATTTCAGGAACTACTGTTCCTAACCAGTGCCTTTTCCTGTGCTCATCTGCTCTGGTCACACAGTGGCAGCTCATCCCTGTCCAGTTAGATGTTGGCCTTTAACTATTAAGAAGATATAACTTCCTACCTCCATCCTCCTCCCTCCAATTATTTTTTAAAGGGTATGCTAGAATGTTTCTTCTCTGCAAACTAATACCTAGCTATCTTTCTCTACAGACATATAGTTTCACTGGGGTTTGGTGGTTAGAGCATGGGGTTTGGAACCGGAGAAACCTATGTTCAAATCCTGTTCCTGTCAGTTTCTAGTGGGGTCACCTTAGGTAAGTTACTTATATTTTTTAGCATCAATTTCTTCATCTATAAAATGGGTAGAATGCTTACTTGCAGGATTGTTGCTAAGAATTAAAGCATATATGTAAAGTGCTTGTATTTAAAAGGATGACGATGAGAGTTGCCAACATGTGGTGGGTACTTAGTATGTGCTGGGCAATGTTTTAAGCAGCCTACACGAAATACTTCATATAATTCTACAGACAGTTCCGTGAGATAAATATTATCATTATTCCCATTGTATAGATAAGAAAACCGAGGCACAGAGAGGATGTATAACTTCCATAAGGCTACATAGCAGCAGATCTGGCATTTGAACCCAAGCAGTCTGACACTAGGGGCTATGTCCTTTACTACCTTCTCTAACCTCCAATGGCAGCTGCTGCTCCTTCTGCTTAGACTGAACTCTAGCTTGTATGAAAGAGAATCCAAAAAAGGAAACAAATCAAGGCTAGAAGTAATGCCTGAATAAGGCTTAAGCTAGGGCCTTCAGTGGCCTTAAGGACGTTCTCTGAGAAAAAGAGGCACTGAGTGGGTCTCTTGCCAAAACAAGATATTCAAAGTCTTGGGCAGGAACTTCCCATTACCTTGAGTGACTCATATTCTAGTTCAGCACCTCTGATTTGTGGTTTTTCTTCTTCCTAAGGAAAAACACAGAGTTAAAAAAACCTTGTAAATAAGTAGTTATATTTTAATTGTCACATTTTTACTCTTAGACTATTTCCTTGCTCTGCAGAAACAGTGGGGAGAGTTTAGCCCTCATTACTTGAACCAAATGCTGCTTGGCTAAAGTACTGCTAGACTGAGTTTCCACTAAAGAAGAGACTGTAAAACTCGCTTTGCCACGGCCCGCGGGTGGGAGAGCGCCACGCACCTTTGCCTTACTGCGGAGCATCTGCTCCTCCTTGCGGTCCAGCTCATCCTGCATCACCTGCTTCTCCTGCTCCAGCTCTGTGACCCGCTTCTGGAGCTTGAGGAACAACGACATGTCCAGAGGCACCTTCTTCTCACTTGGTTCCTAAACCCCAGATATCATGATGGTCAAGATGATTCAGAAGATGTACAAGCCAACGAGAAAATGATCAACAGCCAGACAGAGAAACAGGCAAACTTACAGGAGAAATAGAAATGCCCAAAGAATAAACAAATAACATGTCCAATCAGCTAATAAATGGAGAAATGCAAATTAAACAATGGTGATGTACTACTTTTCCCTTATTAGATTGGCAAAGACTGAAAGGATTAATAAGGCCATGTATTGGTATCATGGTCTTATATGATATTATTGGAAATAGAGGTAAGCCTTTTAAAAAGGCAAGTCAGCTGTGTTTGTTAAGATTTAAGTATGTATAGCCTTTAACCTAGCAATCTTTGTTTAAGAAGCAATTCTACAGAAATACACAAATACACACAAAATATATGGGAAAAGGTGTTCACTGCAGCATTTTTAGTAACTGCAAAAAAGTGAAAAGAACCTGAATGTTGGTCAATAGAAGAACTGCTTAAATAAATTATGGTATAGTCACACTCTGAAATACTTAATAGTTGTTAAAAAGAATGAGGTGGATCTACATGAGTATATAAATTGTTCTAGATAAAAGTATTAAGTGAAATACACAAGCTGCAGTACAATATTTATATTATGATCTTATTTTTGTTAAAAAAAACACATGACTTAAATATAACTAGCAAAAGGCATACAAAAATCTAGAAGGCCATCAATGGTTATCTTAGAGAATGGGAGGTACCGTGGGAAAGTTTCACTTTCTACTTTGTACATTTGTACATTTGAATTGTTTACAATGAGCATGTACTAGTTTTGTGATTAGGAAAAATTATTTTTGAAAAGGTGAAATACTAGCATAAATATCCTGAGGTCAGACACAGAGAAAACTAAAAAAACAAAACTCAGATAGCCCTTAATAAAATGAAAGGTAACCGAGTAGCATTTTAAAAGCATGTTAATTGGTTCTAAAACAGAATCACAGTGAGAACTATTAGGATAAAGATACACTAACAAAGGTAAGTAGAATGAAAAACTAACCACCATCATGGATGTTTTGAGCGTGTCATGATTGTTTTACCTTGTTACTTCAGGTCTGAACTTTTAATAAGGTAAGAAGAGAAAGAATTGTATCTTTAGATTTAATGGAGAGGATAAAGAGTCTCTTTTTGTAACAGAGAGAGAATGGTAATAATAACTTATTTATTTAATTAAATAGTCAAAGTATAATTCTTAACTGATCAGTAAATATTATATATCCAACTGTCAATTTAAAAAATTTCTTTCTCTGACATAAAAGCAAAGTAAGCTTGTATAGAAAACTTAAGAAATAAGAAAAGTACAAAGAAGGAAAGTGCAGGTATAATCTCATATCCAGAGAAAACCCACAATGTTTGTCCAGTCTTTTTCCTATAAACTTAAAGAACTGGAATAATATTTTCATCATAATTATGTTTTATCTTTTAAAATTAGGTTTGTATTCTAATTATTTTCCAAATTTACAATATATTTGAAAACAATTTTTAATGGCTGTATTGACATGTGTACCACCATTTGCTCATCTTACTGATGAGCATTGAGAGTGTTTCTAATTTCTTGCTATTGAAATATGTTAAAATAAACATCCTAGAACGTACCTATCTAAACATTAACATTTTTAAGTATATTAAATTGTTTGGGCCTGTTTATACTTGCATCAGCAACCACCATCTTTCTTGGAACAGCAATGACTGTTATCATTAAAAAAAAAAAAAGGCTCAGCTGATAGGTCAGTAGTGGTATTTCATTACTGTTTTCATTTACATTTCTTTGCCTTTTGATGAGATTGAATAATTAGCATATTCATTAGCATTCTTTGGTCTTTTGTGAACTCTTAGCAGGGCCAAGTTCAGTATTATTCAAGTTCTGAAAAAAACACCTAAGAAGAATGAACTAAACTAAGAAGTGGGGCATTTATAGGCTGTCAGGGTCACTTATCTACAAGCTAGTTAGACCTGGACTTTTTCTTACCATCCACTTTTGTAATGCTCAACAGTAAGAAAAAGTTTAGGTATATGACCTTCACCATAAAATCTGTCCTGACTTAGCAGAACAGAGGTACCATCCGGCCTGAATATGAAATTACTACGGAATTTCAGTCATGTAAAAACTCATTTCTATATATCCCACAAATACTTCTATTTTAGTTCATTTATAATGTAAACATTCCATCAAATGTGTTTTAATGTTTGTTCATCTATTAATGATGTGTCCCTGAAGTTTTTAATTATTTAATCCCTTTTTATGCCATAATAGAAGCCTTCATCCTATGAATGAATATAATAGTTCACTCATTTACCTAAACTGTCATCACTTGGGGATCATTCTTCTCAGCCGCGAGTGGGCATTTTTGTTGAAAAAGGAACCCTCTTATTAAAATGGGGTGACTCCTTAGATATCAGCTAATACTACATAAAGAATTGTTTAACTGCTGTAGATAAGCACAGAATTCTATAGATAGGAATATTAAGGTAGGAGACAGAACACAAACTATAACATTTGACAACTGCAAAATTATTTGAGGCATAATGATTGGTAATGATTTAAGAGTGCTCTGAATGGTGACCATTCTTATCCCTAATGACACGGACAGTTAAATAGATACTGTCCCCTCTACACCAAATGCATGAGAAGGAAGACTGGACCATCTGGCTCAGAGAAGAGTCTGGGGTTTTGTTTTATTTTCCTTCCTTTTTAAGGACTTTATCATCTGGGGCTTTTCCAAGAAAGTGGAGCTTTGGCTGAACTAAAAAACAACAGTCTCTCATTTGAGGAAAATCAGTTAGATAACAGAATGTATTTATAAAATTACCACCACAGGCCTGGCAGTCATCCTAGGATCATTGCTAACAAGAGCTGAGAAAGTTGCAGCGATGCTTTCCCTGGATTTGACAGGTGTGAGGGAGCTCGAGAGCAGAAGTGGAACTGAGATAATTAGTGCTACTAAGACAGGTGCCTGGCAGAGCAGGGAGAAGCAATGTTTCCAAGAAAGGAATCCTCAGACCACGAAGATGCTGGAGGTTTGGGAGGGATGCAAAGCAGGAGGAGCTGGTCGGTGCATTCTCCAGGGACTTCTCTGGAGCAAAGAAGGAGCCATCGTGGCTTGTGAATGCCAAACCACGGGTTTGGCAAACGTAGAGACACTAATTCTTTTTTTTTTTTTTAACATCAAATTTTGCTGGTTTTTGCTGTTACTATTACATGACTGAGGTTGGAATTCTGTGTCCCAAAACTGCCTATCTATTTTAATTTTTAAAAAATCAATTCATAAACAAGACTGGTTCCTTTATTTTCCTGGCACTGGATTCTAAAAGAGTTTCTTTAGAATATTACACATAGGAATTGAAAGTTTTCCTTTAGTTTATAAGGGGCAATTTGTAAACCTGGCAGGTTCAGAGGCAGGGGCAGGAAGAAATGCAAACCTGGAGGTCATAAGTAATTAGAA
The DNA here is from genome assembly GCF_048773025.1 of Camelus bactrianus. Lineage (NCBI taxonomy): Eukaryota > Metazoa > Chordata > Mammalia > Artiodactyla > Camelidae > Camelus > Camelus bactrianus. Next base: position 81,229,191 of record NC_133544.1, read on the forward strand.
GTACAAAGGCACAGCCACAGTCGCAGTCTGATTCATCTCTCCTGCCCAACTTCCCTTTTGAGAATCAATCTCTTTTCCTATTACCAGTTGTATAGATTTCCATCTTTCAGCTCCTGACCACGCCCAGTCAGAACTGTAGCGTGGCCACTGGAAGCCTGTTTATCAGAGCAAAAACATTTACTCATTGAACACTTGCTATGTGTCACTGTTGCAAGTGTTTTGTAAAAATTAACTCATTCAATCTTCAAAACACCCTTACAAAGTAAGATAATAATAGCACCATTGCCTCACAGATGAGGAAACTGAGACACAGAGAGATTGAGCCTAACATCATGGGCACATTCCAAGGAAGAGAGTTACTGTAATCTGTCCCATGGTAAAGACAGCACTCCTAACCAAAGCCAGCCCCACCTCAGATGCATGCACTCAGTCACGAGGAACCAGTACGACTAGTTCGGTGAACAGCCTTCCTCATCACTGAGAGAAGACCTCCAGTTCATGACCTGCTGCTGGTGGTCAGTGCGTGTGAAGGGCAGTAACAACATTCTAAGATCTGCCTGTGATTTCTGGAGTATAATTCATACTTCATTATTTAAAAAAAAAAATGAAGAATGTACTAAATCTCACTCTAATCTATCACTTAACTTGAAAAAAGACTTAACAGAAAACAAGTGAGAATTAGAAATGAAAAGTTACTCCTCCCCTCAAATCTGCAAGAATTTGAGGAAAACTTGAAAAGAGCAGAAACTCTGACAAAAAAAAAATGTTGCTAGTAAATATTAGGTAAAGCATGCAAGAGTTTTTGAGTTTAAAAATGTAATGTTCTCAATCAAAACTACCAACAAGAGGCCTCTTTGCCCTGAGTCCAACACAACACTATCTGCAGCAAACAACCCTCTTTGTCAGGCTTCTCCCTCCCAAGCAGGAGCTGCTCAAGTGGTGCTACACTGACCTGAAAAGTTCATAAACCCACTTCCTTCGGACTACGGGGAGTAAGTACTCCAATTGAGACAAACAGAACGCAACCCTAAAACCTTCATATCCGCTAGAGGCTCAGAAGTTATCATTTCAAATCTTCAAAGTCTGATTGTGTGGTAGCCTCCAAAGACAGCCACCAACGATTCCTCCCAACACAAACGACTCTCCTTTCATTAAGAGCTGGAGTCTGTTCCCCTCCTTTGAATGGGTGCTGGCTGTGGACTCTGCTTTGACCATAGAATGTGGTGGAGCTGACACTGTGCCAGTTCTGGGCCTGGCCCTAAGAGGCCTGGCATCTTCTGCCCTTTCACCCTTAGAACACACTCACCACGCTGCTTAAGAGGGGACCCACGTGGAGAGGCCCAAGGAAGAGAACCTCACACCCAGCTGAATGCAGGGAGGCACTCCAATCAACACCATTGGGCAGGGGGGAATAGGGGGCAGAAGAACCACTCAGTCAAAACCCAAAGAATTGTGAGCAATAATAAATTCCTAGAGTGTAAAACCACTAAATTAGGGGTGGTTTATTGCACAGCAATAGATGACTGGAACAATCTTTGCCGTGCTACACACTGGTCGTACTGCTGTGTCAGTGGTTCCCAGACTAATGCCAGCTGCAGACAGAAATGGGGCTGGAGGACTGCAGTGTAGATCCCCTGGGTGGGAGGAGGGAGAGTGTGGAGGTCTGAACAGACAAGCCTCAGTTAGAATACCGGCTCCGCCACTTACTAGCTGTGACCTCGGGCCAGTAACTCAGCCCTCTTGTATGTATGATTCCAATGACATGACATTCCAACTATGTGACACTTTTTTTAAAAAATGAACAAAATGAGATGGAGAAACTTTTCATTCTTAAGTTAAACTAAGATAAGAAAGGAAAGAACCATTCAATTTTCTTCATCTGTTCTGCCAGAAGCAGTCTATTCCTGACTTGGCCATTTTCTAAGAATATGACATAAAAATAGATGGGTTGTACCTGAATTACCTATTACAGAAACTAATATTACATTTGAAAAGAAGATCAGAGAATTGGTCTGGAAACAACCTAACAAAGTCACTGGACTCTTGGAGTTACATTAATGTGTCATTTTGATCTCATACTATGTAACATAAAACACTAAGGCAGATTTATAAGCTGTTTCTCATGCATTTTTGTGGGAGGGAATTCGTTGGTAAAAACTGTCATCAGATAGGCAGCAGTTTTGCTAAACTCTTAGGCATTGGTACTTATAATATTCTAGGACAAAGGGATTACTTTTAAAATAATTTACCTCAGTCAGAAATAAATTCATGACAGGCCATATTTTTTACATATAGAATATGTTAAGGTGCAAAAGGGAGTTGCAAAAGGGGAAATTTGGTCCTCAAAATTACACTAAAAATCAAAATTAAAATGTCTTCTGACAAAAAATATATGCAATCAGTGTGTATGTACACAGCTAGTTAAGCACCTGTAAGTCATTTATGAAGAATAAGCAGTTCAAAACAAGTGTTATGTTGATGGACACATGGGGTCTGCTCTGGAATAGAAATGTTCTCTGTTAATAGCAGCATGCTCACACCCTACTTTTATTGACAGGTGTCTCAAAGGTACCTCGGTCCTTGATGGGATGTCTTCTGTTTCTGCAATTTCAGAGCTAAAGGTGTATTCAGACTCATTGCTACTGTGGGTGGAGTCTGTTCTCTTATGTCCAGGCTTAGGCACATTCTGCAGGACAAATAGGCAGAAAGAGTTAACACAACATAATTAAATAATTAAACCAGGCATAGTTAAGCCAGCGTTCACCTTAACTTGGTTCTAGTCTCCACTCACTGACTCGCTGTTCTCATGCCCATGTGGTCTGCTCCATCTTGACAAACTCCTACAGAAGAGTCACCTTCTGAGCTCCTCAAAGAAGGAGAAAGATGCACCAGGAGGGCATGGTGAGCACAGTCACAAAGCGAAATGCTCGAATGAAAACCATCTGTGATCCTTGGCAGAGTCCCCTTGGGTTTTTTAAGTTGTGAGTGGCCAGTCACACCGGGTGAGAGACAGGTATGATGCCTCCGCACCCAAGTTCTGACATCCGAGTTGCAATCAGATAAAACATAGGATATGTCTAACGCCAGCATAATCATTTTACTGCACTGCATGTGGGCATAAATGGTTAAAATAAAAGGAGGGGTAGGGGTTCCCACATAGGTGACTACAATTTCTATTAGTTTTATGCAGGAAGTTGAATCTCTGGAGTCAGCAGTGGGAAGGATTAGCGTGCAGGAGAGGTAAGAAAGCTGTTGAAGAATCCTGGGAAGATCCTTGGATTATGAATTCAGAAAGTCCAGGTGACACTTTTATGACATGTAGTACCTATGAGTTAGTGTTCAGAAAGCTTGTGGGGAACAGAATAAGAAATCACAGTCTTTTTCTTTCTGTAGGAGAAGAGATTAGAGAATGACTGGGAGGAAGAGGAATAAGAAGGCTGGGTTTGAGCCCCTCACTCCTAGAGAGCCCCAGCAGGAGAGGTGGAGAGGTTCAGTGGCCTGGATCTTGCAGGGTTACAAATCCTGAGAGCTTCAGAAAGGCCTCTGATCTTTCTGATCTGTCCACTTTCCTTGACTCCTTCCCAGGTGCAGGAAAAGAGCCAGAAGCCACAAAGAGCTTCTTTGCCTCTTTCCTCCCAACATCCAGGCTTATAGAAAACAAACTCATCTGTACAACCACAAGGAAGCCAGAATCCAGGGGCAGCTTTTCCAACAGCAGTGCATGAGGGTTCCCTTTTTTCTACATCCTTGCCAAAACTTGTTATTTGCTGTCTTTTTAAGAATAACCACTCGGACAGGTGTGAAGTAATATCTCATTGTGTTTTTAATTTACATTTCCCTGAAGATTAGCAATGTTGAACATCTTTTCATGTGGTCTGTTGGCCATCTGTATGTCTTCTTTGGGAAAATGTCTATTCAGGTTTTCTACTTATTTTTTAATCAGGTCATTTGTTTCTGATCTGAGTTGTACGAGTTCTTTGTATATTTTAGATAATAACCCCTTATTAGATATATTGTTTGCAAATATGTTCTCTGATTCAGTAGGCTGCTTTTTCATTTTGTTGATAGTTTCTTTCACGTGAAAAAAACTTTTTAGTTTGGTGTAGCCCCAGTATTCTTATTCTTTATTTTTGTTTTTGTTTCCCTTGTCTGAGGAGACAGATACACAAAAATATTGCTGAGACACGTGTCAAAGAATGTACTATGTTTTCTTCTAAAAGTTTTATTGCTTCAGGTCTTATTACATTTTAGGTCTTTAATCTATTTTGAGTTTATTTTTATAAACAGTGTGAGAAAGGAGTCCAATTTAATTCTTTTGCATGTAGCTGTCCAGCTTTTGCAACACCATTTATTGAAGAGACTGTCTTTCCCCCTTGTATTTTCTTGCCTCCTCCATTGTAGATTAACTGACCGTGTAACTGTGGGTTCATTTCTGGGCTCTATTCTGTTCCATTGGTCGATTTGTCTGTGCCAGGACCGTGCTGTTTTGATGACTGTAAGTTTGTGATACAGTTTGAAACCAGGCTGCATGATACCTCCTGTCTTGTTTTTCTTTCTCAAGATTGTCTTGGCTGTTTGGGGTCTTCTGCGTCTCCATACGTATTTTAGAGTTATTTGTTCTAGTTCTGTGAAAAATGCCATTCGTACTTTGACAGGGATCACACTGAATCCGAAGATTGCCTTGGGGAGTACTGTCATTTTAGCAATATTATTTCCTCCAATCCACGAGCACAGTATCTACATGCACAGTTTATTTTTTCATTTGTTTGCGTGGTCTTCAATTTCTTTCATCAGTGTGTTACAGCTTTCCAAGTATAGGTCTTCTGCCCCCTTAGTTGAAATTATTACTAGGTATTTTATTGTTTTTGATGTGATTGTAAATGGGATTTTTTAAAATTTCTTTTTCTGATAGTTCCTTTATTAATGTATAGAAACACAACAGATTTCTGTATATTAATTTTGTATCCTTCAACTTTACTGAATTCGTTTATAAGTTCTAATAGTTTCTTGGTGGTTTCTTTAGGATTTACTATATATGGTATCATATCACCTGCAAACAATGACAGTTTTGCTTCTTCCTTTCCAATTTGGATTC